>NC_053391.1:5280265-5880265 GCF_905171765.1 Bufo bufo
ACTTCTGCAGCAATGCTGGCAGCACTCATACAACCTCTGGATATGACGCTGAGCACTGACAGGCTGACCCCCCACCCCTGTAACCTCTGCAGCAATGCTGGCAGCACTCATACAACCTCTGGATATGACGCTGAGCACTGACAGGCAGACCCCCCACCCCTGTACCTCTGCAGCAATGCTGGCAGCACTCATACAACCTCTGGATATGACGCTGAGCACTGACAGGCTGACCCCCCACCCCTGTAACCTCTGCAGCAATGCTGGCAGCACTCATACAACCTCTGGATATGACGCTGAGCACTGACAGGCTGACCTCCCACCCCTGTAACCTCTGCAGCAATGCTGGCAGCACTCATACAACCTCTGGATATGACGCTGAGCACTGACAGGCTGACCCCCCACCCCTGTAACCTCTGCAGCAATGCTGGCAGCACTCATACAACCTCTGGATATGACGCTGAGCACTGACAGGCTGACCCCCCCACCCCTGTAACCTCTGCAGCAATGCTGGCAGCACTCATACAACCTCTGGATATGACGCTGAGCACTGACAGGCCGACCCCCACCCCTGTAACCTCTGCAGCAATGCTGGCAGCACTCATACAACCTCTGGATATGACGCTGAGCACTGACAGGCTGACCCTCCACCCCTGTAACCTCTGCAGCAATGCTGGCAGCACTCATACAACCTCTGGATATGACACTGAGCACTGACAGGCTGACCCCCCACCCCTGTAACCTCTGCAGCAATGCTGGCAGCACTCATACAACCTCTGGATATGACGCTGAGCACTGACAGGCTGACCCCCACCCCTGTAACCTCTGCAGCAATGCTGGCAGCACTCATACAACCTCTGGATATGACGCTGAGCACTGACAGGCTGACTCCCCACCCCTGTAACCTCTGCAGCAATGCTGGCAGCACTCATACAACCTCTGGATATGACGCTGAGCACTGACAGGCTGACCCCTCTCCCCTGTAACCTCTGCAGCAATGCTGGCAGCACTCATACAACCTCTGGATATGACGCTGAGCACTGACAGGCTGACCCCCCCACCCCTGTAACCTCTGCAGCAATGCTGGCAGCACTCATACAACCTCTGGATATGACGCTGAGCACTGACAGGCTGACCCCCCACCCCTGTAACCTCTGCAGCAATGCTGGCAGCACTCATACAACCTCTGGATATGACGCTGAGCACTGACAGGCTGACCCCCCCCCCCCCCTGTAACCTCTGCAGCAATGCTGGCAGCACTCATACAGCCTTTGGATATGACGCTGAGTACTGACAGGATGACCCCCCCCCCCCCGTAACCTCTGCAGCAATGCTGGCAGCACTCATACAACCTCTGGATATGACGCTGAGCGCTGACAGGCTGACCCCCCACCCCTGTAACCTCTGCAGCAATGCTGGCAGCACTCATACAACCTCTGGATATGACACTGAGCACTGACAGGCTGACCCCCCACCCCTGTAACCTCTGCAGCAATGCTGGCAGCACTCATACAACCTCTGGATATGACGCTGAGCACTGACAGGCTGACCCCCCCCCCCCCCTGTAACCTCTGCAGCAATGCTGACAGCACTCATACAACCTCTGGATATGACGCTGAGCACTGACAGGCTGACCCTCCACCCCTGTAACCTCTGCAGCAATGCTGGCAGCACTCATACAACCTCTGGATATGATGCTAAACACTGACAGGCTGACCCCCCCCCCTGTAACCTCTGCAGCAATGCTGGCAGCACTCATACAACCTCTGGATATGACGCTGAGCACTGACAGGCTGACCCCCCACCCCTGTAACCTCTGCAGCAATGCTGGCAGCACTCATACAACCTCTGGATATGACACTGAGCACTGACAGGCTGACCCCCCACCCCTGTAACCTCTGCAGCAATGCTGGCAGCACTCATACAACCTCTGGATATGACACTGAGCACTGACAGGCTGACCCCCCGCCCCTGTAACCTCTGCAGCAATGCTGGCAGCACTCATACAACCTCTGGATATGACGCTGAGCACTGACAGGCTGACCCCCACCCCTGTAACCTCTGCAGCAATGCTGGCAGCACTCATACAACCTCTGGATATGACGCTGAGCACTGACAGGCTGACCCCCCACCCCTGTAACCTCTGCAGCAATGCTGGCAGCACTCATACAACCTCTGGATATGACGCTGAGCACTGACAGGCTGACCCCTCTCCCCTGTAACCTCTGCAGCAATGCTGGCAGCACTCATACAACCTCTGGATATGACACTGAGCACTGACAGGCTGACCCCCCACCCCTGTAACCTCTGCAGCAATGCTGGCAGCACTCATACAACCTCTGGATATGACACTGAGCACTGACAGGCTGACCCCCCACCCCTGTAACCTCTGCAGCAATGCTGGCAGCACTCATACAACCTCTGGATATGACGCTGAGCACTGACAGGCTGACCCCCACCCCTGTAACCTCTGCAGCAATGCTGGCAGCACTCATACAACCTCTGGATATGACGCTGAGCACTGACAGGCTGACTCCCCACCCCTGTAACCTCTGCAGCAATGCTGGCAGCACTCATACAACCTCTGGATATGACGCTGAGCACTGACAGGCTGACCCCCCCACCCCTGTAACCTCTGCAGCAATGCTGGCAGCACTCATACAACCTCTGGATATGACGCTGAGCACTGACAGGCTGACCCCCCACCCCTGTAACCTCTGCAGCAATGCTGGCAGCACTCATACAACCTCTGGATATGACGCTGAGCACTGACAGGCTGACCCCCCCCCCCCCTGTAACCTCTGCAGCAATGCTGGCAGCACTCATACAGCCTTTGGATATGACGCTGAGTACTGACAGGATTACCCCCCCCCCCCCCGTAACCTCTGCAGCAATGCTGGCAGCACTCATACAACCTCTGGATATGACGCTGAGCGCTGACAGGCTGACCCCCCACCCCTGTAACCTCTGCAGCAATGCTGGCAGCACTCATACAACCTCTGGATATGACGCTGAGCACTGACAGGCTGACCCCCCACCCCTGTAACCTCTGCAGCAATGCTGGCAGCACTCATACAACCTCTGGATATGACGCTGAGCACTGACAGGCTGACCCCCCCCCCCCCTGTAACCTCTGCAGCAATGCTGACAGCACTCATACAACCTCTGGATATGACGCTGAGCACTGACAGGCTGACCCTCCACCCCTGTAACCTCTGCAGCAATGCTGGCAGCACTCATACAACCTCTGGATATGATGCTAAACACTGACAGGCTGACCCCCCCCCCCTGTAACCTCTGCAGCAATGCTGGCAGCACTCATACAACCTCTGGATATGACGCTGAGCACTGACAGGCTGACCCCCCACCCCTGTAACCTCTGCAGCAATGCTGGCAGCACTCATACAACCTCTGGATATGACGCTGAGCACTGACAGGCTGACCCCCCACCCCTGTAACCTCTGCAGCAATGCTGGCAGCACTCATACAACCTCTGGATATGACGCTGAGCACTGACAGGCTGACCCCCCACCCCTGTAACCTCTGCAGCAATGCTGGCAGCACTCATACAACCTCTGGATATGACGCTGAACACTGACAGGCTGACCCCCCCCACCCCTGTAACCTCTGCAGCAATGCTGGCAGCACTCATACAACCTCTGGATATGACGCTGAGCACTGACAGGCTGACCCCCCACCCCTGTAACCTCTGCAGCAATGCTGGCAGCACTCATACAACCTCTGGATATGACGCTGAGCACTGACAGGCTGACCCCCCACCCCTGTAACCTCTGCAGCAGTGCTGGCAGCACTCATACAACCTCTGGATATGACGCTGAGCACTGACAGGCTGACCCCCCACCCCTGTAACCTCTGCAGCAATGCTGGCAGCACTCATACAACCTCTGGATATGACACTGAGCACTGACAGGCTGACCCCCCACCCCTGTAACCTCTGCAGCAATGCTGGCAGCACTCATACAACCTCTGGATATGACGCTGAGCACTGACAGGCTGACCCCCCACCCCTGTAACCTCTGCAGCAATGCTGGCAGCACTCATACAACCTCTGGATATGACGCTGAACACTGACAGGCTGACCCCCCCCACCCCTGTAACCTCTGCAGCAATGCTGGCAGCACTCATACAACCTCTGGATATGACGCTGAGCACTGACAGGCTGACCCCCCACCCCTGTAACCTCTGCAGCAATGCTGGCAGCACTCATACAACCTCTGGATATGACGCTGAGCACTGACAGGCTGACCCCCCACCCCTGTAACCTCTGCAGCAATGCTGGCAGCACTCATACAACCTCTGGATATGACGCTGAGCACTGACAGGCTGACCCCCACCCCTGTAACCTCTGCAGCAATGCTGGCAGCACTCATACAACCTCTGGATATGACACTGAGCACTGACAGGCTGACCCCCCACCCCTGTAACCTCTGCAGCAATGCTGGCAGCACTCATACAACCTCTGGATATGACACTGAGCACTGACAGGCTGACCCCCCCCACCCCTGTAACCTCTACAGCAATGCTGGCAGCACTCATACAGCCTCTGGATATGGCGCTGAGCACTGATAGGCTGACCCCCCACCCCTGTAACCTCTGCAGCAATGCTGGCAGCACTCATACAACCTCTGGATATGACGCTGAGCACTGACAGGCTGACCCCCCTCCCCTGTAACCTCTGCAGCAATGCTGGCAGCACTCATACAACCTCTGGATATGACGCTGAGCACTGACAGGCTGACCCCCCACCCCTGTAACCTCTGCAGCAATGCTGGCAGCACTCATACAACCTCTGGATATGACGCTGAGCACTGACAGGCTGACCCCCCACCCCTGTAACCTCTGCAGCAATGCTGGCAGCACTCATACAACCTCTGGATATGACGCTGAGCACTGACAGGCTGACCCTCCACCCCTGTAACCTCTGCAGCAATGCTTGCAGCACTCATACAACCTCTGGATATGACGCTGAGCACTGACAGGCTGACCTCCCACCCCTGTAACCTCTGCAGCAATGCTGGCAGCACTCATACAACCTCTGGATATGACGCTGAGCACTGACAGGCTGACCCCCGACCCCTGTAACCTCTGCAGCAATGCTGGCAGCACTCATACAACCTCTGGATATGACATTGAGCACTGACAGACTGACCCCCCACCCCTGTAACCTCTGCAGCAATGCTGGCAGCACTCATACAACCTCTGGATATGACACTGAGCACTGACAGGCTGACCCCTCTCCCCTGTAACCTCTGCAGAAATGCTGGCAGCACTCATACAACCTCTGGATATGACACTGAGCACTGACAGGCTGACCCCCCCACCCCTGTAACCTCTGCAGCAATGCTGGCAGCACTGATACAACCTCTGGATATGACGCTGAGCACTGACAGGCTGACCCCCCACCCCTGTAACCTCTGCAGCAATGCTGGCAGCACTCATACAACCTCTGGATATGACGCTGAGTGCTGCCAGGCTGACCCCCACCCCTGTAACCTCTGCAGCAATGCTGGCAGCACTCATACAACCTCTGGATATGACGCTGAGCACTGACAGGCTGACCCCCCACCCCTGTAACCTCTGCAGCAATGCTGGCAGCACTCATACAACCTCTGGATATGACGCTGAGCACTGACAGGCTGACCCCCCACCTCTGTAACCTCTGCAGCAATGCTGGCAGCACTCATACAACCTCTGGATATGACGCTGAGCACTGACAGGCTGACCCCCACCCCTGTAACCTCTGCAGCAATGCTGGCAGCACTCATACAGCCTCTGGATATGACGCTGAGCACTGACAGGCAGACCCCCCACCCCTGTAACCTCTGCAGCAATGCTGGCAGCACTCATACAACCTCTGGATATGACACTGAGCACTGACAGGCTGACCCCTCTCCCCTGTAACCTCTGCAGAAATGCTGGCAGCACTCATACAACCTCTGGATATGACACTGAGCACTGACAGGCTGACCCTCCACCCCTGTAACCTCTGCAGCAATGCTGGCAGCACTCATACAACCTCTGGATATGACGCTGAGCACTGACAGGCTGACCCCCCACCCCTGTAACCTCTGCAGAAATGCTGGCAGCACTCATACAACCTCTGGATATGACGCTGAGTACTGACAGGCTGACCCCCACCCCTGTAACCTCTGCAGCAATGCTGGCAGCACTCATACAACCTCTGGATATGACGCTGAGCACTGACAGGCTGACCCCCCACCCCTGTAACCTCTGCAGCAATGCTGGCAGCACTCATACAACCTCTGGATATGACGCTGAGCACTGACAGGCTGACCCCCCACCTCTGTAACCTTTGCAGCAATGCTGGCAGCACTCATACAACCTCTGGATATGACGCTGAGCACTGGCAGGCTGACCCCCACCCCTGTAACCTCTGCAGCAATGCTGGCAGCACTCATACAGCCTCTGGATATGACGCTGAGCACTGACAGGCAGACCCCCCACCCCTGTAACCTCTGCAGCAATGCTGGCAGCACTCATACAACCTCTGGATATGACGCTGAGCACTGACAGGCTGACCCCCCACCCCTGTAACTTCTGCAGCAATGCTGGCAGCACTCATACAACCTCTGGATATGACGCTGAGCACTGACAGGCTGACCCCCCACCCCTGTAACCTCTGCAGCAATGCTGGCAGCACTCATACAACCTCTGGATATGACGCTGAGCACTGACAGGCTGACCCCCCACCCCTGTAACTTCTGCAGCAATGCTGGCAGCACTCATACAACCTCTGGATATGACGCTGAGTACTGACAGGCTGACCCCACACCCCTGTAACCTCTGCAGCAATGCTGACAGCACTCATACAACCTCTGGATATGACGCTGAGCACTGACAGGCTGACCCCCCACCCCTGTAACCTCTGCAGCAATGCTGGCAGCACTCATAAAACCTCTGGATATGACGCTGAGCACTGACAGGCTGACCCCCCACCCCTGTAACCTTCTGCAGCAATGCTGGCAGCACTCATACAACCTCTGGATATGACGCTGAGTACTGACAGGCTGACCCCACACCCCTGTAACCTCTGCAGCAATGCTGGCAGCACTCATACAACCTCTGGATATGACGCTGAGCACTGACAGGCTGACCCCCACCCCTGTAACCTCTGCAGCAATGCTGGCAGCACTCATACAACCTCTGGATATGACGCTGAGCACTGACAGGCTGACCCCCCACCCCTGTAACCTCTGCAGCAATGCTGGCAGCACTCATACAACCTCTGGATATGACGCTGAGCACTGACAGGCTTACCCCCCACCCCTGTAACCTCTGCAGCAATGCTGGCAGCACTCATACAACCTCTGGATATGACACTGAGCACTGACAGGCTGACCCCCCACCCCTGTAACCTCTGCAGCAATGCTGGCAGCACTCATACAACCTCTGGATATGACACTGAGCACTGACAGGCTGACCCCCACCCCTGTAACCTCTGCAGCAATGCTGGCAGCACTCATACAACCTCTGGATATGACGCTGAGCACTGACAGGCTGACCCCCCACCCCTGTAACCTCTGCAGCAATGCTGGCAGCACTCATACAACCTCTGGATATGACGCTGAGCACTGACAGGCTGACCCCCACCCCTGTAACCTCTGCAGCAATGCTGGCAGCACTCATACATCCTCTGGATATGACGCTGAGCACTGACAGGCTGCCCCCCCCACCCCTGTAACCTCTGCAGCAATGCTGGCAGCACTCATACAACCTCTGGATATGACGCTGAGCACTGACAGGCTGCCCCCCACCCCTGTAACCTCTGCAGCAATGCTGGCAGCACTCATACAACCTCTGGATATGACACTGAGCACTGACAGGCTGACCCCCACCCCTGTAACCTCTGCAGCAATGCTGGCAGCACTCATACAACCTCTGGATATGACACTGAGCACTGACAGGCTGACCCCCACCCCTGTAACCTCTGTAGCAATGCTGGCAGCACTCATACATCCTCTGGATATGACGCTGAGCACTGACAGGCTGTCCCCCCACCCCTGTAACCTCTGCAGCAATGCTGGCAGCACTCATACATCCTCTGGATATGACGCTGAGCACTGACAGGCTGCCCCCCCCACCCCTGTAACCTCTGCAGCAATGCTGGCAGCACTCATACAACCTCTGGATATGACGCTGAGCACTGACAGGCTGCCCCCCACCCCTGTAACCTCTGCAGCAATGCTGGCAGCACTCATACAACCTCTGGATATGACACTGAGCACTGACAGGCTGACCCCCACCCCTGTAACCTCTGCAGCAATGCTGGCAGCACTCATACAACCTCTGGATATGACGCTGAGCACTGACAGGCTGACTCCCCACCCCTGTAACCTCTGCAGCAATGCTGGCAGCACTCATACAACCTCTGGATATGACGCTGAGCACTGACAGGCTGACCCCCCCACCCCTGTAACCTCTGCAGCAATGCTGGCAGCACTCATACAACCTCTGGATATGACGCTGAGCACTGACAGGCTGACCCCCCACCCCTGTAACCTCTGCAGCAATGCTGGCAGCACTCATACAACCTCTGGATATGACGCTGAGCACTGACAGGCTGACCCCCCCCCCCCCTGTAACCTCTGCAGCAATGCTGGCAGCACTCATACAGCCTCTGGATATGACACTGAGTACTGACAGGCTTACCCCCCCCCCCCCGTAACCTCTGCAGCAATGCTGGCAGCACTCATACAACCTCTGGATATGACGCTGAGCACTGACAGGCTGACCCCCCACCCCTGTAACCTCTGCAGCAATGCTGGCAGCACTCATACAACCTCTGGATATGACGCTGAGCACTGACAGGCTGACCCCCCACCCCTGTAACCTCTGCAGCAATGCTGGCAGCACTCATACAACCTCTGGATATGACGCTGAGCACTGACAGGCTGACCCCCCCCCCCCTGTAACCTCTGCAGCAATGCTGACAGCACTCATACAACCTCTGGATATGACGCTGAGCACTGACAGGCTGACCCTCCACCCCTGTAACCTCTGCAGCAATGCTGGCAGCACTCATACAACCTCTGGATATGACGCTAAACACTGACAGGCTGACCCCCCCCCCCTGTAACCTCTGCAGCAATGCTGGCAGCACTCATACAACCTCTGGATATGACGCTGAGCACTGACAGGCTGACCCCCCACCCCTGTAACCTCTGCAGCAATGCTGGCAGCACTCATACAACCTCTGGATATGACGCTGAGCACTGACAGGCTGACCCCCCACCCCTGTAACCTCTGCAGCAATGCTGGCAGCACTCATACAACCTCTGGATATGACGCTGAGCACTGACAGGCTGACCCCCCACCCCTGTAACCTCTGCAGCAATGCTGGCAGCACTCATACAACCTCTGGATATGACGCTGAGCACTGACAGGCTGACCCCCCCACCCCTGTAACCTCTGCAGCAATGCTGGCAGCACTCATACAACCTCTGGATATGACGCTGAGCACTGACAGGCTGACCCCCCCACCCCTGTAACCTCTGCAGCAATGCTGGCAGCACTCATACAACCTCTGGATATGACGCTGAGCACTGACAGGCTGACCCCCCCACCCCTGTAACCTCTGCAGCAATGCTGGCAGCACTCATACAACCTCTGGATATGACGCTGAGCACTGACAGGCTGACCCCCCACCCCTGTAACCTCTGCAGCAATGCTGGCAGCACTCATACAACCTCTGGATATGACGCTGAGCACTGACAGGCTGACCCCCCACCCCTGTAACCTCTGCAGCAGTGCTGGCAGCACTCATACAACCTCTGGATATGACGCTGAGCACTGACAGGCTGACCCCCCACCCCTGTAACCTCTGCAGCACCGCTGGCAGCACTCATACAACCTCTGGATATGACGCTGAGCACTGACAGGCTGACCCCCCACCCCTGTAACCTCTGCAGCAATGCTGGCAGCACTCATACAACCTCTGGATATGACGCTGAGCACTGACAGGCTGACCCCCCACCCCTGTAACCTCTGCAGCAATGCTGGCAGCACTCATACAACCTCTGGATATGACGCTGAGCACTGACAGGCTGACCCCCCCACCCCTGTAACCTCTGCAGCAATGCTGGCAGCACTCATACAACCTCTGGATATGACGCTGAGCACTGACAGGCTGACCCCCCACCCCTGTAACCTCTGCAGCAATGCTGGCAGCACTCATACAACCTCTGGATATGACGCTGAGCACTGACAGGCTGACCCCCCACCCCTGTAACCTCTGCAGCAATGCTGGCAGCACTCATACAACCTCTGGATATGACGCTGAGCACTGACAGGCTGACCCCCCACCCCTGTAACCTCTGCAGCAATGCTGGCAGCACTCATACAACCTCTGGATATGACACTGAGCACTGACAGGCTGACCCCCCACCCCTGTAACCTCTGCAGCAATGCTGGCAGCACTCATACAACCTCTGGATATGACACTGAGCACTGACAGGCTGACCCCCCCCACCCCTGTAACCTCTACAGCAATGCTGGCAGCACTCATACAGCCTCTGGATATGGCGCTGAGCACTGATAGGCTGACCCCCCACCCCTGTAACCTCTGCAGCAATGCTGGCAGCACTCATACAACCTCTGGATATGACGCTGAGCACTGACAGGCTGACCCCCCTCCCCTGTAACCTCTGCAGCAATGCTGGCAGCACTCATACAACCTCTGGATATGACGCTGAGCACTGACAGGCTGACCCCCCACCCCTGTAACCTCTGCAGCAATGCTGGCAGCACTCATACAACCTCTGGATATGACGCTGAGCACTGACAGGCTGACCCCCCACCCCTGTAACCTCTGCAGCAATGCTGGCAGCACTCATACAACCTCTGGATATGACGCTGAGCACTGACAGGCTGACCCTCCACCCCTGTAACCTCTGCAGCAATGCTTGCAGCACTCATACAACCTCTGGATATGACGCTGAGCACTGACAGGCTGACCTCCCACCCCTGTAACCTCTGCAGCAATGCTGGCAGCACTCATACAACCTCTGGATATGACGCTGAGCACTGACAGGCTGACCCCCGACCCCTGTAACCTCTGCAGCAATGCTGGCAGCACTCATACAACCTCTGGATATGACATTGAGCACTGACAGACTGACCCCCCACCCCTGTAACCTCTGCAGCAATGCTGGCAGCACTCATACAACCTCTGGATATGACACTGAGCACTGACAGGCTGACCCCTCTCCCCTGTAACCTCTGCAGAAATGCTGGCAGCACTCATACAACCTCTGGATATGACACTGAGCACTGACAGGCTGACCCCCCCACCCCTGTAACCTCTGCAGCAATGCTGGCAGCACTGATACAACCTCTGGATATGACGCTGAGCACTGACAGGCTGACCCCCCACCCCTGTAACCTCTGCAGAAATGCTGGCAGCACTCATACAACCTCTGGATATGACGCTGAGTACTGACAGGCTGACCCCCACCCCTGTAACCTCTGCAGCAATGCTGGCAGCACTCATACAACCTCTGGATATGACGCTGAGCACTGACAGGCTGACCCCCCACCCCTGTAACCTCTGCAGCAATGCTGGCAGCACTCATACAACCTCTGGATATGACGCTGAGCACTGACAGGCTGACCCCCCACCTCTGTAACCTCTGCAGCAATGCTGGCAGCACTCATACAACCTCTGGATATGACGCTGAGCACTGACAGGCTGACCCCCACCCCTGTAACCTCTGCAGCAATGCTGGCAGCACTCATACAGCCTCTGGATATGACGCTGAGCACTGACAGGCAGACCCCCCACCCCTGTAACCTCTGCAGCAATGCTGGCAGCACTCATACAACCTCTGGATATGACACTGAGCACTGACAGGCTGACCCCTCTCCCCTGTAACCTCTGCAGAAATGCTGGCAGCACTCATACAACCTCTGGATATGACACTGAGCACTGACAGGCTGACCCTCCACCCCTGTAACCTCTGCAGCAATGCTGGCAGCACTCATACAACCTCTGGATATGACGCTGAGCACTGACAGGCTGACCCCCCACCCCTGTAACCTCTGCAGAAATGCTGGCAGCACTCATACAACCTCTGGATATGACGCTGAGTACTGACAGGCTGACCCCCACCCCTGTAACCTCTGCAGCAATGCTGGCAGCACTCATACAACCTCTGGATATGACGCTGAGCACTGACAGGCTGACCCCCCACCCCTGTAACCTCTGCAGCAATGCTGGCAGCACTCATACAACCTCTGGATATGACGCTGAGCACTGACAGGCTGACCCCCCACCTCTGTAACCTTTGCAGCAATGCTGGCAGCACTCATACAACCTCTGGATATGACGCTGAGCACTGGCAGGCTGACCCCCACCCCTGTAACCTCTGCAGCAATGCTGGCAGCACTCATACAGCCTCTGGATATGACGCTGAGCACTGACAGGCAGACCCCCCACCCCTGTAACCTCTGCAGCAATGCTGGCAGCACTCATACAACCTCTGGATATGACGCTGAGCACTGACAGGCTGACCCCCCACCCCTGTAACTTCTGCAGCAATGCTGGCAGCACTCATACAACCTCTGGATATGACGCTGAGCACTGACAGGCTGACCCCCCACCCCTGTAACCTCTGCAGCAATGCTGGCAGCACTCATACAACCTCTGGATATGACGCTGAGCACTGACAGGCTGACCCCCCACCCCTGTAACTTCTGCAGCAATGCTGGCAGCACTCATACAACCTCTGGATATGACGCTGAGTACTGACAGGCTGACCCCACACCCCTGTAACCTCTGCAGCAATGCTGACAGCACTCATACAACCTCTGGATATGACGCTGAGCACTGACAGGCTGACCCCCCACCCCTGTAACCTCTGCAGCAATGCTGGCAGCACTCATAAAACCTCTGGATATGACGCTGAGCACTGACAGGCTGACCCCCCACCCCTGTAACTTCTGCAGCAATGCTGGCAGCACTCATACAACCTCTGGATATGACGCTGAGTACTGACAGGCTGACCCCACACCCCTGTAACCTCTGCAGCAATGCTGGCAGCACTCATACAACCTCTGGATATGACGCTGAGCACTGACAGGCTGACCCCCACCCCTGTAACCTCTGCAGCAATGCTGGCAGCACTCATACAACCTCTGGATATGACGCTGAGCACTGACAGGCTGACCCCCCACCCCTGTAACCTCTGCAGCAATGCTGGCAGCACTCATACAACCTCTGGATATGACGCTGAGCACTGACAGGCTTACCCCCCACCCCTGTAACCTCTGCAGCAATGCTGGCAGCACTCATACAACCTCTGGATATGACACTGAGCACTGACAGGCTGACCCCCCCACCCCTGTAACCTCTGCAGCAATGCTGGCAGCACTCATACAACCTCTGGATATGACACTGAGCACTGACAGGCTGACCCCCACCCCTGTAACCTCTGCAGCAATGCTGGCAGCACTCATACAACCTCTGGATATGACGCTGAGCACTGACAGGCTGACCCCCCACCCCTGTAACCTCTGCAGCAATGCTGGCAGCACTCATACAACCTCTGGATATGACGCTGAGCACTGACAGGCTGACCCCCACCCCTGTAACCTCTGCAGCAATGCTGGCAGCACTCATACATCCTCTGGATATGACGCTGAGCACTGACAGGCTGCCCCCCCCACCCCTGTAACCTCTGCAGCAATGCTGGCAGCACTCATACAACCTCTGGATATGACGCTGAGCACTGACAGGCTGCCCCCCACCCCTGTAACCTCTGCAGCAATGCTGGCAGCACTCATACAACCTCTGGATATGACACTGAGCACTGACAGGCTGACCCCCACCCCTGTAACCTCTGCAGCAATGCTGGCAGCACTCATACAACCTCTGGATATGACACTGAGCACTGACAGGCTGACCCCCCCCCACCCCTGTAACCTCTGTAGCAATGCTGGCAGCACTCATACATCCTCTGGATATGACGCTGAGCACTGACAGGCTGTCCCCCCACCCCTGTAACCTCTGCAGCAATGCTGGCAGCACTCATACATCCTCTGGATATGACGCTGAGCACTGACAGGCTGCCCCCCCCACCCCTGTAACCTCTGCAGCAATGCTGGCAGCACTCGTACAACCTCTGGATATGACGCTGAGCACTGACAGGCTGCCCCCCACCCCTGTAACCTCTGCAGCAATGCTGGCAGCACTCATACAACCTCTGGATATGACACTGAGCACTGACAGGCTGACCCCCACCCCTGTAACCTCTGCAGCAATGCTGGCAGCACTCATACAACCTCTGGATATGACACTGAGCACTGACAGGCTGACCCCCACCCCTGTAACCTCTGTAGCAATGCTGGCAGCACTCATACATCCTCTGGATATGACGCTGAGCACTGACAGGCTGACCCCCCACCCCTGTAACCTCTGCAGCAATGCTGGCAGCACTCATACAACCTCTGGATATGACGCTGAGCACTGACAGGCTGACCCCCCACCCCTGTAACCTCTGCAGCAATGCTGGCAGCACTCATACAACCTCTGGATATGACGCTGAGCACTGACAGGTGAAATATACATCTATACAACATGGATGTCAGAATTAAAGGGAAAGTCCATTCCTGGCTGATACTGATGTCACTGATGCAGGAACCATCCCTGATATTCATGGTTATAAAATCTTTCTAAATAACACCGTGTATCATCGCCCCTCGTCCGCCTCCGGACGCAGTACAGGATTCAGATTCTCCTTTCTGTGGGTGGAGCTTTCTTCTGGGCTCAGTGTCGCCCTCTGCTGCTGAGTAATGCACTTCAGATGAGTGGCTCAGAAGATGGCTTCCTGGAACCTGTTCCAGGGTCCCCCAGGAGACAGCAGCGGAGATTGCTGCCATACCGTAGTACTTGTACATCCGCCAACACCATAAGCTTTTTGGACCGGGAAGGGAGTACACATTCCAACATGGTAATAAGGCTGGGAATCACTACTACTCCTCTTCTCTCTACCGCACTCTCTTCTAGTCTAATATCATCACTGTCTCCTTGCCCATCGCCCTGTCCTCTGCTCCATCTACCTCCTACTGTCTCATCGTCAATCTATTGTCTCTGATCTCAGCCCGATGGCTCCATCTCCAGTGACTAACTGCTTCAGATGGGGGTGGCATGGGGTGCCCTCTTCTAGGCTGCTCCTCCCATCTTCAGCTGGAAGCACAGTGACATGCCCAGCATCTGGGTGATG
The DNA here is from genome assembly GCF_905171765.1 of Bufo bufo. Classification (NCBI taxonomy): domain Eukaryota; kingdom Metazoa; phylum Chordata; class Amphibia; order Anura; family Bufonidae; genus Bufo; species Bufo bufo. The sequence goes on from NC_053391.1 coordinate 5,295,523, forward strand.
CCAATATACAACCACCTACAGGATGACATCGCTGCATATAATGCACCACTCAGAACCTACCTGTATTCTGATAAGAGGGGGTCCATATACATTTACCGGGGACACTGGTGTCACTTCACTCCCCAGCATTCATCTGCTTTTGAGGAGGACCTCTCGTGGTTTTTTATTAATTGAGATAAATACCTTTACTTGGGGGGTACCCCCCGCTGATGCTGCCACCCTGCCCCGCTGTGTTCCCCGTAGTTTTCCCGCTCAGTACGCTAATACTGAGCATCGGTACAGGGAGGAGGAGACGCCAGGGCTTCTCAGTGGGCATTTACTTCTCCCTGTCTGTGGCGCTCTGCGCTGTGATTGGATCGCGGCACAGCCAGGGAGAAGGAGACGCCCACTGAGAAACCCTGGCGTCTCCTCCTCCCTGTACCGATGCTCAGTATTAGCGTACTGAGCGGGAAAACTACAGGGGGGCGCAAGGGCGATATTTAAAAATATCAGGTAGGGTGGCAGCATCAGCCAAACAAACAAGTGAATAATCTTCACAGCAAATGTATCCTCCAACCAAACTACTAGCCTTGCCTCATACAGCACTCGATCTAGCACTTCTTTGACACAGCACTCGTTTGACACAGCACTCGTTTGACACAGCACTCGTTTGATACAGCACTCGTTTGACACAGCACTCGTTTCATACAGCACTCGTTTCATACAGCACTCGACGTAGCACTTCTTTGACACAGCACTCGTTTGACACAGCACTCGTTTGACACAGCACTCGTTTGACACAGCACTCGTTTGACACAGCACTCGTTTGACACAGCACTCGTTTCATACAGCACTCGTTTCATACAGCACTCGTTTCATACAGCACTCGACGTAGCACTTCTTTGACACAGCACTCGTTTGACACAGCACTCGTTTGACACAGCACTCGTTTGACACAGCACTCGTTTGATACAGCACTCGTTTCATACAGCACTCGACGTAGCACTTCTTTGACACAGCACTCGTTTGACACAGCACTCGTTTCATACAGCACTCGACGCAGCACTCGTTTGATACAGGTTTCTGTGATGTAAAAAAATGAGACAAAGATAAATAATTTCAGAACTTCTTCCCCCTTTAATGTGACCTATAAACTGTACAACTCAATTGAAAAACAAACTGAAATCTTTTAGGTGGAGGGAAGAAAAATTATAAAAATAAAATAATATGGTTGCAAAGTGTGCACACCCTTAAACTAATACTTTGTTGAAGCATCTTTTGATGTTATTCCAGCACTCAGTCTTTTTGGGTCTGAGTCTATCAGCATGGCACATTTTGACTCTTCTTTGCAAAATCCCTCGAAATCTGTCAGATTGCGAGGGCATCTCCTGGGCACGGCCCTCTTCAGATCACCCCACAGACTGCGAGGGCATCTCCTGGGCACAGCCCTCTTCAGATCACCCCACAGATTGTGAGGGCATCTCCTGGGCACAGCCCTCTTCAGATCACCCCACAGATTGTGAGGGCATCTCCTGGGCACAGCCCTCTTCAGATCACCCCACAGATTGCGAGGGCATCTCCTGGGCACAGCCCTCTTCAGATCACCGCACAGATTGCGAGGGCATCTCCTGGGCACAGCCCTCTTCAGATCACCCCACAGACTGCGAGGGCATCTCCTGGGCACAGCCCTCTTCAGATCACCCCACAGACTGCGAGGGCATCTCCTGGGCACAGCCCTCTTCAGATCACCCCACAGATTGCGAGGGCATCTCCTGGGCACTGCCCTCTTCAGATCACCCCACAGATTGTGAGGGCATCTCCTGGGCACGGCCCTCATCAGATCACCCCACAGATTGTGAGGGCATCTCCTGGGCACAGCTCTCTTCAGATCACCCCACAGACTGCGAGGGCATCTCCTGGGCACAGCCCTCTTCAGATCACCCCACAGATTGTGAGGGCATCTCCTGGGCACGGCCCTCTTCAGATCACCCCACAGATTGCGAGGGCATCTCCTGGGCACAGCCCTCTTCAGATCACCCCACAGATTGTGAGGGCATCTCCTGGGCACAGCCCTCTTCAGATCACCCCACAGATTGCGAGGGCATCTCCTGGGCACAGCCCTCTTCAGATCACCCCACAGATGGCGAGGGCATCTCCTGGGCACAGCCCTCTTCAGATCACCCCACAGATTGTGAGGGCATCTCCTGGGCACAGCCCTCTTCAGATCACCCCACAGATTGTGAGGGCATCTCCTGGGCACAGCCCTCTTCAGATCACTCCACAGATTGTGAGGGCATCTCCTGGGCACAGCCCTCTTCAGATCACCCCACAGATTGCGAGGGCATCTCCTGGGCACAGCCCTCTTCAGATCACCCCACAGATGGCGAGGGCATCTCCTGGGCACAGCCCTCTTCAGATCACCCCACAGATTGTCAATCGGATTCAGGTCTGGGCTCGGGCTGGGCCATTCCAAAACTTTAATCTTCTTCTGGTGAAGCCATTCCTTTGTTGATTTGGATGCTTTGGGTCGTTGTGCAGTGGCTTACACACAATCCATGGGGCCCCGGTGCGAAACTGATCCATGGGGCCCCCTCCCCATCGTCGCCCCCCCCAACCTGCCTCCACCCCCCCCCCCACTACCTCCCCTACCAGTGCTGTAACTATAGTGTTATGGGCCGCAGTGCAAATATTTTTACAAAGAACCGGCAGACTTTCTTACTAAGGGCTCTTTCCGTGCGGCTAATCCGCGGCGTGACTGAGCCCCATCCTGGACAGCAGAGACACGGAGCAGTAACATGATGGACTGCGATCTTTTTACTACAAAATCACGGTGACAACGTTATTGCAGCGTACTCAAGTTGTGAGTAATAGGTGTTTCTGGATGATGTAGTGCAATAGACACTAACCTGGTACGGCTGACTCTCTGCAAGGGCAGGTGATGGTAAGAGAATGTTCGTGACGCCAGTGCCAATTAAACGGTGGCACGCCGTTTGCGGATAGCAGGAATAAATGATGAACACCGTTAGGTTAAAGCAGAACTCCAACTTTAGTAGGTTTCATAGAGACAATAATGGAATCGCAGTTCCTTGGCATACAGTCGATTTTTCAATACGGTTGATGCAGGCAATTACAGCTTGAGCAAGGTGATTACAGAGTGTTAAACACAGGACTTGCAGCACAGGAGCTTGCACTCTATTTCTGTCTGATCCTGGAATATAGCAAATCTTCTCCAAGGCCCATTTACCTAGTTCTGGCTTTATATCCTTGGCTGTAGCTTTATAAAGTACCTCCTCTGTTCTTTTGAGTACCTCTTGCTTTCCTGATCTTTGCCTCTGTCCCTCTCAGCTTCCTCAGGTTCTAGAAACTTCTGAGCTGTGGTCTAGACTGCCTTTTGCTTCCCTGTCTGGGCCTTATATAAACTAGGGCTCTCTAGCTCCCTCTAGTGACTAGAAGCTGGAATGACACCCCTAGCAGGCCTGTACATGCAAGTTTCATAGTAACAGGGAAATACATGCATTACATTACATGACATTTTATAAAACTGACATATACCAACTTCCCCATAAGTAAGGGGGGACGACAGCACACCAAGTGACCTTTGGTAGTGACGGGTATTACAGTCCCCGTACACTACATACCCCACTGCTTTAAGCTGAGTACGACCTCGTACTCCATCATGGGTCGCCCAACTGGGATCTCTACCTGAAACATAAAAATAGACACATGCAGGCATACATACATGTAATTCATCTGCATTTACATTTACATCAGGTCCAATTGGCAAAGGTGAAGGGTAGTGACAAGGGGCGTCGTTCTCTTCTCTCAGGATAGTGAATGGAACGGGGGCGCTGACCTGGCACAGCGTAACATTAGAACCAGGATAGTCCATAACAATGAATAAGTCCATAATAGAACAGTAAAACGGATAAAACAGTATAACAACGGAACTACCCAGGGGTTTCCTGTGGGTGTATCACAGGCAAGGGCTCACGTGGAGGAGTCCATTCTTGCGCACAAATGTCAAGTAAGGTATTGCCAGTGGCAACTGTTTGGGAGGAGACACCACCAGAATAATCAAAGTCTCCTAAACGGACTGGCGGGCGTCCCCTGGTCATCCGGGTAGACCTTCTCAACACAGGGGTCTCCTCTTCCCTTAGCAACGAGGTAGAAGAGAGAGGAGCAACAGGAGGGTCTCCATCAGTGAGACTTTGGTCAGGAACAACAGGAACAACAGGAACAACAATATCCACTAGAGGGGGAACTGGATCCGGGGCATCTTGAACCGGCTCTTCTGGAGGTGAAGCTACAGTAGGTGCCGGAGCAGGCACCAGCAAGTTCAACCAAGGTGTCAGAAGCCAATGCATGGGATCAGCGTCATACCTCAGATTACTAACAGCCTGCATAGGATCCTCGGGCTGTATTGCTGACTCTGACACAGGGAATTCAGATCCAGAACTCTCGGCACTAGGTTCTGGTGTCAGGCAGAGCTTCAACCGGTTTCGGTGTACAATTTGGGATCCCTTGCCCTCCCGGGTGATCTCATAAGTGTGAGTTCCAACATTTGGGATTGCAGTGACAACATAAGGACTTCGCTCCCACTTACTGTCCAATTTACTGGTACGACGGTTATTCTTTAACCATACCACGGCCCCTATGGTCAAGGGTTCTGCATGGGCTGCCTGATCATAGTCTCTCTGCTGTCGGTCTCTAGCATAGTCCATACGTTCCTGAACAATGGCTTTGGCTGCATCCAATCGCCTTTGATGCTCAGCAACCCAGTCGGTGTTAGGTAATGGGTTAATGCAATCAGGTACGTGTATGTCCAATGAATGATCAGCAGGCAATGTCCCTTGGCGCCCAAACATCAAGTAAAAAGGGGTATACCCGGTGGAACAATGGATGGTATGATTGTATGTGAACATGAGCTGTGGCAACAGACTGGGCCAATCTCCTCTGTTTTCAGGAGGCACGGCCCTCAGCATCTCTATCAAGGTCTGATTCATTTTTTCACATAATCCGTTACCTTGAGGATGGTAGGCTGTTGTCCGGATCTTCTTACAGTTGTGTAAGCGGCACAGTTCATGGAACAGATGGGACTCAAAAGCAGGTCCTTGATCGGTGAGGATCTTTTCTGGACATCCGTAGGGCAGGAGGAAGTGCTTCCAGAACATTTCGGCTGTAGTCTTGGCTGTCTGGTCTCTCACAGGCACCGCTACAACAAACTTAGTGAAATGGTCAATAATAGTCATGGCATAAGCATACCCTGAGCGACTAGGCTCCAGTTTCACATGGTCGATGGCGACAAGTTCAAGAGGACGGGTACTTACAATGGGTCTCAGTGGTGCCCTCTGATCATGGTGCTCACTTCGTTTCAAGGCACAGGCTACACACTCTCGACACCACTTCTCCATGTCCTCTCTCATGCCCACCCAGTAAAACCGCTGGCGGATAGTAGCCAGGGCCGGCCTTAGGTGTTCAGGCGCCCTGTGCGAGCTAACCTTGTGGCGCCCCCCCCCCCCCCTCAAAAAAAAAAAAAAAAAACACTGCTTGTTGCTGGCATCATGGCATAGGCTGGCTGACTATCCAACCAAGTAGTTACCAGCCCGCACACCCCAAAGGCCGGTGTAATGTTATACTTCCCTACTTCGTGAGATTTCCCTACCTTCGTCACTTCCGGTCGCACCGGACATGACGTGAGGAGGTGTGCCGCGCTGCGCAGGCGCACAACGACAGGTTAGGGAAATTTCACAGCAGAGTGCGCATGCGCCAGGAGCCTCGCCGGCGGTTAGGGTAGGGAAAAACTATGGGCCAGTGCGCAGTGATTGGATGGATGTTCTCAGCTGGACACCGGCCGACACTACGCATGCACCGGGAGCCTCACCAGCGGTTATGGAAGGGAAAAATTACGTACGGGCCAGTGCTTTTTCCCTACCCTAACCGCTGGTGAGGCTCCCAGCGCATGCGCAGTGTCGGCCGGTGTCCAGCTGAGAACATCCATCCGATCACCGCACCTGTGCACTGGCCCATAATTTTTCCCTACCCTAACCGCCGGCGAGGCTCCCAGCGCATGCGCACTCTGCTGTGAAATTTCCCTAACCCGTCGTTGTGCGCAGTGCGCCCCCCCAATATAATAAACATTGGTGGCGCAGTGCGCCCCCCCCCAATATAATAAACATTGGTGGCGCAGTGCGCCCCCCCCCCAACACCCCAGTATAATAAACATTGGTGGCGCAGTGCGCCCCCCCAACACCCCAGTATAAACATTGGTGGCGCAGTGTGCCCCCCCAATATAACAAACATGAGCGCAGTGCGCCCCCCCAATATAACAAACATTGGTGGTGCAGTGCACCCCCCCACCCAATATAATAAACATTGGTGGCGCAGTGCACCCCCCCCCAATATAATAAACATTGGTGGCGCAGTGGGCAGTGCCAATGAGGGTTAAAAAATAAAAAAATAATTAACTCACCTCCTCCAATTGATCGTCTTCTGTTCTTTCTTCATGACCTGTCAAAGGACCTGTGGTGACATCACTGTGCTCATCACATGATACATCACCATGGTAATGGACCATGTGATGAGCTCAGTGACGTCACCACAGGTCCTGAAGAAACAGGAGACGGCAGCTACGCGATCAACTGGAGGAGGTGAGTTAATTTTTTTAAATTATTTTTTAACAGTCATTGGCACTTCCCACTGAGCCACCAATGTTTCTTATACTGGGGTGTTGGGGGGGGGGGGGGGGGGCGCACTGTGCCACCAACGTTTCTTATACAAATACAGGAGGCGGGTGCCGGAATCACATAGCCGGCACCCGACCTCTGTGACAGGGAGCTGCGATCAGCTGCAGTTAACCCCTCAGGTACCGTCCGCACCTGAAGGGTTAACTCAACTGCAGCTGATCGCAGCTCCCTGTCACAGAGGTCGGGTGCCGGCTATGTGATCCCGGCACCCGCCTCCTGTATTTGTATTTCAGGTCAGTTATCTTCATTGGTGGCGCAGTGGCCACAGCCCCTCCTCCTCCTCCTCCCGTCTCTCTTCTTATTGGCAGCGGCGGGGGCAGCAGGCAGGTCAGACAGGGGAGGGGGAGATGGAGGGGGCGCCCCGAGGGAGAACTCAGAACACAAGTGCCGCCTCGCCTGCTGCCGCATATTACATTGCTAGCTGTCGGCCGCCCAGCGCCCCTGTTGCTATGGCGCCCTGTGCGGCCGCACAGCCCGCACACCCCAAAGGCCGGCCCTGATAGTAGCCTCAGTCTTTTGGACCCCAAAGTGACCGGATTGATTGTGGTACATCTCCAACACCATACCTGCATCTCGTCGGGGTATGAGAATCTGGTGCACTCTCTCGTTGGACACTGGGTCTAGGCTTCTCCGTAGCAATAGGCCCTTTTGTATGAAGAGTTGATGGCGCTGTCTCCACAGTTTGATGAGCTCAGGATCTGCACTCTTACGCCGGATCCTCTCAGGGGCTCTGCCACTAGTAATGAAGTCCAACAACTCACCCAGCACTCTACTTTCAGACTGCAGTCTCACCCACCTTTCTTCTTTAGGTTCAGGCCTACTGGAGGATGAAGGAACTGCAGCTCTGTTATTGGTAGCTCGAGCCTGGTCCTGTTGAGCAAATTTGTTATAGAAAGCCGGCATCTCTACATCTTCCCAAGCATCTCGCACATCATCAGGAGCTGTCTCTGTGGGAAGCCTGGATAAAGCATCAGCGTTATCATTAGTACGTCCAGCACGATACTTTACAGAGAAATCATAGTTGGCGAGGCGAGAGGCCCATCTCTGCTCCAAGGCCCCCAATCTAGCTGTATTTAGATGTGCCAGAGGGTTATTGTCAGTGAATGCAATGAACGGGGTGGCGGCTAGATAATCCTTGAATTTCTCCGTCACCGCCCACACTAATGCCAGGAACTCTAGTTTGAAGGAACTATAATTCTGGTCATTTTTCTCAGCTCCTTTCAGGGAGCGGCTTGCATATGCTATCACTCTCTCTTTTCCCTCTTGGATTTGGGCTAACACAGCTCCCAGGCCTCGCTTGCTAGCATCGGTATAAAGATGGAAAGGCTTGCTATAATCTGGGTAACCTAACACAGGAGGCTCGGTCAGTTTCTTTTTTAGCAATTGGAACGCTATCTCTCTTTCCTCATTCCACTCAATGGGCACAGGAGTTCTAGGACTCTTTTTGGGTTGCCCCCTCAAGAGTTCCTGGATAGGATCAGCTATTTGAGCAAAATGGGGGATAAAACGTCTATAGTAGCCGGCAAAACCCAGGAAACTCCTCACCTCTTTGACGGTAGTAGGAACCGGGCAATTACGGACAGCCGCTAACTTATCAGGGTCAGGTTGCACTCCCTCTCCGCTTACCACATGCCCCAGGTATCTTACTGCAGGTTTGAGCAGGTGACATTTGGATGGCTTTACCTTCAAGCCATATTTGATAAGGATTTCAAATACTTCTGCCAAATGTTTCAGATGGTCCTCATATGTTTTTGAGTACACAATGACGTCATCTAGATACAGCAGCACTGTTTCGAAGTTTTTGTGACCCAAACACCGCTCCATTAGTCTCTGGAAAGTTCCGGGGGCATTACATAGCCCGAACGGCATACAATTGAATTCGAACAGGCCCATGGGAGTAGTAAAAGCAGTCTTTTCTCTATCTGCAGGGGCCATGGGTACTTGCCAGTAGCCACTGGTCAAGTCCAATGTGGAGAAATAGGCAGAGGAGCCCAGAGCAGTTAGTGACTCCTCAATGCGGGGCAGTGGGTATGCATCTTTGTGGGTTATTTGATTAATTTTCCTATAATCCACACAGAAACGGATACCACCGTCCTTCTTCTTTACAAGGACCAGGGGTGCAGCCCACGGGCTACGGCTGTCCCGGATTACATTAGAGTCTTTCATCTCTTGGATCATTTCTTTCACAGTCTGATATGAAGTAGGCGGTAAAGGTCTGTACCTCTCCTTGATAGGAGGATGAGAGCCAGTAGGTATGGTGTGTTGTATGGCACTCACCTCTCCATAATCAGTGGCATGCTTACTGAAGGCCTGGTGGTGCTCCTTGACCAGCTGTAGGATCCCTTCTTGTTGATGTTGGGGGGTAGTCTCGTCCCCTACATGGAGCTCTTCCCACCAGGGCACTTGTGGCTGGGTCACCGGCGAACATCCGCTGTCTGCAGCTGGCGGCTTTTCTGTCACTGGAAGACGAATGATGTCTTGGAAGGACACCTGAGAAAGCTGGGCAACACGGCAATGCTTACTAAGCGCCACAGGATGATCACTCAGGTTATTCAGACGGACAGGTACTTTACCTTGGGAGACGTTCACCAGGGACTTGGCAGCTCTCACATAAGGGTAATCCTCCATCTGGATTGGTTCCACCAGGGCTGGATAATCTCGGCCTTGGACTCCCAGGACAGCACGACACCATAAAAGAGTTTGAGAATTAGGAGGCAAAGTCACAGGCTTAATATCACGGATCCTGGCAGTACAAATTTCTCCTTTCCCATTAGCAAACCTCTGCTGGGCACTTAACACGGTAATAGTCTTCTGAATCACCCTCTTGGATGCAGAGGAAGCAGTGGGTAAAGTCTGGTGTAATACGGCAAGTATTTCTGAATAACAGTTTTTGAAGACATTGGTGCCTAGAATGACAGGATGTCCTCCTCTGTCGCCGGCCTGCACTACTATCACCCCCTGTTGTGGTAAGGTTACTTCTCCCACCTGCAGGGTGGGTTCCCAGTATCCGTGAATCTTTACTGGTTTGCCATTGCTGGCGATAATCTCCACCCAGGATTCAGGCGGCTGGGTTAACTGGTTGGTGTCCCAGAACTTTTCAAATGCAGGCAGCTGAATAGTAGTGACCTGAGACCCAGTATCTAATAAGGCTTCAAAGGGGACCCCGTTGATCTCTATATTGATTTTAGGATGGGATCCTACATACCGTGGCATCCAATTTGGATCCTCTGGACCTAGTGTTCTACCTCCCGAGGGGTGGTCCTCAGCCTCAGGGGTTGCCCGTTTAACTGCCAGCACGTGGATTCTGTGTGTCCCTGCTTTTTGCAATATGTACATACGGGCCGCTTACGGTTTTTATTGCGCCTCCCAGGATTCCTGGGGTGAGTCTCTTGGTAAGGAGGTGGGAACGGCCTAGGAGGTGACAGGAATTCTTCTTCTGTCATTATGGGTTTTTCCCATTCCTCTATTTTTCTGCACACTCTCTCTAGACTTTTAGTGAGGTGATTTACTTGCTCTGTCAGCATGGCGATAGTATCGGTAGCTGAAGCTTGAACAGCTTGACCGGCCTGAGCTTGGTTAGTGATAAGCGGTTTCGGCCTGCAGGCTGATGACTCAGGTGGTGTGTTTAACTCCGTAGATACTGCTGACCCCAGAATTTTTATAGCCAGTTCTTTAAAGTCCAGAAAGGCACTGTTAGGGTGCTGGGCGGACAGCATCTTTAATTGGGTCCTTGTTTGCTCACTAGACACCCCGGTGATAAATTGTTCCCTCAGGGTCTGGTCCCGGTTATCAGCCTCTTTGGGATCTATCTGAATCACAGCCCCTAAAGCCTCCTGAAGTGATAGGGCATAGTCACGGAGGGACTCACCGGACTTCTGTTTCTTGCCAAAGAAGTGCATCTTTACCTCTGAGGCAGTCCTAGTTTCAAAAGTGGCTCTGAGGCGGGTGAAGATCTGTTCTAGAGTACTCCGCTCAGTAGCAGGCCAGGATAATACTTCTCTGCGGGCAGCTCCCTCCAGCTGCGCCAGCAGGATTTCCATTTGCTGGTCGGCATTTATAGGGTATAATCGGAATAGTGCCAGCAACTTTTCTTCAAAGTCCCTTAGGGTATGGGTCTCTCCCCTGTAGCGGGGGAACCATGGGGCCCCGAAATAGTAAGGCATGGTAAAGGGCATCATGCTGGGGGCTGTAGGATGATTAGGAGCCGCAACCTCTCCCGGGGCCGGCTGCTCAGGCACTCCCGGCTCTGACATGTTAGTCTATTGAGAGGTGGCCGCTGGCGACTAAAGGGGCCGGAACACTCCCCTTCCCTCCGGTTACAAGTGCTTACCGGTATCGTCGGGCTTGCGCAGGTCAAGTCTCGCGAGATCCCGGACGTCCTGAGCACCCGATGACGTAGAAGAAGCAGGGCCGCGGCGGTGCAATGATGAAGAGGGGCGGGACTCTCTGTGTCTTTGCAGGGATCCGCCCACGAAGGTCCTCAGCGGCGCGGGAAACTTCACTCCAGGCTGCCGGTGGCCATCTTTAGCAAAACGCTGTCCATTCACTGACAGCAAGCAGGATTGTAAAAAGTCCACAAAACCACACTCCAATGTGGCGATTTTCTTCCTCTTGATAGCGCAACACTGCACAGCGCTTTTGAGAGGTTTTTGGTACACTTTGGATATGATTTTCAGTCCACAAAGTCCACTTGAATAAAACAGGCAAATTGTCACTTTGGTCACAGGGCAACTGTATAAGGCACAAAGTTCACGCTTCTTGCACTAGAAAGCGTGCGTATCCTGTTCGTGACGCCAAAAGAGAGGTGCAGCGTACTCAAGTTGTGTGTAATAGGTGTTTCTGGATGATGTAGTGCAATAGACACTAACCTGAGACGGCTGACTCTCTGCATAGGCAGGTGATGGTAAGAGAATGTTCGTGACGCCAGTGCCAATTAAACGGTGGCACGCCGTTTGCGGATAGCAGGAATAAATGATGAACACCGTTAGGTTAAAGCAGAACTCCAACTTTAGTAGGTTTCATAGAGACAATAATGGAATCGCAGTTCCTTGGCATACAGTCGATTTTTCAATACGGTTGATGCAGGCAATTACAGATTTAGCAAGGTGATTACAGAGTGTTGAACACAGGACTTGCAGCACAGGAGCTTGCACTCTATTTCTGTCTGATCCTGGAATATAGCAAATCTTCTCCAAGGCCCATTAACCTAGTTCTGGCTTTATATCCTTGGCTGTAGCTTTATAAAGTACCTCCTCTGTTATTTTGAGTACCTCTTGCTTTCCTGATCTTTGCCTCTGGCTCTCTCAGCTTCCTCAGGCTCTAGAAACTTCTGAGCTGTGGTCTAGACTGCCTTTCCCTTCCCTGTCTGGGCCTTATATAAACTAGGGCTCTCTAGCTCCCTCTAGTGACTAGAAGCTGGAATGACACCCCTAGCAGGCCTGTACATGCAAGTGTCATAGTAACAGGGAAATACATGCATTACATTACATGACATTTTATAAACTGACATATACCAACTTCCCCATAATTAAGGAGGGACGACAGCACACCAAGTGACACCTTTGGTAGTGACGGGTATTACAGTCCCCGTACACTACATTATCTCACTGTGATTTTGTAGTAAAAAGATCACGGAGAGGCACGGAGCATTATCAATCATGTTACTGCTCCGTGTCTCTGCTGTCCGGAGCGGGGCTTGGCTCTCCTTCACGCAGTGGATTACCCGCACGGGATCCGCTCGTGTGAAAGAGCCCTAAGCCCAAGGCATGGTTACACCCATTCCTAATAAAATCTGGTCCTACCTCATCCAGGGTGTCGCTGGCGTCGGCGTGATGTCCGCTGGATCCAGAACAAGGTCCCTGTGGTGAGAAAAAAAGAATAATCACATAAGGAAGGGATGACTGCCCCTGTGAAATCACCAGCAGGGGGCGCTGTGCTGGCCTGTAAGACTGAGCCATGCCAATGTATAGCAGGGTAATCTAGGACATTTCCCTTAAGTGCTACCAGACAGTACTAATGCCCACCTTGGGGCCCCTCACAGTAGTTATGCCCACCTTTGTTCCTGTCACAGTAATTATGCCCAGATATGTGCCCCGTCATAGTAGTTATGCCTAATATGTGTCCCCTTACAGTAGTAATGCCCAGTTATGTGCCCCCTCACAGTAGTAATGCCAGATTATGTGCCCCCTCACACTAATAATGCCAGATTATGTGCCCCTTACAGTAGTAATGCCAGATTATGTGCCCCTCACAGTAGTAATGCCAGATTATGTGTCCCCTTACAGTAGTAATGCCAGATTATGTGCCCCTCACAGTAGTAATGCCAGATTATGTGTCCCCTCACAGTAGTAATGCCAGGTTATGTGCCCCTTCACAGTATTTATGCCTGGTTATGTGCCCCCTCAAAGTAGATATGCCAGATTATGTGCCCCTCACATTAGATATGCCCACATATGTGCCCCTCACAGTGTTTATGCCATATTAGGTGCCCCCTCAAATTAGTTATGGCAGATTAGGTGCCCCTCAGTAGAGATGCCCACTTTTGTGCCCCCTCACTCTAGTTGTGCCCAACACACCCCCCCCCCCCCCCCAGTCTACAGTGTTAGAAAAAATAAACCATACTTACCTTCTCCCCTGATGACAGGCTGCCACACTCATCGCGGTGCTGGCTGTGCTGAAGGCAGATTCCCGGGCTTTCAGCTCTCCTCCCACAGCCAGCAGGGGGAGCTCCTGAGCTGTGAAGATCAGTGAAGCAGGGAGCAGAGAGGTTTCCCTGGCTGCTTCACTAAGGAAACGGAACTGCCTGGCCATGTGAGTGAGTGAGTGAGTGCGCACTCCCCCCCCCTCACCCCATATTATACATGTAATGGAGGCATGGAGCGCTCTGATGGGGCCCGAAATTGCCACTGTACTTCATGCCGGGCCCCATCAGAGTGCTCCATTACATGTGAGTACAGCGGGCCCCTGCCAGCGGCCTGGGGGGGGTCCACAGGCAGCCGGGCCCCCTGGAGTGCCGGGCCTCGTTGCAACTGCGACCCCTGTATGTGCGCCAGTGTCTTTGTCATGCTGAGAGATGAAGTTCCTCTTCATGTTCAGCTTTCTAGCAGAAGCCTGAAGGTTTTGGGCCAATATTGACCGGTATTTGGAGCCGTTCATAATTCCCTCTAGCTTAACTAAGACCCCAGTTCCAGCTGAAGAAGAGCAGCCCCTTGGCATGATGCTGCCCCCACCAGGCTTCACTGTGGGCATGGGGTTCTTCTGGTGAAGGGCAGTATTGTTTTTGCGCCAAACATATCTTTTGGAATTATGGTCAAAAAGTTCCACCTTGGTCTCATCAGACCATAACACCTTTTCCCACATGCTTTTGGGAGACTTCAGATGTGTTTTTGCAGAATGTCGCCTGGCTTGGATGTTTTTCTTGGTAAGAAGAGGCTTTCGTCTTGCCCCTCTGCCCCATAGCCCAGACATATGAAGAATACGGAGATGGTTGTCACATGGATCACACGGCCAGGACTTACCCGATATTCCTGCAGCTCCTGTAATGTTGCTGTCGGCCTCTTGGTCGCCTCCAAGACCAGTTTTCTCCTCGTCTTTTCATCAGTTTTGGAGGGACGTCCAGTTCTTGGTGATGTCCCTGTTGGGCCATATTTCCTCCACTTGATGATGACGGTCTCCACTGTGTTCCATGGTAGATCTAATGCCTTGGAAATTCTTATGTCCCCTTCTCCTGACTGATACCTTCTAACAATGAGATCCCTCTGATGCTTTGGAAGCTCTCTGTGGACCATGGCTTCTGCTGTGGGATGTGACCAAGAACATTTCAGGAAAGACCAACTAGAGCAGCTGAGCTTCATCTGGGGTCAATCAGAGGCCCTTTACATGATGGCCGGTGTCTGCCGACTCCGATCTAACAGGATTCTGGATGTGATTGCTTCATTCTGAACACAGCTCCACCCCAGTTATAGGAGGGTGTGCACACTTATGCAACCACATTATTTTTGTTTTCTTCCCTCCACCTAAAAGATTTCAGTTTGTTTTTCAATTGAGTTGTACAGTTTATAGGTCACATTAAAGGGGGAAAAAGTTCTGAAATGATTTATCTTTGTCTCATTTTTTTACATCACAGAAACCTGACATTTTATATCCACTGTATCATATAACACATGAGCAGTCTGTACAAATGCACAGGGGCCCGGTAGGAAAAGGGGCCCCCCAGCATCAATGCTTGCTAATGTCTACTACATTATATGTAAAGGATTGTTAACCACTGTCATAGGATTTACTGCTACATAACAAGGGGCCCTTTGCAGTTTCCACCCTATTAAATCTTATTGATGATACATCCTGCGTGTGCAATAAGACAGACGACTGCGCATGCGCTCCCGCCCTGTATACACAGAGTATCAGTATAGCTTCCTCTGGTCGGCCCAGGAAACTTCTGTCTGACTCTGCTCACATCCATACATAGAACTACAAGTACCAGCACACTGCTAACTGCACTAAGACATACAGTTGCATAAAAAAAGTATGTGAACCCTTTGGAATGATATGGATTTCTGCACAAATTGGTCATAAAATGTGATCTGATCTTCATCTCAGTCACAACAATAGACAATCACAGTCTGCTTATACTAATAACACACAAAGAGTTAAATGTTAGGCTACTTTCACACTAGCGTTCGGGGCTCCGCTTGTGAGTTCCGTTTGAAGGCTCTCACAAGCGGCCCCGAACGGATCCGTCCAGCTCTAATGCATTCTGAATGGATGCGGATCCGCTCAGAATGCATCAGTCTGGCTCCGTTTGTCCTCCGTTCCGCTCAGCAGGCGGACACCTGAACGCAGCTTGCAGCGTTCAGGTGTCCGCCTGGCCGTGCGGAGGCAAACGGATCCGTCCAGACTTACAATGTAAGTCAATGGGGACGGATCCGTTTGAAGTTGACACAGTATGGCTCAATTTTCAAACGGATCCGTCTCCCATTCACTTTCAATGTAAAGTCAAAATGGATCCGTTTGCATTATCATGAACAAAATTTTTTTTTTTTTTTTTTTGTTCATGGTAATGCAAACGGATCCGTTCTGAACGGATCTAAGCGTTTGCATTATAGGTGCGGATCCGTCTGGGCACATACCAGACGGATCCGACCTAAACGCAGGTGTGAAAGTAGCCTTACCGTGTTTTTATTGAACACCCCATGTAAACATTCACAGTGCAGGTGGAAAAAGTATGTGAACCCTTGGATTTAATAACTGGTTGAAGCTCCTTTGGCAGCAATAACTTCCACCAAACGTTTCCTGTAGTTGCAGATCAGACGTGCACAACGGTCAGGAGTAATTCTTCACCATTCCTCTTTACAGAACTGTTTCAGTTCAGCAATATTCTTGGGATGTCTGGTGTGAATCGCTTTCTTGAGGTCAGGCCACAGCATCTCCATCGGGTTGAGGTCAGGACTCTGACTGGGCCACTCCAGAAGGCGGATTTTCTTCTGTTTAAGCCATTCTGTTGTTGATTTACTTCTATGCTTTGGGTCGTTGTCCTGTTGCAACACCCATCTTCTGTTGAGCTTCAGCTGGTGGACAGATGGCCTTAAGTTCTCCTGCAAAATGTCTTGATAAACTTGGGAATTCATTTTTCCTTCGATGATAGCAATCCGTCCAGGCCCTGACGCAGCAAAGCAGCCCCAAACCACGATGCCCCCACCACCATACTTCACAGTTGGGATGAGGTTTTGAGGTTGGTGTGCTGTGCCTCTTTTTCTCCACACATAGTGTTGTGTGTTTCTTCCAAACAACTCCACTTTGGTTTCATCTGTCCACAGAATATTTTGCCAGTACTGCTATGGAACATACAGGTGCTCTTGTGCAAACTGTAAACGTGCAGCAATGTTTTTTTGGACAGCAGTGGCTTCCTCTGTGGTATCCTCCCATGAAATCCATTCTTGTTTAGTGTTTTACGTATCGTAGATTCACTAACAGGGATGTTAGCATATGCCAGAGACTTCTGTAAGTCTTTAGCTGACACTCTAGGATCCTTCTTCACCTCATTGAGCAGTCTGCGCTGTGCTCTTGCAGTCATCTTTACAGGACGGCGACTCCTAGGGAGAGTAGCAGCAGTGCTGAACTTTCTCCATTTATAGACAATTTGTCTTACCGTGGACTGATGAACATCAAGGCTTTTGGAGATACTTTTATAACCCTTTCCAGCCTTATGCAAGTCAACAATTCTCAATCGTAGGTCTTCTGAGAGCTCTTTTGTGCGAGGCATCATTCACATCAGGCAATGCTTCTTGTGAAAAGCAAACCCAGAACTGGTGTGTGTTTTTTATAGGGCAGCTGTAACCAACACCTCCAATCTCATCTCATTGATTGGACTCCAGTTGGCTGACACCTCACTCCAATTAGCTCTTGGAGATGTCATTAGTCTAGGGGTTCACATACTTTTTCCACCTGCACTGTGAATGTTTACATGGTGTGTTCAATAAAAACATGGTAACATTTAACTCTTTGTGTGTTATTAGTTTAAGCAGACTGTGATTGTCTATTGTTGTGACTTAGATGAAGATCAGATCACATTTTATGACCAATTTGTGCAGAAATCCATATCATTCCAAAGGGTTCACATACTTTTTCTTGGCAACTGTAAGTTAACGGTGAATTCATAAGAATAAAAGGAAACTGCATTGTTGCTGTACAGCCGCTGATGATCGCCAGGAGGGGGTTACCATGTCGCCTATTACAGTCCTCCGATGGGACTGCACTACAGGCATGTGAACCTTTTATGTATTGGATGAATTTAGATACAATTGTTTCCGATGACATCATGAAGTGATACTTTGTTACAATCTGCACGGCTCCACTTTCACTTTGTTAGTCCCAGAAAGAGGACTGAAATGTCGCCATTGATGAGTAAACATGACATTTTCTCATTTACTTGGGGTCTGTTCTCCCCGTGTTTTTGCGGGGCTCTCCCCACATCCTGACAGATGTCGTATCCAGGGGCCACAGGAATAAACTACAGCCATTCAATGATAAAGAGGTGATGAGGCCGATGGGGTCATGGTCATGAAGAGTCAGCCCCTTCATTTCTCCACTGAAACTTTTCATACATGACCCCCAATGTATATAATACAGGGTACAAATCAGTGCATTCAATATGGCCGCCGGCAGGGTGGGATTCGCAGTGAATAGCCTTTGTGCAGAAGCAGACAGAGGTGTCAGGAATGCAGGGTCTCTACGTGTGGCCGAGGGAGCGAGCATTGTTACTGACATGTCCACCACCTCATGGTGATTGACGGACAGACAGCAAAACACAAGCTCCGCCATCACTCACCACACACAGGTTCAGCAAATGCAACCGGCCGCTTCCATGGAACGTAGACAATGGACTCTCAGTGAGACAGGCTGAGCCCCCAGCGGGCCGCATACAGCATGGCGGCTACTGTACATAAACACAGGCCAGGCAGGACCCCCTATGGGTCATGATAACAGGGGGGCCACAAACATAGAGAACACTGGGGCCCCTGATCCAGCAAAGTACTGAATATACAGCTATATAACATGGATGTCAGAATTAAAGGGAAAGTCCATTCCTGGCTGATACTGATGTCACTGATGCAGGAACCATCCCTGATATTCATGGTTATAAAATCTTTCTAAATAACACCGTGTATCATCGACCCTCGTCCGCAGTACAGGATTCAGATTCTCCTTTCTGTGGGTGGAGCTTTCTTCTGGGCTCAGTGTCGCCCTCTGCTGCTGAGTAATGCACTTCAGATGAGTGGCTCAGAAGATGGCTTCCTGGAACCTGGTCCAGGGTCCCCCCGGAGACAGCAGCGGAGATTGCTGCCATACCGTAGTACTTGTACATCCGCCGACACCATAAGCTTTTTTGACCGGGAAGGGAGTACACATTCCAACATAGTAATAAGGCTGGGAATCACTACTACTCCTCTCTCTCTACCGCACTCTCTACTAGTCTAATATCATCACTGTCTCCTTGCTCATCGCCCTGTCCTCTGCTCCATCTACCTCCTACTGTCTCATAGTCAATCTATTGTCTCTAATGTCAGCCCGATGGCTCCATCTCCAGTGACTAACTGCTTCAGATGGGGGTGGCATGGGGTGCCCTCTTCTAGGCTGCTCCTCCCATCTTCAGCTGGAAGCACAGGGACATGCCCAGCATCTGGGTGATGCCAATATACAACCACCTACAGGATGACATCGCTGCATATAATGCACCACTCAGAACCTACCTGTATTCTGATAAGAGGGGGTCCATATACATTTACCGGGGACACTGGTGTCACTTCACTCCCCAGCATTCATCTGCTTTTCTTAAAATAGTCAATAAAAAAAAAAAAAAGTGAATAATCTTCACAGCAAATGTATCCCCCAACCAAACTACTAGCCTAGGCCAGACACAGAGCCAGACCAGACACAGAGCCAGACACAGAGCCAGACACAGAGCCAGACACAGAGCCAGACACAGAGCCCCAGACCAGACCAGACACAGAGCCAGACATAGAGCCCCAGACCACACACAGAGCCCCAGGCCAGACACAGAGAGCCAAGGCCAGAAACACAGCACCAAGGCCAGACACACAGACACCGGCTAGACACAGAGCCAAGACCCCAGGCCAGACACAGAGCCCAAGACCAGACATAGAGCCCAAGACCAGACACAGAGCCAGACACAGAACCAGACACAGAGCCCCAGGCCAGACACAGAGCCCCAGGCAAGACACAGAGCCCCAGGCAAGACACAGAGCCCCAGGAAAGACACAGAGCCCCAGGCCAGACACAGAGCCAGACATAGAGCCCCAGGCCAGACACAGAGCCCCAGGCCAGACACAGAGCCAGACACAGAGCCCCAGGCCAGACACAGAGCCCCAGGCCAGACACAGAGAGCCAAGGCCAGACACAGAGAGCCAAGGCCAGACACAGAGAGCCAAGGCCAGACACAGAGAGCCAAGGCCAGACACAAAGAGCCAAGGCCAGAAACACAGCACCAAGGCCAGACACACAGACACCGGCTAGACACAGAGCCAAGACCCCAGGCCAGACACAGAGCCCAAGACCAGACATAGAGCCCAAGACCAGACACAGAGCCAGACACAGAGCCCCAGGCAAGACACAGAGCCCCAGGCCAGACACAGAGCCCCAGGCCAGACACAGAGCCCCAGGCAAGACACAGAGCCCCAGGCAAGACACAGAGCCCCAGGCAAGACACAGAGCCCCAGGACAGACACAGAGCCCCAGGACAGACACAGAGCCACGGGCAAGACACAGACCCACGGGCAAGACACAGACCCACGGGCAAGACACAGACCCACGGGCCAGACACAGACCCACGGGCCAGACACAGACCAGACACAGACATTGGCTAGACACAGAGCCAAGACCCCAGACCAGACACAGGGCCCAGGCAAGCCACAGAGCCCAGGCCAGACACAGGGCCCTAGACCAGACACCGGCTAGACACAGAGTCAAGACCCCAGGTCAGACACTGATCCCAGGCCAGACACAGAGCAGAAACCAGACACCAACCCATGGGCCAGACACAGAGCCAAGAGGCCAGACACAGAGCCAAGACCCCAGGCCAGACACAGAGCCCAGGGCAGACACAGATCAGGCTATACACAGAGCCCAAGCCAGACACAGAGCCAAGATCCCAGGCCAGACACTGATCCCAGGCCAGACACAGAGCCCCAAACCAGGCACAGAAAACCCAGACTAGACACAGACCCCAGACCAGACAGTAAGTGGGGGAGTATAAGAATGGACTAAAATGTTAACACTGAAGGCAGCATTTTGGAGTATTTCGGTCACCCAGCTGCCAGCAGCTTTGGGACGTTAAACCTGAACTTTTCTGAGCCTCAGGAGATTTACTGGAAGGTGAGGCCTGGGCACTGCACTGACCTGCTGCCTAGATTTTTGTCTTCTTCCCAGACGCGAACCCATTGCTGCTGATGGCTTCCTGGAACCTGGTCCAGGGTCCCCCAGGAGACAGCAGCGGAGATTGCTGCCATACCGTAGTACTTGTACATCCGCCGACACCATAAGCTTTTTTGACCGGGAAGGGAGTACACATTCCAACATAGTAATAAGGCTGGGAATCACTACTACTCCTCTTCTCTCTACCGCACTCTCTACTAGTCTAATATCATCACTGTCTCCTTGCCCATCGCCCTGTCCTCTGCTCCATCTACCTCCTACTGTCTCATAGTCAATCTATTGTCTCTGATGTCAGCCCGATGGCTCCATCTCCAGTGACTAACTGCTTCAGATGGGGGTGGCATGGGGTGCCCTCTTCTAGGCTGCTCCTCCCATCTTCAGCTGGAAGCACAGGGACATGCCCAGCATCTGGGTGATGCCAATATACAACCACCTACAGGATGACATCGCTGCATATAATGCACCACTCAGAACCTACCTGTATTCTGATAAGAGGGGGTCCATATACATTTACCGGGGACACTGGTGTCACTTCACTCCCCAGCATTCATCTGCTTTTCTTAAAATAGTCAATAAAAAAAAAAAAAAGTGAATAATCTTCACAGCAAATGTATCCCCCAACCAAACTACTAGCCTAGGCCAGACACAGAGCCAGACCAGACACAGAGCCAGACACAGAGCCAGACACAGAGCCAGACACAGAGCCAGACACAGAGCCCCAGACCAGACCAGACACAGAGCCAGACATAGAGCCCCAGACCACACACAGAGCCCCAGGCCAGACACAGAGAGCGGGCCAGAAACACAGCACCAAGGCCAGACACACAGACACCGGCTAGACACAGAGCCAAGACCCCAGGCCAGACACAGAGCCCAAGACCAGACATAGAGCCCAAGACCAGACACAGAGCCAGACACAGAACCAGACACAGAGCCCCAGGCCAGACACAGAGCCCCAGGCAAGACACAGAGCCCCAGGCAAGACACAGAGCCCCAGGAAAGACACAGAGCCCCAGGCCAGACACAGAGCCAGACATAGAGCCCCAGGCCAGACACAGAGCCCCAGGCCAGACACAGAGCCAGACACAGAGCCCCAGGCCAGACACAGAGCCCCAGGCCAGACACAGAGAGCCAAGGCCAGACACAGAGAGCCAAGGCCAGACACAGAGAGCCAAGGCCAGACACAGAGAGCCAAGGCCAGACACAAAGAGCCAAGGCCAGAAACACAGCACCAAGGCCAGACACACAGACACCGGCTAGACACAGAGCCAAGACCCCAGGCCAGACACAGAGCCCAAGACCAGACATAGAGCCCAAGACCAGACACAGAGCCAGACACAGAGCCCCAGGCAAGACACAGAGCCCCAGGCCAGACACAGAGCCCCAGGCCAGACACAGAGCCCCAGGCAAGACACAGAGCCCCAGGCAAGACACAGAGCCCCAGGCAAGACACAGAGCCCCAGGACAGACACAGAGCCCCAGGACAGACACAGAGCCACGGGCAAGACACAGACCCACGGGCAAGACACAGACCCACGGGCAAGACACAGACCCACGGGCCAGACACAGACCCACGGGCCAGACACAGACCAGACACAGACATTGGCTAGACACAGAGCCAAGACCCCAGACCAGACACAGGGCCCAGGCAAGCCACAGAGCCCAGGCCAGACACAGGGCCCTAGACCAGACACCGGCTAGACACAGAGTCAAGACCCCAGGTCAGACACTGATCCCAGGCCAGACACAGAGCAGAAACCAGACACCAACCCATGGGCCAGACACAGAGCCAAGACCCCAGGCCAGACACAGAGCCAAGACCCCAGGCCAGACACAGAGCCCAGGGCAGACACAGATCAGGCTATACACAGAGCCCAAGCCAGACACAGAGCCAAGATCCCAGGCCAGACACTGATCCCAGGCCAGACACAGAGCCCCAAACCAGGCACAGAAAACCCAGACTAGACACAGACCCCAGACCAGACAGTAAGTGGGGGAGTATAAGAATGGACTAAAATGTTAACACTGAAGGCAGCATTTTGGAGTATTTCGGTCACCCAGCTGCCAGCAGCTTTGGGACGTTAAACCTGAACTTTTCTGAGCCTCAGGAGATTTACTGGAAGGTGAGGCCTGGGCACTGCACTAACCTGCTGCCTAGATTTTTGTCTTCTTCCCAGACGCGAACCCATTGCTGCTGCCAATATGGCGCACCACTGGTCACATTAAGCCTAATCGTAGCCACGCCGGTCTCTCACCTCCTGCGTGGAACACAAAAGAGCTGCAGGTTTGAGGCTCCACGTTCGGCCCTGCTGACAGAGGGGCGGCTGCTTGCCATGGAAATAGAGACTTGTTTACCCCCACACTCGGGCCTGATAGTGTGTCACGAGGGTGTCGAGGACCACGCCTGACTCCGTTATACCCGGGGTCAGGAAGTCGCAGCGGTTGGCTGCACGCTCTATGTAAGATAGGGCTGTTTTCCTTATGGTAGCTTTCTGGGTTTGCTTAGCAAACCCTTTTGGCTCACTCAGGGATCCGTAGCTCCTTCTCCTCAGCTGTTCCTTGTCCAGCACTCCCAGACCTCCTTATATTTCTCTCTCACACTTCTCTGGTTGCCAGAGATAGAGCTTCCTGCCTGGACATCTATTCTGACCTTCTGGAGCTGTGTTGCTGCGTTCGCTGGTAGTTGGTCCAGAACGCTACCCTCCGGATCCCTGTTGGACCTTTTTGGTTTATTGTGGTCGCCCACCTGGGTGTATGTGTTTGTATGTTTTGTCTGTCCTCTCCCTGGTGTTTCCCTCTTAGTGATAGTGGTGTGGACTAGCGATCCCACCGGCCTGTTCACTATCCAGGGCTCATATTAGGGAAAGCCAGGGTTTAGGCACGCGATCGCCGCACGGGTGAGGAACCCGTCTAGGGACGTCAGGGCAGTCAGGTGCCAGCCGCAAGGTGAGTTAGGGGTCACCACCTTTCCCTCTCCCTTGGGCAGGGCTTTCCCTGTTTTCCTCCCTGTGCGTGACGTCGGTCATTACATAGTGTGGCCAGTGGGCCCTCACCTCATGAGATGGAACTTACATTGGCAGATCTGGGGTGAGGTCTGCTGCTTGGAATTGGCTCTTCACGTGTCGGAAGAGGAATGCTATCCCCTGATGTAAGACCTGTGCATTAGCCCTCTCCTGGATGCCAGCTGGAGGTAAATCTGTGGCACTGGGGTGACTGTTTGTTTTTTCTAATTTTTTGGGGGGCATAGCTCCACTTTTTCAGGATTACCTGTATAGGTGATCCACTCTGTATGTGCACATGCTCATAGTTGCATTCTCCCAGTGTTGCCTATACAGACTCCTGCTTTTTATCCCGTCCTCTGGTCTATATCTCCAGATGCACAAGCTTTAGGTTTAGGCATCAGTTAACACCCCTGAATGCTGCATTTGATGTGAATAATACTGGACTCGTTTTCTTTAGCGTTTTCCCGGCCTCTGTGATGATTACGGTTGGCCAGAAAAAACTGCAAGATACTTCCCAGGTGTCCGAATCTCACAACCTTGACAAAAAAGCTGGAGGATTCTACAAAACTACCTCCCATGACCACTCAAGTGGATAAACCTGCTCCCAATCTGCGAGGTGAATCTGAGAATGATCATGATGATTCTATGGACTCTACTGCATTGCCGATTTCCAGATCCTATCTTGATATAGCACTGAGCAAGGCCCTATACCCTGAGCTGCAAGATGTCAAACACATTGGCAATAGAGTGGACCAGCTCGAAGGCGTGCAGGCCAATTGGTCGCGTATACAGAGGCTTCTATGGCCTCCTTCTCCACTTGTCAAGATCATCTCAACAAAACAGTGGACGACTGGTTGGAAGACCAGGACAATAGAGGGAGTCACAATCACCTGATGATTAAAGGGGGGTTCCAGAGTCTTCTACTACAGAAAATCTGTGTGTCTTGATCAAACAACTCTAGGAGACGATACCTTTGGAGAGGTCCGCATTGAAAGGGCACATAGGACACTCAAACCTAAGCCGAAGTCGCCAGAGCCTCCGAGGGACATTATATGCCGCTTACACAGCTCTGTTTTACGAGATGACATTCTTAAAGCAGCGAGAGGACATGATGTTATCACCTGGAAGATGCCAATAGTTCTGTCTTCCAAGACTTAGCTAATATTACCCTTTCTAAGAGGAGAGTCATGAAACCACTGACGGATGCATTACGAAGAAAGAACATTGCTTACAGGTGGTTATTACCTTTTGATTAGTTTCATGATAGTTGGTAAATGAGTGACTAATTAAAAACACATGGCGTGGCAGATGTCCTGGAACCTTTAGATCTTTCATATACGACAATCTCCGCTTGGTCCCCCATTCAAGACCTTTCTTGCCTTCCTTCCATCTCCCCATCTACACCATCGCAAGCGGTCACTCCAGGGAAACAACCCGGGAATCAGAAGAGAGCAGGGACATCTATAGGATTCTTCTCATATTGTCACATGACAGACGTATTGATTACTTTCTACTTCTTTATTCTAATGTACGAATATGCTGTATCACATATTTTCATTTAATAAAAAGATATTTGACAAAAAAAAAAAAAAAAAAAAGAGCCCCGACACAAAAAAAGAGTCCAGACACAGACAAGGAGTCCAGACACAGACAAGGAGTCCAGACACAGAGCCCCAGAGCAGGGACAGAGCCCCAGACACAGACAAGGAGTCCAGACACAGAGCCCCAGACACAGGCACAGAGCCCCAGACACAGAGCCCCAGACACAGGCAAGGAGTCCAGACACAGAGCCCCAGACACAAGCACAGAGCCCCAGACACAGACACAGAGCCCCAGACACAGACACAGAGCCCCAGACACAGGCACAGAGCCCCAGACACAGACACAGAGCCCCAGACACAGGCACAGAGCCCCAGACACAGGCACAGAGCCCCAGACACAGGCACAGAGCCCCAGACACAGGCACAGAGCCCCAGACACAGGCACAGAGCCCCAGACACAGGCACAGAGCCCCAGACACAAGCACAGAGCCCCAGACACAGACACAGAGCCCCAGACACAGGCACAGAGCCCCAGACACAGGCACAGAGCCCCAGACACAGGCACGGAGCCCCAGACACAGGCACGGAGCCCCAGACACAGGCACGGAGCCCCAGACACAGGCACGGAGCCCCAGACACAGGCACGGAGCCCCAGACACAGGCACGGAGCCCCAGACACAGGCACGGAGCCCCAGACACAGGCACGGAGCCCCAGACACAGGCACGGAGCCCCAGACACAGGCACGGAGCCCCAGACACAGGCACGGAGCCCCAGACACAGGCACGGAGCCCCAGACACAGGCACGGAGCCCCAGACACAGGCACGGAGCCCCAGACACAGGCAAGGAGTCCAGACACTGAGCCCCAGACACAGGCACAGAGCCCCAGACACAGGCACAGAGCCCCAGACACAGGCACAGAGCCCCAGACACAGAGCCCCAGACACAGGCACAGAGCCCCAGACACAGGCACAGAGCCTCAGACACAGGCAAGGAGTCCAGACACAGGCACAGAGCCCCAGACACAGGCACAGAGCCCCAGACACAGGCAAGGAGTCCAGACACAGAGCCCCAGACACAGGCACAGAGCCCCAGACACAGGCACAGAGCCCCAGACACAGGCAAGGAGTCCAGACACAGAGCCCCAGACACAGGCACAGAGCCCCAGACACAGAGCCCCAGGCCAGACACAGACACAGAGCCCCAGACACAGACACAGAGCCCCAGACACAGGCACAGAGCCCCAGACACAGGCACAGAGCCCCAGACACAGGCACAGAGCCCCAGACACAGGCACAGAGCCCCAGACACAGGCACAGAGCCCCAGACACAGGCACAGAGCCCCAGACACAGGCACAGAGCCCCAGACACAGGCACAGAGCCCCAGACACAGGCACAGAGCCCCAGACACAGGCACGGAGCCCCAGACACAGGCAAGGAGTCCAGACACAGAGCCCCAGACACAGGCACAGAGCCCCAGACACAGGCACAGAGCCCCAGACACAGGCACAGAACCCCAGACACAGGCACAGAGCCCCAGACACAGGCACAGAGCCCCAGACACAGGCACAGAGCCCCAGACACAGGCACAGAGCCCCAGACACAGGCACAGAGCCCCAGACACAGGCACAGAGCCCCAGACACAGGCAAGGAGTCCAGACACAGAGCCCCAGACACAGGCACAGAGCCCCAGACACAGACAAGGAGTCCAGACACAGACACAGAGCTCTAGACATAGGCACAGAGCCCCAGTCCAGAAACAGACACGGAGTCCAGAAACAGACACGGAGTCCAGAAACAGACACGGAGTCCAGAAACAGACACGGAGTCCAGAAACAGACACGGAGTCCAGAAACAGATACGGAGTCCAGAAACAGACACAGAACCCCAGACCAGACACAGACAAAGAGTCCAGACACAGGCACAGAGCCCCAGACACAGGCACAGAGCCCCAGACACAGGCACAGAGCCCCAGACACAGGCACAGAGCCCCAGACACAGGCACAGAGCCCCAGACACAGAGCCCCAGACACAGGCACAGAGCCTCAGACACAGGCAAGGAGTCCAGACACAGGCACAGAGCCCCAGACACAGGCACAGAGCCCCAGACACAGGCAAGGAGTCCAGACACAGAGCCCCAGACACAGGCACAGAGCCCCAGACACAGGCACAGAGCCCCAGACACAGGCACAGAGCCCCAGACACAGGCACAGAGCCCCAGACACAGGCAAGGAGTCCAGACACAGAGCCCCAGACACAGGCACAGAGCCCCAGACACAGAGCCCCAGGCCAGACACAGACACAGAGCCCCAGACACAGACACAGAGCCCCAGACACAGGCACAGAGCCCCAGACACAGGCACAGAGCCCCAGACACAGGCACAGAGCCCCAGACACAGGCACAGAGCCCCAGACACAGGCACAGAGCCCCAGACACAGGCACAGAGCCCCAGACACAGGCACAGAGCCCCAGACACAGGCACAGAGCCCCAGACACAGGCACAGAGCCCCAGACACAGGCACAGAGCCCCAGACACAGGCAAGGAGTCCAGACACAGAGCCCCAGACACAGGCACAGAGCCCCAGACACAGGCACAGAGCCCCAGACACAGGCACAGAGCCCCAGACACAGGCAAGGAGTCCAGACACAGAGCCCCAGACACAAGCACAGAACCCCAGACACAGGCACAGAGCCCCAGACACAGGCACAGAGCCCCAGACACAGGCACAGAGCCCCAGACACAGGCACAGAGCCCCAGACACAGGCACAGAGCCCCAGACACAGGCAAGGAGTCCAGACACAGAGCCCCAGACACAGGCACAGAGCCCCAGACACAGACAAGGAGTCCAGACACAGACACAGAGCTCTAGACATAGGCACAGAGCCCCAGTCCAGAAACAGACACGGAGTCCAGAAACAGACACGGAGTCCAGAAACAGACACGGAGTCCAGAAACAGACACGGAGTCCAGAAACAGACACGGAGTCCAGAAACAGACACGGAGTCCAGAAACAGATACGGAGTCCAGAAACAGACACAGAACCCCAGACCAGACCAGACACAGACAAAGAGTCCAGACACAGGCACAGAGCCCCAGACACAGGCACAGAGCCCCAGACACAGGCACAGAGCCCCAGACACAGGCACAGAGCCCCAGACACAGGCACAGAGCCCCAGACACAGGCAAGGAGTCCAGACACAGAGCCCCAGACACAGGCACAGAGCCCCAGACACAGGCACAGAGCCCCAGACACAGGCACAGAGCCCCAGACACAGGCAAGGAGTCCAGACACAGAGCCCCAGACACAAGCACAGAGCCCCAGACACAGGCACAGAGCCCCAGACACAGGCACAGAGCCCCAGACACAGACAGGCACAGAGCCCCAGACACAGGCAAGGAGTCCAGACACAGAGCCCCAGACACAGGCACAGAGCCCCAGACACAGGCACAGAGCCCCAGACACAGGCACAGAGCCCCAGACACAGGCAAGGAGTCCAGACACAGAGCCCCAGACACAGGCACAGAGCCCCAGACACAGACAAGGAGTCCAGACACAGACACAGAGCTCTAGACATAGGCACAGAGCCCCAGTCCAGAAACAGACACAGAGTCCAGAAACAGACACGGAGTCCAGAAACAGACACGGAGTCCAGAAACAGACACGGAGTCCAGAAACAGACACGGAGTCCAGAAACAGATACGGAGTCCAGAAACAGACACAGAACCCCAGACCAGACACAGACAAAGAGTCCAGACACAGAGCCCCAGACCAGGCACAGAGCCCCAGACCAGAGGGGGTTTATTCACTCCTGGTGGCCTTTCCTGAAGAACGCCCAGTGTGGCTGTACCCACAGAGGGAATCATCCTTCTTGGTCCCTGGGTTCTGGCTCCTTTGCTCCCTTGTCACCCCAAAAGCTCTTAGGTCTTCCAGTGTCAAACTGTGACCCAGTGACAGGATGCAAGACGACCTGAGAAGTGCAGTGTGCCCGGGAGTGAAGGAACTGGAATCCAGCTGCGGGGATCAGGTATGTTTCTCTCTGAAGATCCAGAGAAGTTGGGGAGTCTCCCCAAAAGGCCCCAAGGGGTAAACAATCCCTTTGAAGTAATGCACACCCCAGACCATTCATCTAAGTAAAGACAAACCCATTATAAAAACTAATGATCTAATCCCCTAAGGCCTCATGCACATGACCAATGTTTTATTCCGTGTCCGTTGCGCCGTTTTCGTGATTTTCTGTGCACCCATTGATTTTCAATGGGTCCGTTGAAAACTCGGCTAATGCACCATTTGCCATCCGCGTTCGTGATCCGTGGTTCCAGTCCGTCAAAAAAATATAACCTGTCCTATTATTTTCGCGGAAAACGGTTCGCGGACCCATTCAAGTCAATGGGACCGCTAAAAAATGCGGAGGCACACAAGATTGTCACTTTTTTTTTACTTTCCTTTATGTCTGGTGGTCCTCCAAAAATAAAGGAAGACACACGGAAACGGATCACGGAACAACGGAACCCCGTTTTCGGAACGGAACACAACAACGGTCGTGTGCATGAGGCCTAAATAAAATAAAAAGTACAGACGACAAAGCAAACCCTAAAAAATACGCCAGACCCACCAAAGCAAAGAGAGATCCCAGCCCCCCTAAAGTAATACAGAGGTGGTCTGCTTCATCACATAGGGGTAGTTCTGAAACACGTGATCACATATGACCTATAATAAATTGCACCATAACTGCGCCATGACATGTCAATACGGGAAATAATGGCGCAGATGACCTTCTGACCTTTACAAAAAAATCCACATGGGCTGGACTCAATGTCGCCTACCTCGTTTCCTATGGAAGCACAGGTATCGCCATATAGCCACAGTGAGTATATGACATCAGATGCTGGATGACTGACAATGGGGGGAATGGATCAAATACAGTATGTACCTGTGAAAAACACCCTAATGTGAAAGGGGCCCTAACCGCCTTACATAGAGGACGCACATGATATGGCGACACATGAGGATACGGCACAGATGGCAGGTGCACGGCGCTCACATCTACACTTAATTGCACAATTAGGATTTTCCATGGTGCAAACATCTGTCAGTAGGAAACGGCCCCTTGTAAAAACAGAACCTGCGGAAACTGGAGCCCCCCCGATGATAATCCACCGCCAGGGACGGGGACGCCCTATATTTGGGCTACAGGCGATGTAAGAATGGGATGTAGATAGTCTGGAAATAGTTGGGACATTTAAACAGAGCGATTATGCCTGACCCCTGACCCGACCTCTGACCCCGGCAGGCTTAAAGGAACAGGTGGGCACTCGCCAATAGTAAACAAGTCCTCACCCCTAATTATAAGATCAACAAACAGCAGCTAATGGAGGCAATAGTAGAAAACAGACAGATATCACTGCCCCCCGCTGCTGGGTACTCGGAGTCTTATGTGTGTCAGGGGGCCGAACGCTGAAGAAAGACAACATCGTACAGATCACAGAGGTTGTCACAGCCCCGCCCCCTGCTGATGACATCACTGATATAATGACATGTGGTCAGACATGAGATCACACACCTTATACTACAGGAACATCTATTACTGCTGACAACCTGCCTGTGTATCCTGTCTGAGAGGTTGTCACAGCCCCGCCCCCTGCTGATGACATCACTGATATAATGACATGTGATCAGACATGAGATCACACACCTTATACTACAGGAACATCTATTACTGCTGACAACCTGCCTGTATATCCTGTCTGAGAGGTAGTCACAGCCCCGCCCCCTGCTGATGACATCACTGATATAATGACATGTGATCAGACATGAGATCCACACACCTTATACTACAGGAACATCTATTACTGCTGACAACCTGCCTGTATATCCTGTCTGAGAGGTAGTCACAGCCCCGCCCCCTGCTGATGACATCACTGATATAATGACATGTGATCAGACATGAGATCACACACCTTATACTACAGGAACATCTATTACTGCTGACAACCTGCCTGTATATCATGTGTGAGAGGTTGTCACAGCCCCGCCCCCTGCTGATGACATCACTGATATAATTATAAGACAGTTGTATCCAGTCTAGACAATCCTCTAGGAGGTCAACATTCTGGACATCAGACTGAATTTTACCTACACTGATACATTGTAACAAACCTTTAGCCATGAGATGCATTAGGTCTGTAAAGGAGAGCATGGTGATGTCATCGCGCACACCGCAAGTCCTTTGGCAGATCCTGTTCAGTGAAGATAGAAGAAGTTGTTGCAGCGCGATCAAGTGGATGAGGCGAGTTTTGGTTTGTTTTTTAACCCCTAAATGGCCATATTGTTTTGCATTCTGTCTTAAGAATGCTACTATTTTCCGATATAAGCGTGGAAAATAATAAAATCACCTGAACACCGAACCCAAACTTAAGTGAAAAAGTCTGGGTTCAGGTCCGGGAACCCAAACTCGCAAAGTTCGGTACAAACTTAAACTTTGCAGTTCGGGTTCGCTGATCCCTAATCAGGATATTACCACATACTGTAGGTGTGGAAAGGATGACTGTAGGACAGGAGAATACAGTCTATTGCCTCCTGTTATCAGCCATTTCAGGGGAGAGGATGACTGTAGGACAGGAGAATACAGTCTATTGCCTCCTGTTATCAGCCATTTCAGGGGAGAGGATGACTGTAGGACAGGAGAATACAGTCTATTGCTCCCTGTTATCAGCCATTTCAGGGGAGAGGATGACTGTAGGACAGGAGAATACAGTCTATTGCCCCCTGTTATCAGCCATTTCAGGGGAGAGGATGACTGTAGGACAGGAGAATACAATCTATTGCTCTCTGTTATCAGCCATTTCAGGGGAGAGGATGACTGTAGGACAGGAGAATACAGTCTATTGCCCCTGTTATCAGCCATTTCAGGGGAGAGGATGACTGTAGGACAGGAGAATACAGTCTATTGCCCCCTGTTATCAGCCATTTCAGAGGAGAGGATGACTGTAGGGCAGGAGAATACAATCTATTGCTCCCTGTTATCAGCCATTTCAGGGGAGAGGATGACTGTAGGACAGGAGAATACAGTCTATTGCTCCCTGTTATCAGCCATTTCAGGGGAGAGGATGACTGTAGGACAGGAGAATACAGTCTATTGCCCCCTGTTATCAGCCATTTCAGGGGAGAGGATGACTGTAGGACAGGAGAATACAGTCTATTGCCCCCTGTTATCAGCCATTTCAGGGGAGAGGATGACTGTAGGACAGGAGAATACAGTCTATTGCTCCCTGTTATCAGCCATTTCAGGGGAGAGGATGACTGTAGGACAGGAGAATACAGTCTATTGCTCCCTGTTATCAGACATTTCAGGGTAGAGGATGACTGTAGGACAGGAGAATACAGTCTATTGCTCCCTGTTATCAGCCCATTTCAGGGGGAGAGGATGACTGTAGGACAGGAGAATACAGTCTATTGCCCCCTGTATCAGCCATTTCAGGGGAGAGGATGACTGTAGGGCAGGAGCATCAGGTCTATTGCTCCCTGTTATCAGACAGTTTCAGGGGAGAGGATGACTGTAGGACAGAGAATACAATCTATTGCTCCCTGGTATCAGCCATTTCAGAGGAGAGGATGACTGTAGGACAGGAGAATACAATCTATTGCTCCCTGTTATCAGACATTTCAGGGAGAGGATGACTGTAGGACAGGAGAATACAGCCTATTGCCCCCTGTTATCAGCCATTTCAGTGGGGAGGATGACTGTAGGACAGGAGAATACAGTCTATTGCTCCCTGTTATCAGCCATTTCAGAGGAGAGGATGACTGTAGGACAGGAGAATACAATCTATTGCTCCCTGTTATCAGCCATTTCAGGGGAGAGGATGACTGTAGGACAGGAGAATACAGTCTATTGCCCCCTGTTATCAGCCATTTCAGTGGGAGGATGACTGTAGGACAGGAGAATACAGTCTATTGCTCCCTGTTATCAGCCATTTCAGGGGAGAGGATGACTGTAGGACAGGAGAATACAGTCTATTGCTCCCCTGTTATCAGCCATTTCAGAGGAGAGGATGACTGTAGGACAGGAGAATACAGTCTATTGCTCCCTGTTATCAGCCATTTCAGGGGAGAGGATGACTGTAGGACAGGAGAATACAGTCTATTGCCCCTGTTATCAGCCATTTCAGGGAGAGGATGACTGTAGGACAGGAGAATACAGTCTATTGCCCCCTGTTATCAGCCATTTCAGGGGAGAGGATGACTGTAGGACAGAGAATACAGTCTATTGCCTCCTGTTATCAGCCATTTCAGGGATGAGGATGACTGTAGGACAGGAAAATACAGTCTATTGCTCCCTGTTATCAGCCATTTCAGGGAGAGGATGACTGTAGGACAGGAGAATACAATCTATTGCCCCCTGTTATCAGCCATTTCAGGGGAGAGGATGACTGTAGGACAGGAGGAATACAGTCTATTGCCCCCTGTTATCAGCCATTTCAGGGAGAGGATGACTGTAGGACAGGAGAATACAGTCTATTGCCCCCTGTTATCAGCCATTTCAGGGAGAGGATGACTGTAGGACAGGAGAATACAGTCTATTGCTCCCTGTTATCAGCCATTTCAGGGAGAGGATGACTGTAGGACAGGAGAATACAATCTATTGCCCCCTGTTATCAGCCATTTCAGGGAGAGGATGACTGTAGGACAGGAGAATACAGTCTATTGCCCCCTGTTATCAGCCATTTCAGGGAGAGGATGACTGTAGGACAGGAGAATACAGTCTATTGCCCCCTGTTATCAGCCATTTCAGGGGAGAGGATGACTGTAGGACAGGAGAATACAGTCTATTGCCCCCTGTTATCAGCCATTTCAGAGGAGAGGATGACTGTAGGACAGGAGAATACAGTCTATTGCCCCCTGTTATCAGCCATTTCAGGGAGAGGATGACTGTAGGACAGGAGAATACAGTCTATTGCCCCTGTTATCAGCCATTTCAGGGGAGAGGATGACTGTAGGACAGGAGAATACAGTCTATTGCCCCCTGTTATCAGCCATTTCAGGGGAGAGGATGACTGTAGGACAGGAGAATACAGTCTATTGCCCCTATTATCAGCCATTTCAGGGGAGAGGATGACTGTAGGACAGGAGAATACAGTCTATTGCCTCCCTGTTATCAGCCATTTCAGGGGAGAGGATGACTGTAGGACAGGAGAATACAGTCTATTGCTCCCTGTTATCAGCCATTTCAGGGGAGAGGATGACTGTAGGACAGGAGAATACAGTCTATTGCTCCCTGTTATCAGCCATTTCAGGGGAGAGGATGACTGTAGGACAGGAGAATACAGTCTATTGCCCCTGTTATCAGCCATTTCAGGGGAGAGGATGACTGTAGGACAGGAGAATACAGTCTATTGCTCCCTGTTATCAGCCATTTCAGGGAGAGGATGACTGTAGGACAGGAGAATACAGTCTATTGCTCCCTGTTATCAGCCATTTCAGGGGAGAGGATGACTGTAGGACAGGAGAATACAGTCTATTGCTCCCTGTTATCAGCCATTTCAGGGAGAGGATGACTGTAGGACAGGAGAATACAGTCTATTGCCCCCTGTTATCAGCCATTTCAGGGGAGAGGATGACTGTAGGACAGGAGAATACAGTCTATTGCTTCCTGTTATCAGCCATTTCAGGGGAGAGGATGACTGTAGGACAGGAGAATACAGTCTATTGCTCCCCTGTTATCAGCCATTTCAGGGGAGAGGATGACTGTAGGACAGGAGAATACAGTCTATTGCTCCCCTGTTATCAGCCATTTCAGGGGAGAGGATGACTGTAGGACAGGAGAATACAGTCTATTGCCCCTGTTATCAGCCATTTCAGGGGAGAGGATGACTGTAGGACAGGAGAATACAGTCTATTGCCCCCTGTTATCAGCCATTTCAGGGGAGAGGATGACTGTAGGACAGGAGAATACAGTCTATTGCCCCCTGTTATCAGCCATTTCAGGGGAGAGGATGACTGTAGGACAGGAGAATACAGTCTATTGCCCCCTGTTATCAGCCATTTCAGGGGAGAGGATGACTGTAGGACAGGAGAATACAGTCTATTGCCCCCTGTTATCAGCCATTTCAGGGGAGAGGATGACTGTAGGACAGGAGAATACAGTCTATTGCCTCCTGTTATCAGCCATTTCAGGGAGAGGATGACTGTAGGACAGGAGAATACAGTCTATTGCTCCCTGTTATCAGCCATTTCAGGGGAGAGGATGACTGTAGGACAGGAGAATACAGTCTATTGCCCCTGTTATCAGCCATTTCAGGGGAGAGGATGACTGTAGGACAGGAGAATACAGTCTATTGCCCCCTGTTATCAGCCATTTCAGGGGAGAGGATGACTGTAGGACAGGAGAATACAGTCTATTGCCCCCTGTTATCAGCCATTTCAGGGGAGAGGATGACTGTAGGACAGGAGAATACAGTCTATTGCTCCCTGTTATCAGCCATTTCAGGGAGAGGATGACTGTAGGACAGGAGAATACAGTCTATTGCCCCTGTTATCAGCCATTTCAGGGGAGAGGATGACTGTAGGACAGGAGAATACAGTCTATTGCCCCCTGTTATCAGCCATTTCAGGGGAGAGGATGACTGTAGGACAGGAGAATACAGTCTATTGCCCCTGTTATCAGCCATTTCAGGGGAGAGGATGACTGTAGGACAGGAGAATACAGTCTATTGCTCCCTGTTATCAGCCATTTCAGGGGAGAGGATGACTGTAGGACAGGAGAATACAGTCTATTGCCCCCTGTTATCAGCCATTTCAGGGGAGAGGATGACTGTAGGACAGGAGAATACAGTCTATTGCCCCCTGTTATCAGCCATTTCAGAGGAGAGGATGACTGTAGGACAGGAGAATACAGTCTATTGCCCCTGTTATCAGCCATTTCAGGGGAGAGGATGACTGTAGGACAGGAGAATACAGTCTATTGCTCCCTGTTATCAGCCATTTCAGGGAGAGGATGACTGTAGGACAGGAGAATACAGTCTATTGCCTCCCTGTTATCAGCCATTTCAGGGGAGAGGATGACTGTAGGACAGGAGAATACAGTCTATTGCCTCCTGTTATCAGCCATTTCAGGGGAGAGGATGACTGTAGGACAGGAGAATACAGTCTATTGCCCCCTGTTATCAGCCATTTCAGGGGAGAGGATGACTGTAGGACAGGAGAATACAGTCTATTGCCCCCTGTTATCAGCCATTTCAGGGGAGAGGATGACTGTAGGACAGGAGAATACAGTCTATTGCTCCCTGTTATCAGCCATTTCAGGGGAGAGGATGACTGTAGGACAGGAGAATACAGTCTATTTCTCCCTGTTATCAGCCATTTCAGGGGAGAGGATGACTGTAGGACAGGAGAATACAGTCTATTGCTCCTGTTATCAGCCATTTCAGGGGAGAGGATGACTGTAGGACAGGAGAATACAGTCTATTGCCCCCTGTTATCAGCCATTTCAGGGGAGAGGATGACTGTAGGACAGGAGAATACAGTCTATTGCTCCCTGTTATCAGCCATTTCAGGAGAGAGGATGACTGTAGGACAGGAGAATACAATCTATTGCTCCCTGTTATCAGCCATTTCAGGGGAGAGGATGACTGTAGGACAGGAGAATACAATCTATTGCCCCCTGTTATCAGCCATTTCACCCGGGGAGAGGATAACTGTAGGACAGGAGAATACAGTCTATTGCCCCCTGTTATCAGCCATTTCAGGAGAGAGGATGACTGTAGGACAGGAGAATACAGTCTATTGCTCCCTGTTATCAGACATTTCAGGGGGGAGGATGACTGTAGGACAGGAGAATACAGTCTATTGCCCCCTGTTATCAGCAATTTCATGGGAGAGGATGACTGTAGGACAGGAGAATACAGTCTATTGCCCCCTGTTATCAGCCATTTCAGGGGATAGGATGACTGTAGGACAGGAGAATACAGTCTATTGCCCCCTGTTATCAGCCATTTCAGGGGAGAGGATGACTGTAGGACAGGAGAATACAGTCTATTGCTCCCTGTTATCAGCCATTTCAGGGGAGAGGATGACTGTAGGACAGGAGAATACAGTCTATTGCCCCCTGTTATCAGCCATTTCAGGGGGGAGGATGACTGTAGGACAGGAGAATACAGTCTATTGCCCCCTGTTATCAGCCATTTCAGGTGAGAGGATGACTGTAGGACAGGAGAATACAGTCTATTGCCCCCTGTTATCAGCCATTTCAGGGGAGAGGATGACTGTAGGACAGGAGAATACAGTCTATTGCTCCCTGTTATCAGCCATTTCAGGGGAGAGGATGACTGTAGGACAGGAGAATACAGTCTATTGCCCCTTGTTATCAGCCATTTCAGGGGGGAGGATGACTGTAGGACAGGAGAATACAGTCTATTGCTCCCTGTTATCAGCCATTTCAGGTGAGAGGATGACTGTAGGACAGGAGAATACAGTCTATTGCCCCCTGTTATCAGCCATTTCAGGGGAGAGGATGACTGTAGGACAGGAGAATACAGTCTATTGCTCCCTGTTATCAGCCATTTCAGGGGGGAGGATGACTGTAGGACAGGAGAATACAGTCTATTGCTCCCTGTTATCAGCCATTTCAGGGGAGAGGATGACTGTAGGACAGGAGAATACAGTCTATTGCTCCCTGTTATCAGCCATTTCAGGGGATAGGATGACTGTAGGACAGGAGAATACAGTCTATTGCCCCCTGTTATCAGCCATTTCAGGGGAGAGGATGACTGTAGGACAGGAGAATACAGTCTATTGCTCCCTGTTATCAGCCATTTCAGGGGAGAGGATGACTGTAGGACAGGAGAATACAGTCTATTGCCCCCTGTTATCAGCCATTTCAGGGGGGAGGATGACTGTAGGACAGGAGAATACAGTCTATTGCTCCCTGTTATCAGCCATTTCAGGTGAGAGGATGACTGTAGGACAGGAGAATACAGTCTATTGCCCCCTGTTATCAGCCATTTCAGGGGAGAGGATGACTGTAGGACAGGAGAATACAGTCTATTGCTCCCTGTTATCAGCCATTTCAGGGGGGAGGATGACTGTAGGACAGGAGAATACAGTCTATTGCTCCCTGTTATCAGCCATTTCAGGGGAGAGGATGACTGTAGGACAGGAGAATACAGTCTATTGCTCCCTGTTATCAGCCATTTCAGGGGAGAGGATGACTGTAGGACAGGAGAATACAGTCTATTGCCCCCTGTTATCAGCCATTTCAGGGGAGAGGATGACTGTAGGACAGGAGAATACAGTCTATTGCTCCCTGTTATCAGCCATTTCAGGGGAGAGGATGACTGTAGGACAGGAGAATACAGTCTATTGCCCCCTGTTATCAGACATTTCAGGGGAGAGTATGACTGTAGGACAGGAGAATACAGTCTATTGCTCCCTGTTATCAGCCATTTCAGGGGAGAGGATGACTGTAGGACAGGAGAATACAGTCTATTGCTCCCTGTTATCAGCCATTTCAGGGGAGAGGATGACTGTAGGACAGGAGAATACAATCTATTGCTCCCTGTTATCAGCCATTTTAGGGGAGAGGATGACTGTAGGACAGGAGAATACAGTCTATTGCCCCCTGTTATCAGCCATTTCAGGGGAGAGGATGACTGTAGGACAGGAGAATACAGACTATTGCCCCCTGTTATCAGCCATTTCAGGGGAGAGGATGACTGTAGGACAGGAGAATACAGTCTATTGCTCCCTGTTATCAGCCATTTCAGGGGAGAGGATGACTGTAGGACAGGAGAATACAATCTATTGCCTCCTGTTATCAGCCATTTCAGGGGAGAGGATGACTGTAGGACAGGAGAATACAGACTATTGCCCCCTGTTATCAGCCATTTCAGGAGAGAGGATGACTGTAGGACAGGAGAATACAGTCTATTGCCCCCTGTTATCAGCCATTTCAGGGGAGAGGATGACTGTAGGACAGGAGAATACAGTCTATTGCCCCCTGTTATCAGACATTTCAGGGGAGAGTATGACTGTAGGACAGGAGAATACAGACTATTGCCCCCTGTTATCAGCCATTTCAGGAGAGAGGATGACTGTAGGACAGGAGAATACAGTCTATTGCCCCCTTTTATCAGCCATTTCAGGGGAGAGGATGACTGTAGGACAGGAGAATACAATCTATTGCCCCCTGTTATCAGATATTTCAGGGGAGAGGATGACTGTAGGACAGGAGAATACAGTCTATTGCCCCCTGTTATCAGCCATTTCAGGGGAGAGGATGACTGTAGGACAGGAGAATACAGTCTATTTCTCCCTGTTATCAGCCATTTCAGGGG
Source organism: Bufo bufo (assembly GCF_905171765.1). NCBI lineage: Eukaryota > Metazoa > Chordata > Amphibia > Anura > Bufonidae > Bufo > Bufo bufo. The sequence goes on from NC_053391.1 coordinate 5,335,070, forward strand.
AGAGGATGACTGTAGGACAGGAGAATACAGTCTATTGCTCTCTGTTATCAGCCATTTCAGGGGAGAGGATAACTGTAGGACAGGAGAATACAGTCTATTGCCCCCTGTTATCAGCCATTTCAGGGGAGAGGATGACTGTAGGACAGGAGAATACAGTCTATTGCTCCCTGTTATCAGCCATTTCAGGAGAGAGGATGACTGTAGGACAGGAGAATACAATCTATTGCTCCCTGTTATCAGCCATTTCAGGGGAGAGGATGACTGTAGGACAGGAGAATACAATCTATTGCCCCCTGTTATTAGCCATTTCACCCCGGGGAGAGGATAACTGTAGGACAGGAGAATACAGTCTATTGCCCCCTGTTATCAGCCATTTCAGGAGAGAGGATGACTGTAGGACAGGAGAATACAGTCTATTGCTCCCTGTTATCAGACATTTCAGGGGGGAGGATGACTGTAGGACAGGAGAATACAGTCTATTGCCCCCTGTTATCAGCAATTTCATGGGAGAGGATGACTGTAGGACAGGAGAATACAGTCTATTGCCCCCTGTTATCAGCCATTTCAGGGGATAGGATGACTGTAGGACAGGAGAATACAGTCTATTGCCCCCTGTTATCAGCCATTTCAGGGGAGAGGATGACTGTAGGACAGGAGAATACAGTCTATTGCTCCCTGTTATCAGCCATTTCAGGGGAGAGGATGACTGTAGGACAGGAGAATACAGTCTATTGCCCCCTGTTATCAGCCATTTCAGGGGGGAGGATGACTGTAGGACAGGAGAATACAGTCTATTGCTCCCTGTTATCAGCCATTTCAGGTGAGAGGATGACTGTAGGACAGGAGAATACAGTCTATTGCCCCCTGTTATCAGCCATTTCAGGGGAGAGGATGACTGTAGGACAGGAGAATACAATCTATTGCTCCCTGTTATCAGCCATTTCAGGGGAGAGGATGACTGTAGGACAGGAGAATACAGTCTATTGCCCCCTGTTATCAGCCATTTCAGGGGGGAGGATGACTGTAGGACAGGAGAATACAGTCTATTGCGCCCTGTTATCAGCCATTTCAGGTGAGAGGATGACTGTAGGACAGGAGAATACAGTCTATTGCCCCCTGTTATCAGCCATTTCAGGGAGAGGATGACTGTAGGACAGGAGAATACAGTCTATTGCTCCCTGTTATCAGCCATTTCAGGGGGGAGGATGACTGTAGGACAGGAGAATACAGTCTATTGCTCCCTGTTATCAGCCATTTCAGGGGAGAGGATGACTGTAGGACAGGAGAATACAGTCTATTGCTCCCTGTTATCAGCCATTTCAGGGGATAGGATGACTGTAGGACAGGAGAATACAGTCTATTGCCCCCTGTTATCAGCCATTTCAGGGGAGAGGATGACTGTAGGACAGGAGAATACAGTCTATTGCTCCCTGTTATCAGCCATTTCAGGGGAGAGGATGACTGTAGGACAGGAGAATACAGTCTATTGCCCCCTGTTATCAGCCATTTCAGGGGGGAGGATGACTGTAGGACAGGAGAATACAGTCTATTGCTCCCTGTTATCAGCCATTTCAGGTGAGAGGATGACTGTAGGACAGGAGAATACAGTCTATTGCCCCCTGTTATCAGCCATTTCAGGGGAGAGGATGACTGTAGGACAGGAGAATACAGTCTATTGCTCCCTGTTATCAGCCATTTCAGGGGGGAGGATGACTGTAGGACAGGAGAATACAGTCTATTGCTCCCTGTTATCAGCCATTTCAGGGGAGAGGATGACTGTAGGACAGGAGAATACAGTCTATTGCTCCCTGTTATCAGCCATTTCAGGGGAGAGGATGACTGTAGGACAGGAGAATACAGTCTATTGCCCCCTGTTATCAGCCATTTCAGGGGAGAGGATGACTGTAGGACAGGAGAATACAGTCTATTGCTCCCTGTTATCAGCCATTTCAGGGGAGAGGATGACTGTAGGACAGGAGAATACAGTCTATTGCCCCCTGTTATCAGACATTTCAGGGGAGAGTATGACTGTAGGACAGGAGAATACAGTCTATTGCTCCCTGTTATCAGCCATTTCAGGGGAGAGGATGACTGTAGGACAGGAGAATACAGTCTATTGCTCCCTGTTATCAGCCATTTCAGGGGAGAGGATGACTGTAGGACAGGAGAATACAATCTATTGCTCCCTGTTATCAGCCATTTTAGGGGAGAGGATGACTGTAGGACAGGAGAATACAGTCTATTGCCCCCTGTTATCAGCCATTTCAGGGGAGAGGATGACTGTAGGACAGGAGAATACAGACTATTGCCCCCTGTTATCAGCCATTTCAGGGGAGAGGATGACTGTAGGACAGGAGAATACAGTCTATTGCTCCCTGTTATCAGCCATTTCAGGGGAGAGGATGACTGTAGGACAGGAGAATACAATCTATTGCCTCCTGTTATCAGCCATTTCAGGGGAGAGGATGACTGTAGGACAGGAGAATACAGACTATTGCCCCCTGTTATCAGCCATTTCAGGAGAGAGGATGACTGTAGGACAGGAGAATACAGTCTATTGCCCCCTGTTATCAGCCATTTCAGGGGAGAGGATGACTGTAGGACAGGAGAATACAGTCTATTGCCCCCTGTTATCAGACATTTCAGGGGAGAGTATGACTGTAGGACAGGAGAATACAGACTATTGCCCCCTGTTATCAGCCATTTCAGGAGAGAGGATGACTGTAGGACAGGAGAATACAGTCTATTGCCCCCTTTTATCAGCCATTTCAGGGGAGAGGATGACTGTAGGACAGGAGAATACAATCTATTGCCCCCTGTTATCAGATATTTCAGGGGAGAGGATGACTGTAGGACAGGAGAATACAGTCTATTGCCCCCTGTTATCAGCCATTTCAGGGGAGAGGATGACTGTAGGACAGGAGAATACAATCTATTGCTCCCTGTTATCAGCCATTTCAGGGGAGAGGATGACTGTAGGACAGGAGAATACAGTGTATTGCCCCCTGTTATCAGCCATTTCAGGGGGGAGGATGACTGTAGGACAGGAGAATACAGTTTATTGCTCCCTGTTATCAGCCATTTCAGGGGAGAGGATGACTGTAGGACAGGAGAATACAGTCTATTGCTCCCTGTTATCAGCCATTTCAGGGGAGAGGATGACTGTAGGACAGGAGAATACAATCTATTGCCCCCTGTTATCAGCCATTTCAGGGGAGAGGATGACTGTAGGACAGGAGAATACAGTCTATTGCTTCCTGTTATCAGCCATTTCAGGGGAGAGGATGACTGTAGGACAGGAGAATACAGTCTATTGTCCTCTGTTATCAGCCATTTCAGGGGAGAGGATGACGGTAGGACAGGAGAATACAGTCTATTGCTCCCTGTTATCAGCCATTTTAGGGGAGAGGATGACTGTAGGACAGGAGAATACAGTCTATTGCCCCCGGTTATCAGCCATTTCAGAGGAGAAGATGACTGTAGGACAGGAGAATACAGTCTATTGCTCCCTGTTATCAGCCATTTCAGGGGAGAGGATGACTGTAGGACAGGAGAATACAGTCTATTGCTCCCTGTTATCATCCATTTCAGGGGAGATGATGACTGTAGGACAGGAGAATACAGTCTATTGCTCCCTGTTATCATCCATTTCAGGGGAGATGATGACTGTAGGACAGGAGAATACAGTCTATTGCTCCCTGTTATCAGACATTTCAGAGGAGAGGATGACTGTAGGACAGGAGAATACAGTCTATTGCTCCCTGTTATCAGCCATTTCAGGGGAGAGGATGACTGTAGGACAGGAGAATACAATCTATTGCCCCCTGTTATCAGCCATTTCAGGGAAGAGGATGACTGTAGGACAGGAGAATACAGTCTATTGCCCCCTGTTATCAGCCATTTCAGAGGAGAGGATGACTGTAGGACAGGAGAATACAGTCTATTGTCCCCTGTTATCAGACATTTCAGGGGAGAGGGGGACTGTAGGACAGGAGAATACAGTCTATTGCCCCCTGTTATCAGCCATTTCAGGGGAGAGGATGACTGTAGGACAGGAGAATACAGTCTATTGCTCCCTGTTATCAGCCATTTCAGGGGAGAGGATGACTGTAGGACAGGAGAATACAGTCTATTGCCCCCCTGTTATCAGCCATTTCAGGGGAGAGGATGACTGTAGGACAGGAGAATACAGTCTATTGCTCCCTGTTATCAGCCATTTCAGGGGAGAGGATGACTGTAGGACAGGAGAATACAGTCTATTGCCCCCCTGTTATCAGCCATTTCAGGGGAGAGGATGACTGTAGGACAGGAGAATACAGTCTATTGCCCCCCTGTTATCAGCCATTTCAGGGGAGAGGATGACTGTAGGACAGGAGAATACAGTCTATTGCCCCGTGTTATCAGCCATTTCAGGGGAGAGGATGACTGTAGGACAGGAGAATACAGTCTATTGTCCTCTGTTATCAGCCATTTCAGGGGAGAGGATGACTGTAGGACAGGAGAATACAGTCTATTGCCCCCTGTTATCAGCCATTTCAGGGGAGGGGATGACTGTAGGACAGGAGAATACAGTCTATTGCTCCCTGTTATCAGCCATTTCAGGGGAGAGGATGACTGTAGGACAGGAGAATACAGTCTATTGCCCCCTGTTATCAGCCATTTCAGGGGAGAGGATGACTGTAGGACAGGAGAATACAGTCTATTGCCCCCTGTTATCAGCCATTTCAGGGTAGAGGATGACTGTAGGACAGGAGAATACAGTATATTGCCCCGTGTTATCAGCCATTTCAGGGGAGAGGATGACTGTAGGACAGGAGAATACAGTCTATTGCCCCCTGTTATCAGCCATTTCAGGGGAGAGGATGACTGTAGGACAGAAGAATACAGTCTATTGCCCCCTGTTATCAGCCATTTCAGGGGAGAGGATGACTGTAGGACAGGAGAATACAGTCTATTGCCCCGTGTTATCAGCCATTTCAGGGGAGAGGATGACTGTAGGACAGGAGAATACAGTCTATTGCCCCCTGTTATCAGCCATTTCAGGGGAGAGGATGACTGTAGGACAGGAGAATACAGTCTATTGCCCCCTGTTATCAGACATTTCAGGGGAGAGGATGACTGTAGGACAGGAGAATACAGTCTATTGCCCCCTGTTATCAGCCATTTCAGGGGGGAGGATGACTGTAGGACAGGAGAATACAATCTATTGCCCCTTATTATCAGCCATTTCAGGGGAGAGGATGACTGTAGGACAGAAGAATACAATCTATTGCCCCCTGTTATCAGCCATTTCAGGGAAAGGATGACTGTAGGACAGGAGAATACAGTCTATTGCCCCCTGTTATCAGCCATTTCAGGGGAGAGGATGACTGTAGGACAGGAGAATACAGTCTATTGCCCCCTGTTATCAGCCATTTCAGGGGAGAGGATGACTGTAGGACAGGAGAATACAGTCTATTGTCCTCTGTTATCAGCCATTTCAGGGGAGAGGATGACTGTACACCGTGATGGAAAGAGTGACATGAACTACAGAGACCTCTCTGCCCCAGCCTATGATAAGTGTGAATGAACCGGGGATGGGTTATATGAAGCAGGACAGGTGCCTGAAGGTCTCGCTGACCCCCTGACCTGGCACCTGACACCGGGCAGTGATTAGCCCGGCCACCTAATGCTGACACAGGGCATAGCTGGGGAAATTTTCTAAGCACCTTCCATCGGTGACTCATGGAAATTCTACCCCGCTCTTCACGGCCCCCATCCAGCATGTGTCACCTTTAACCCCTGATGCTGTAAATTCCGCCCTGATCATGGAGGGTGATAGGGTGATGGGGACAAGGAGTGTAAGACAACACCCTGTACACCCTATAGGTCATCGGATACAGATATTGTCTGGGTGCTTGCAAATAGGTCAAAGCCATAAAAATAGCATCAATGGGGCAGCTGAGGGACAATGCCCCGATTCACAACGAACAACACAGAAAACTGCACAACCAGTACCGGGTAATAATACATTTAGGTGCACAGGTATTGAGTATTTGCCTCGAAGAAATGTTACTAGAACTGAGTCCATCAAAAGTGACACCTCATATGAAAAATCCCACCATACCAGAGGTACCACAGGTTAGTTACACTGATGTATGAAGAGAGGAAAAAGCAGCAAAAATGCAACCTGCACCTCAGGACCGGCACCTGCACCTCAGGACCGGCACCGGCACCTCAGGACAGGCATCGGCACCTCAGGACCGGCACCGGCACCCCAGGACCGGCACCTGCACCTCTACCTCAGGACCGGCACCTGCACCTCAGGACCGGCACCTGCACCCCAGGACCAGCACCTGCACCTCTACCTCAGGACCGGCACCTGCACCTCAGAACCAGTGTCGGACTGGCGTTCCGTGGACCCACCAGATGAAATTATTCTTGGGGCCAACTTTAATATCATCAGTAATGTTGAAGAGGTTTTGAATCAAGGAAATATACCCTATTGGCAGGTGATTATCTCCTCTGGTACTGAATTAGCACCTGCAACTCAGGACCAGCACCTGTACCTCAAGTCTACATAACACACATCAGGACCAGCAGTTGCACATTAGGATTAGCACCTGTACCTCAGGTCCACCACCTGTACCTCAGGTCCACCACCTGTACCTCAGGCTTAGCACCTACACCTCAGGACCACCACCTGTACCTCAGGCTTAGCACCTACACCTCAGGACCACCACCTGTACCTCAAGCTTAGCACCTACACCTCAGGACCACCACCTGTACCTCAGGCTTAGGACCACCACCTGTACCTCAGGCCTAGGACCACCACCTGAAACTCAGGCTTAGGACCACCACCTGAAACTCAGGCTTAGGACCACCACCTGTACCTCAGGCTTAGCACCTACACCTCAGGACCACCACCTGTACCTCAGGCTTAGTACCTACACCTCAGGACCACCACCTGTACCTCATGCTTAATACCTGCACCTCAGGACCACCACCTGTACCTCAGGCTTAGTACCTACACCTCAGGACCACCACCTGTACCTCAGGCTTAGCACCTACACCTCAGGACCACCACCTGTACCTCAGGCTTAGCATCTAAACCTGAGGACCACCACCTGTACCTCAGGCTTAGCACCTACACCTCAGGACCACCACCTGTACTTTAAGCTTAGCACCTACACCTCAGGACCACCACCTGTACCTCAGACTTAGCACCTACACCTCAGGACCACCACCTGTACCTCAGACTTAGCACCTACACCTCAGGACCACCACCTGTACCTCAAGCTTAGCACCTACACCTCAGGACCAGCACCTGTACCTCAGACTTAGCACCTACACCTCAGGACCACCACCTGTACCTCAAGCTTAGCACCTACACCTCAGGACCAGCACCTGTACCTCAGACTTAGCACCTACACCTCAGGACCACCACCTGTACCTCAAGCTTAGCACCTACACCTCAGGACCACCACCTCAAGTCCACAAACCACACCTTAGGCCCACCAGCCTTAACCCTTTGTGCTGCACTGTGGTATGTGGAACTTCTGGCAGTTGGCTGGTGGGATGTCTGTGCCAGCGCTGCTTTCTAGTCCCAGTCTGGCCCTGTTTGTGTCCAGTTTAGACAATGATTTATGAGGTCAACTCATCAGCAGCAGAAATCTCTCTTATCTCCTAATAGTTTGTTACAATGTATCAGTGCAGATAAAATATATCAGTCTGGAGTTCTGAAGTGTTTGCCTCACAGAAGATTGCCTAGACCAGACACATTTGTAACAAATCACTGCTATGAGAAATATTAGGTGTGTACAGTTTCTCATCAACAGCAAGCAGAGATGTTGAAAACGGAGAGAAATTGAACCAAGTCTATTAGAAAGTTGGAGAACTTGTTACTACAGAACGATTCCGCTTTGATCACAGAGGACTGGGCCCTTTAGCAGTGTCCGTCTTCGCACCTTCCTCTTCATCACTCAGGGTGCAGCAGATGATGTGGCTTCACCTATCAGCTCCACAATAAAGTGTCAGCTCTGGGTGTTAACGAGTGAGGAGTGTCTGGGATCTGACACCTTGCTGTACCGCTGTGGAGGCGCCTCGTTGCGGCTCGCAGGCTCCAGAGGAGATTTGCTTCTTAGGGGAAATATTATATTATTCAATGGCTCTATATTTACTGCCCTCACATCAGAGATCTGTTACACAGAGCGGCAGTGACAGGCAGCTGCAGATTCCTGGCCTGTCACACATGTTTACAGCCGGCGAACGACGTCCCCTCATCTGACCCCTGACGCCCCCCTCCCCGGACTCCACTGCCTTGTTTGGCGTTCTGTCTCTTGTGCCATGTGGATGGAGCAGTGTATACATATAGATAGAACCGCCATATAGAGTCACTCTGTATATACATTACTTAGAAAAAATGTGGGGGATTCAGTCAGCACAACCCTGTATGCAGGTGCACATCGCTGTGGCGAAATACACATACAAACGCAAAATACAAATGTAATAGCACTCTACATCCAGCACTCTGCCCTGGCTCCATGCTGGATGAGGCATTGGTGTACATTTTGGCCAAAGCGTAATAAGCCACTCACCACGTCAAGGTCGCCTCTATGAGTGGTCCCTAACACTTGTGTGGCTATCATGGCCCATAAACAGGTAGGAACTAGTGTTAGGGACCACTCCATAGAGGCGACCTTGACGTGGTGAGTGGCTTATTACGCTTTGGCCAAAATGTACACCAATGCCTCATTCAACATCCAGCATGGAGGCAGGGCAGAGTGCTGGTTGCAGAGTGCCATTGCATTTGTATATTGCGTTTGTATATACATTACCTACCCTGCACTGACTGCGGGTCACATCCTGTATTACCAATCCCTGGGGAAAATATGAAAATTCTCCTTGGAAACAGGGTGGATAAAAAAATCAATGATTTTTTTTAAAAAAATCAAAAAAAAATCGGATTTTTTTGATTTAAATCTGATTTTTTTTAATTAAATCGGATTTTTTTTTATATAAAATGCTTTTTGAGGAAAATATATTACCATCCAAAGGTTATTCCATCTTAAAATAAAGATTAGTTTTTTAATTATGTAGAATAAGGCTGTACGTGGACTCCCATATTGTGGAATGGATTAGGCAGTGGCTGAGGGACAGGCAACAGAGGGTTGTAGTCCATGGAGTATATTCAGACCAAGGTCTTGTTACCAGTGGGGTACCTCAGGGATCTGTTCTGGGACCCATATTGTTTAATATCTTTATCAGCGACATTGCAGAAGGCCTCGATGGTAAGGTGTGTCTTTTTGCTGATGACACAAAGATTTGTAACAGGGTTGATGTTCCTGGAGGGATTCACCAAATGGAAAAGGACTTAGGAAAACTAGAAGAATGGTCAGAAATCTGGCAACTAAAATGTAATGTTGATAAGTGCAAGATAATGCACCTGGGACGTAAAAACCCAAGAGCAGAATATACAATCAGTGATACAGTCCTAACCTCAGTATCTGAGGAAAGGGATTTAGGGGTCATTATTTCAGAAGACTTAAAGGTAGGCAGACCATGTCATAGAGCAGCAGGAGATGCTAGCAGAATGCTGGGGTGTATAGGGAGAGGCATTACCAGTAGACAGAGGGGGGCGCTCATGCCGCTCTACAGAGCACTAGTGAGACCTCATCTGGAGTATTGTGCGCAGTACTGGAGACCATATCTCCAGAAGGATACTGATACTTTGGAGAGAGTTCAGAGAAGAGCTACTAAACTAGTACATGGATTGCAGGATAAAACTTACCAGGAAAGATGAAAGGACCTTAATATGTATAGCTTGGAAGAAAGACGAGACAGAGGGGAGATGATAGAAACGGCTAAATACATAAAGGGAATCAACAAGGTAAAAGAGGAGAGAAGATTTAAAAGAAGAAAAACTACCACAAGAGGACACAGTGTTAAATTAGAGGGGCAAAGCTTTAAAAGTAATATCAGGAAGTATTACTTTACTGAGAGAGTAGTGGATGCATGGAATAGCCTCCCTGCAGAAGTGGTAGCTGCAAATACAGTAAAGGAGTTTAAGCGTGCATGGGATAGGCATAAGGCCATCCTTCATATAAGATAGGGCCAGGGGCTATCCATAGTATTCAGTATATTGGGCAGACTAGATGGGCCAAATGGTTCTTATCTGCCGACACATTTTAGGCTTCTATATGTGTAATTTTTTGGGTAAATAAATTCCATGAATCCATTCACAATGTCCGGCTCTTCCAGAGGTTTTTGTAAGATTATTGGGCAGTTTCTCTGCCTACAAGATATTATCACAGATGCTTGGTTTACTTTTGCAGTTCTCAAAACTGAATTTGACTCAGCAGAGATCACAGGCCGCCTCTTCTTCACAGCAAAAATGTTATAACATGAACAGAGTTGAGAAAAATACCTTAATCCGAACTTCTACTACAAATCTATGAATGCAGAATCAACCGAATCAAACTAATATGAAAAGTTGTTTAAATCTTCATCTACTTGCACATTATAGGTTATACCAGCAAGAATTAGTCTTTATGTAGAAAACTATGATTTAAATCAAGCCTTAATGACTAGTGATTTAAATCAAATCCACCCTGCTTGGAAACCAATTAAAACCATTCCCAGTTTACATACAGCACAACATAAACCTGTCACAAGTACGGCAGGAAACAAACTGTATATACAGTATCTAGAGAAAAGTATTGGCCCCTCCACATTCCACCTGCAGGAGCCTAAAACCTCCCATTCTACATGGACAGGCGATAACATGGGGCTGCTGCCTCCTCCACCAGGTCGGCCAGGGAACATCCTCCTGGCATTGTGCGCAGTAGGGATGAGCGAATCCGCTTCGGATGAAACAGCCAAAGTCCATTCGCATAAAACTTCGTTCTAATATTGTACAGAGCAGGAGATCCGTACAGTATTAGAATGTATTGGCTCCGATGAGCCGAAGTTATTATGTGAAGTCTCGCGAGACTTCACGTAATAACTTCATAAATTAATTTATAATGTAAAAAAACATTTCCCGAAGGTGTACCCTGGAACCGAACCCGAGTTCGGGAAATTTATTTTTTACAGTACAAATTAATTTATGTAGTTTTTGTGCGAATCTTGCGAGACTTCGCGAAGCAATAACTTCTGCTCATCGAAGCCAATACATTGTAATAATGTACGGCGCTCCTGCTCCGTACAGTATTAGAACGATGTTTTATGCGAATCGACTTCGGCTGTTTCATCCGAAATCTATTCGCTCATCCCTAGTGCTTGGTGATAGGAGTCTGGCATGAAGCAGCTATGGAAACCCATGTCATGAGGCGCCCGGCCCGGCACTGTTTGTGTGCTGATGTAAATGGCAGAGGACGTCTGGGCTCTGCAGTCTCCTATTACAGGACCACGTGGGGATTCAGGGAGCCATTCTGTCAGCAGTGTCTGTAAAGGCAATTGCATGGCTAGAGGCTGGATGTTATACACTGTGGTAATGGTAGACTGCATGGCTAGAGGCTGGATGTTATATACTGTGGTAATGGTAGACTGCATGGCTAGAGGCTGGATGTTATACACTGTGGTAATGGTAGACTGCATGGCTAGAGGCTGGATGTTATACACTGTGTAAAGGTAGACTGCACGGCTAGAGGCCGGATGTTATACACTGTGGTAATGGTAGACTGCATGGTTAGAGGCTGGATGTTATACACTGTGGTAATGGTAGACTGCATGGCTAGAGGCTGGATGTTATATACTGTGGTAATGGTAGACTGCACGGCTAGAGGCTGGATGTTATACACTGTGGTAATGGTAGACTGCATGGCTAGAGGCTGGATGTTATATACTGTGTTAATGGTAGACTGCATGGCTAGAGGCTGGATGTTATACACTGTGGTAATGGTAGACTGCACGGCCAGAGGCTGGATGTTATACACCTGTGGTAATGGTAGACTGCACGGCTAGAGGCTGGATGTTATACACTGTGTGGTAATGGTAGACTGCACGGCTAGAGGCTGGATGTTATACACTGTGGTAATGGTAGACTGCGTGGTTAGAGGCTGGATGTTATACACTGTGTAAAGGTAGACTGCATGGTTAGAGGCTGGATGTTATACACTGTGTGGTAATAGCAGACTGCACGGCTAGAGGCTGGATGTTATACACTGTGGTAATGGTAGACTGCATGGCTAGAGGCTGGATGTTATACACTGTGTAAAGGTAGACTGCATGGTTAGAGGCTGGATGTTATACACCTGTGGTAATGGTAGACTGCATGGCTAGAGTCTGGATGTTATACACTGTGGTAAAGGTAGACTGCATGTCTAGAGGCTGGACATTATACACTGTGGTAATGGTAGACTGCATGGCTAGAGGCTGGATGTTATACACTGTGGTAATGGTAGACTGCATGGCTAGAGGCTGGATGTTATACACTGTGGTAATGGTAGACTGCATGGCTAGAGGCTGGATGTTATACACTGTGGTAATGGTAGACTGCATGGCTAGAGGCTGGATATTATACACTGTGGTAATGGTAGACTGCATGGCTGGAGGCTGGATGTTATACACTGTGGTAATGGTAGACTGCATGGCTAGAGGCTGGATGTTATACACTGTGGTAATGGTAGACTGCATGGCTAGAGGCTGGATGTTATACACTGTGGTAATGGTAGACTGCATGGCTGGAGGCTGGATGTTATACACTGTGGTAATGGTAGACTGCATGGCCGGGGGCTGGATGTTATACACTGTGGTAATGGTAGACTGCATGGCTAGAGTCTGGATGTTATACACTGTGGTAATGGTAGACTGCATGGCTAGAGGCTGGATGTTATACACTGTGGTAATGGTAGACTGCACGGCTAGAGGCTGGATGTTATACACTGTGGTAATGGTAGACTGCATAGAAACATAAGAACATAGAAACATAGAATGTGTCGGCAGATAAGAACCATTTGGCCCATCTAGTCTGCCCAATATACTGAATACTATGGATAGCCCCCGGCCCTATCTTATATGAAGGATGGCCTTATGCCTATCCCATGCATGCTTAAACTCCTTCACTGTATTTGCAGCCACCACTTCTGCAGGAAGGCTATTCCATGCATCCACTACTCTCTCAGTAAAGTAATGCTTCCTGATATTACTTTTAACCCTTTGCCCCTCTAATATAAAACTATGTCCTCTTGTAGCAGTTTTTCTTCTTGTAAATATTCTCTCCTCTTTTACCTTGTTGATTCCCTTTATGTATTTAGCAGTTTCTATCATCTCCCCTCTGTCTCGTCTTTCTTCCAAGCTCTACATGTTAAGGTCCTTTAATCTTTCCTGGTAAGTTTTATCCTGCAATCCATGGACCAGTTTAGTAGCTCTTCTCTGAACTCTCTCCAAAGTATCAGTATCCTTCTGGAGATATGGTCTCCAGTACTGCGCACAATACTCCAGATGAGGTCTCACTAGTGCTCTGTAGAGCGGCATGAGCGCCCCCCCTCTGTCTACTGGTAATGCCTCTCCCTATACACCCCAGCATTCTGCTAGCATCTCCTGCTGCTCTATGACATGGTCTGCCTACCTTTAAGTCTTCTGAAATAATGACCCCTAAATCCCTTTCCTCAGATACTGAGGTTAGGACTGTATCACTGATTGTATATTCTGCTCTTGGGTTTTTACGCCCCAGGTGCATTATCTTGCACTTATCAACATTACATTTTAGTTGCCAGATTTTTGACCATTCCTCTAGTTTCCCTAAATCCTTTTCCATTTGGTGAATCCCTCCAGGAACATCAACCCTGTTACAAATCTTTGTGTCATCAGCAAAAAGACACACCTTACCATCGAGGCCTTCTGCAATTTCGCTGATAAAGATATTAAACAATATGGGTCCCAGAACAGATCCCTGAGGTACCCCACTGGTAACAAGACCTTGGTCTGAATATACTCCATTGACTACAACCCTCTGTTGCCTGTCCCTCAGCCACTGCCTAATCCATTCAACAATATGGGAGTCCAAGCCCAAAGACTGCACTTTATTGATAAGCTTTCTATGTGGGACAGTATCAAAAGCCTTACTAAAGTCTAGATAAGCAATGTCTACTGCACCTCCGCCATCTATTATTTTAGTCACCCAATCAAAAAAATCAATAAGATTAGTTTGACATGATCTCCCTGAAGTAAACCCATGCTGTTTTTCATCTTTCAATCCATGGGATTTTAGATTTTCCACAATCCTCTCCTTGAGTATGGTTTCCATTAATTTCCCCACTATTGATGTCAGGCTTACTGGCCTATAGTTGCCCGATTCCTCCCTACTACCTTTCTTGTGAATGGGCACAACATTTGCTAATTTCCAATCTTCTGGGATGACTCCTGTTACCAGTGATTGGTTAAATAAATCTGTTAATGGTTTTGCTAGTTCGCCGCTGACCTCTTTTAATAGCTTTGGGTGTATCCCATCAGGCCCCTGTGACTTATTTGTATTAATTTTAGACAGCTGACTTAGAACCTCTTCCTCTGTAAAGACACATGCATCAAAAGATTCATTAGTCTTCTTTCCTAACTAAGGTCCTTCTCCTTCATTTTCCTTTGTAAAAACTGAACAGAAGTATTCATTGAGGCAGTCAGCTAGTTCTTTATCTTCTTCCATATACCTTCCTTCTTTTGTTTTTAATTTGGTAATTCCTTGTTTTAGTTTCCTTTTTTCATTTATGTATCTGAAGAATGTCTTATCGCCTTTTTTCACTGACTGAGCTAATTTCTCTTCTGCCTGTGCTTTAGAAGCTCTTATAACTTGTTTGGCCTCTCTCTGCCTAATCTTATAAATTTCCCTGTCATCCTCGTTTTGTTTTTATAATTCCTAAATGCTATCTTTTTGTTTTTAATGATTTTGGCCACTTCTGCTTAGTACCACAGTGGTCTCTTCCTTTTTTTGCTTTTACTGACAAGCCTAATGCAATCTTCTGTTGCCTTCAATAGTGCCACTTTTAAGTAGTCCCATTTCTCCTGGACTCCAATGAAACTGTTCCAGTCTGATAGGGACTCGTATACCACTAATCTTATTTTAGAAAAGTCAGTTTTTCTAAAATCTAAAACTTTAGTTTTTGTGTGGTGTGACTCAGTCACTGTACTTACAGTAAACCACACTGACTGGTGATCACTAGATCCCAAGCTTTCCCCTACAGTAATATCAGATACCAAATTCCCATTTGTGAATACTAAATCTAAAATGGCCTCCCTCCGGGTTGGCTCCTCCACTACTTGCTGTAGAGATAATCCCAGTAGGGAATTTAGAATATCTGTACTCCTGGCAGAACTAGCTATTTTGGTTTTCCAGTTTACATCTGGAAGATTGAAGTCTCCCATAATGATAACTTCTCCCTTCAATGTCATTTTATCTATTTCCTCAACTAGTAGATCATCTAATTCTTTGACTTGGGTAGGTGGTCTATATATCACACCTACACAAGTTACCTTATGATTATCAAGCTGCAAGGTAACCCAAACTGACTCTAAATTGGTCTCGCTAACTTGTATCAAATTAGATTTTATGCTGTCTTTCACATACAGGGCCACCCCTCCCCCTTCTTGCCTTCTCTGTCTTTCCTGTATAGAGAGAACCCTGGTATTGATATATCCCAGTCATTACTCCCCTTGAACCACGTCTCAGTAACAGCCACTAAATCTATATTCTCAGATGCCATTATAGCCTCAAGTTCATTGATCTTATTCCCTAGACTGCGAGCATTTGTAGATAAGACTCTGAGCTTGTCATTTCTTAACCTTTGTGCTACTGGCATCATCTAGCATTGTTCCAGGGGGCAGTCGGACTGCTGGAATATCACTCTTTTGCCCCCCTTTCCTAGTTTAAATGCTCCTTAGCAAATACTTGGAACTGTTCACCGAGGACATTCGTTCCTTTGAGAGAAAGATGCAAACCATCTTTCTTGTACAGTTCTTTTCCATTCCAACAAGAGCTAACATGAGACACAAAGCCAAACCCTTGGTTCCGACACCATTCACCAAGCCATACATTGAATTCCTTAATGCGCATCTTCCTGTCACTGTGGTAATGCATGGCTAGAGGCTGGATGTTATACACTGTGGTAATGGTAGACTGCACGGCTAGAGGCTGGATGTTATACACTGTGGTAATGGTAGACTGCATGGCTAGAGGCTGGATGTTATACACTGTGGTAATGGTAGACTGCACAGCTAGAGATTGGATGTTATACACTGTGGTAATGGTAGACTGCATGGCTAGAGGCTGGACGTTATACACTGTGGTAATGGTAAACTGCATAGACTGCATGGCTAGAGGTTGGATGTTATACACCTGTGGTAATGGTAGACTGCACGGCTAGAGGCTGGACGTTATACACCTGTGGTAATGGTAGACTGCACGGCTAGAGGCTGGACGTTATACACTGTGGTAATGGTAGACTGCATGGCTAGGGGCTGGATGTTATACACTGTGGTAATGGTAGACTGCACGGCTAGAGGCTGGATGTTATACACTGTGGTAATGGCAGACTGCATGGCTAGGGGCTGGATGTTATACACTGTGGTAATGGTAGACTGCATGGCTAGAGGCTGGATGTTATACACTGTGGTAATGGTAGACTGCAGGGCTAGAGGCTGGATGTTATACACTGTGGTAATGGTAGACTGCACGGCTAGAGGCTGGATGTTATACACCTGTGGAAATGGCGGTGAGTAAGACATCTGAAGTCGATAATTAAGACATGCAGTCTAATAGTTAACTCTATATAGTGTGTATAAATACAATTTATACCAGGGATCGCCAACCTATGGGTCTCCAGTGGTTGCAAAACTACAACTCCCAGCATGCCCAGTATGCCTACAGCCATCAGCCTACAGCAGGGCATGGAAGGATTTCTAGTTTTACAACAGCTGGAGAGCCGCAGGTTGGCGAGCCCTGATTTATACAGTTATCTGTAAATGACTCCACCTGATTTGAACTGGTTAATGGATTATACTGTAATAACTGAATACATACAGTACGTAGTTACCTGCCAAGGTTTGTGACATTATAAAAGTGTGTATGCTTGAACTGAATCCAGTAAAACTAATAAGTAACTCACTATTCTGCTGGTGCAGTCACTGTGTACATACATTACTTATCCTGTACTGATCCTAAATTACATCCTGTATTATACTCCGGAGCTGCACTCACTATTCTGCTGGTGCAGTCACTGTGTACATACATTACTTATCCTGTACTGATCCTAAATTACATCCTGTATTATACTCCAGAGCTGCACTCACTATTCTGCTGGTGCAGTCACTGTGTACATACATTACTTATCCTGTACTGATCCTGAGTTACATCCTGTATTATACCCCAGAGCTGCACTCACTATTCTGCTGGTGCAGTCACTGTGTACATACATTACTTATCCTGTACTGATCCTAAATTACATCCTGTATTATACTCCGGAGCTGCACTCACTATTCTGCTGGTGCAGTCACTGTGTACATACATTACTTATCCTGTACTGATCCTAAATTACATCCTGTATTATACTCCGGAGCTGCACTCACTATTCTGCTGGTGCAGTCACTGTGTACATACATTACTTATCCTGTACTGATCCTAAATTACATCCTGTATTATACTCCAGAGCTGCACTCACTATTCTGCTGGTGCAGTCACTGTGTACATACATTACTTATCCTGTACTGATCCTGAGTTACATCCTGTATTATACTCCAGAGCTGCACTCACTATTCTGCTGGTGCAGTCACTGTGTACATACATTACTTATCCTGTACTGATCCTGAGTTACATCCTGTATTATACTCCAGAGCTGCACTCACTATTCTGCTGGTGCAGTCACTGTGTACATACATTACTTATCCTGTACTGATCCTGAGTTACATCCTGTATTATACTCCAGAGCTGCACTCACTATTCTGCTGGTGCAGTCACTGTGTACATACATTACTTATCCTGCACTGATCCTGAGTTACATCCTGTATTATACTCCAGAGCTGCACTCACTATTCTGCTGGTGCAGTCACTGTGTACATACATTACTTATCCTGTACTGATCCTGAGTTACATCCTGTATTATACTCCAGAGCTGCACTCACTATTCTACTGGTGGAGTCACTGTGTACATACATTACTTATCCTGTACTGATCCTGAGTTACATCCTGTATTATACCCCAGAGCTGCACTCACTATTCTACTGGTGGAGTCGCTGTGTACATACATTACTTATCCTGTACTGATCCTGAGTTACATCCTGTATTATACCCCAGAGCTGCACTCACTATTCTACTGGTGGAGTCGCTGTGTACATACATTACTTATCCTGTACTGATCCTGAGTTACATCCTGTATTTCTTTTATTATAAAACATAACAATAACACAATGTAACAATATTAATAATAATAAACATCATGATCAGCATAAAATATCAAACACAACACTCATATAAAGAAACGTACACAATGTTGCATTATAGACATACACAGACCATACACCACAACACATTTGTATTTTATATAAAATATAAGAAACAGAGCCGGATCGCACGTCCTCAATACTATGCTTTTATCTAATAACTGCTTCTCAGCGCAGTTTATCGTATACCTACCCCTATGCTGCGTGCTGTACATGAGGCATTAGTATACAATTTGATAGGCCCACTCACCACGACAAGGTTGCCTCTTTGAATGGAACCCTATTCTAAATTTGGCGCAGCACTGCACGGCGACCGCCGACGCAGCAGCACTGCCCCAGCGGGCAGCGCAACCCAGCAGTCAAACAGCGCCCCCGCTGTCTGGCAAAGCCACCCTGGCACTGGGCGCCACCAACCCATCAGTACGGCACCAAAGCAACAATGGCCGTCGTGCAGTACTGCACCATGTGAACAGGGGAGGAATCACCTTATCACATACTCTCAGGAACTCCAACTGAGAGGTAGGAATTTACACCCTCATGCAGACTCCTGCTAACGGAGGATGTGCGATCCCGTTCTTTTTCTTATATTTTACACACATTTGTATTTTATTCTATTCTTTTTTCCAATACTATACATACACCGTCCCCACGCAATACACACGTCATATTATATACAAATAATCACAGAAAACTAACTGGTCCAATTGCCAAATAAACCCCCTATATCATAATAACAATAATAATAATAATAATAATAAATATATATATATTTGTTTATAATTATACACACACACACACACACACACACACAATACTGCTGGCTATAGTCAGTGCCCCCATAACACTGTCACTGCTGGTTATAGTCAGTGCCCCCATAACACTGTCACTGCTGGCTATAGTCAGTGCCCCCATAACACTGTCACTGCTGGCTATAGTCAGTGCCCCCATAACACTGTCACTGCTGACTATAGTCAGTGCCCCCATAACACTGTCACTGCTGGCTACAGTCAGTGCCCCCATAACACTGTCACTGCTGGCTACAGTCAGTGCCCCCATAACACTGTCACTGCTGGCTACAGTCAGTGCCCCCCATAACGCTGTCACTGCTGGCTATAGTCAGTGCCCCCATAACACTGTCACTGCTGGTTATAGTCAGTGCCCCCCATAACACTGTCACTGCTGGTTATAGTCAGTGCCCCCATAACACTGTCACTGCTGGCTACAGTCAGTGCCCCCCATAACACTGTCACTGCTGGCTACAGTCAGTGCCTCCCATAACACTGTCACTGCTGGCTACAGTCAGTGCCCCCATAACACTGTCACTGCTGGCTATAGTCAGTGCCCCCATAACACTGTCACTGCTGACTACAGTCAGTACCCCCCATAACACTGTCACTGCTGACTACAGTCAGTGCCCCCATAACACTGTCACTGCTGGCTACAGTCAGTGCCCCCATAACACTGTCACTGCTGGCTACAGTCAGTGCCCCCATAACACTGTCACTGCTGGCTACAGTCAGTGCCCCATAACACTGTCACTGCTGGCTACAGTCAGTGCCCCAATAACACTGTCACTGGTGGCTATAGTCAGTGCCCCCCATAACACTGTCACTGCTGGCTACAGTCAGTGCCCCCCATAACACTGTCACTGCTGACTATAGTCAGTGCCCCCATAACACTGTCACTGCTGGTTATAGTCAGTGCCCCCATAACACTGTTACTACTGGTTATAGTCAGTGCCCCAATAACACTGTCACTGCTGGTTATAGTCAGTGCCCCCATAACACTGTCACTGCTGGTTATAGTCAGTGCCCCCATAACACTGTCACTGCTGGTTATAGTCAGTGCCTCCATAACACTGTCACTGCTGACTACAGTCAGTGCCCCCCATAACACTGTCACTGCTGGTTATAGTCAGTGCCCCCATAACACTGTCACTGCTGGTTATAGTCAGTGCCTCCATAACACTGTCACTGCTGGTTATAGTCAGTGCCTCCATAACACTGTCACTGCTGGTTATAGTCAGTGCCTCCATAACACTGTCACTGCTGGTTATAGTCAGTGCCTCCATAACACTGTCACTGCTGGTTATAGTCACTGCCCCCATAACACTGTCACTGCTGGTTATAGTCAGTGCCCCCATAACACTGTCACTGCTGGTTATAGTCAGTGCCCCCATAACACTGTCACTGCTGGTTATAGTCAGTGCCCCCATAACACTGTCACTGCTGGTTATAGTCAGTGCCCCCCATAACACTGTCACTGCTGGTTATAGTCAGTGCCCCCATAACACTGTCACTGCTGGTTATAGTCAGTGCCCCCATTAAGCAGTGACATTGTTATGGAGGCACAGAACATTTATATATACTCTATATAAGCTCCTCCCCCTCCAGTGTCTGGCTCCTCCCCTATGCACGGCCAGTGGCTTTGGTTGAGGTCAACCACAGGGAGGACCGTCAGCGTCGTTGATGGGGAACCGCCACCCGTCCCCGTTAACCCCTAGAACGCCATAAGGGAGAAGGAGACCCCCAGGGGGCGCCCAGAAACCCCCAATGTCTGACGCGTAACATCTGCTCCGTGTGAAGTCTGCCCACAAGGAGTTTACACGATTTCTATGAATACCTTCAACTACTTTCGATTCGCCAAGATCTCTGCTTGCTGTCCGTAAACACTAGCTTCCATTTAGAGGCAGTAAACCTATACAAGGCTAGTTCTGTCCTCAGCTGAGGGTTTGTTACAATTGTATCCAGTGTAGGCAATGTTCTCTCAGCCACAGCGGCACCAATCTCTCTGCTGCTTTGTTACAATGTATCAGTCTGGAACAAAGAACATTGTCTAGACTGCATACAGCTGTAACAAACCCTCAGCTGAGAGCAAGCCGAGCTATGTACAAGTTTACTGCCTCTAAATGGAAACAAGAGGGTTTCATTCACTGACAGCAAGCAGAAATCTTTAAAACAAAGAGATATTGAAGCAGGAAACGCAGGAAATTGTAAAACGTTTCATTCACTGCTGGATTGTCCCGGGTTAGGAAAACATGGCGGCTCTCCTCCAAAAACAGCGCCCCAGTGAGGGGAGCTCCGCTGCAGTACCACATGCCATCTGTGGAAAGGGGTGGCGCTGTTCTCAATGAAAGCTGGCATGTTTCCCTGTACCACCCACATAGGCCGCACCTCTGGGTGATGCCCTCCTGGCACGGCTGCTGTTCGGCTCCAATAACACCTCCTGTACCATCAGAGGCTCTGACTACGTCGACTTCTCCAATCAGAAACGCTGTAGGAAACACAGGACAGTCAGTGCTCAAAGAGGAGAGTGAGCATATCCAGAGAATACCACCGCCATAATAGCACCATATAATACCGCGCTGACGCTCCCATGTGGTATAATATCGCGCTGACGCTCCCATGTGGTATAATACCGCGCTGACGCTCCCATGTGGTATAACCCCGTCCGATCCCTCTGATTGATTTCGGACCCCGTCCGATCCCTCTGATTGATTTCGGACCCCGTCCGATCCCTCTGATTGATTTCGGACCCCGTCCGATCCCTCTGATTGATTTCGGACCCAGTCCGATCCCTCTGATTGATTTCGGATCCCGTCCGATCCCTCTGATTGATTTCGGACCCCGTCCGATCCCTCTGATTGATTTTGGACCCCAATGGATCCCTCCGATTGATTTCGGACCCCGTCCGATCCCTCCGATTGATTTTGGACCCCACTCGATCCCTCCGATTGATTTTGGACCCCCTCCGATCCCTCCGATTGATTTCGGACCCTGTCCGATCCCTCCGATTGATTTTGGACCCCACTCGATCCCTCCGATTGATTTTGGACCCCCTCCGATCCCTCTGATTGATTTCGGACCCCGTCCGATCCCTCTGATTGATTTCGGACCCCGTCCGATCCCTCTGATTGATTTCGGACCCCGTCCGATCCCTCTGATTGATTTCGGACCTCGTCCGATCCCTCTGATTGATTTCGGACCCCGTCCGATCCCTCTGATTGATTTCGGACCTCGTCCGATCCCTCTGATTGATTTCGGACCCCGCCCGATCCCTCTGATTGATTTCGGACCCCTCCGATCCCTCTGATTGATTTCAGACCCCGTCCGATCCCTCTGATTGATTTCGGACCCCGTCCGATCCCTCTGATTGTTTTCGGACCCCGTCTGATCCCTCTGATTGATTTCGGACCCCGTCCGATCCCTCTGATTGATTTCGGACCCCGTCCGATCCCTCTGATTGATTTCGGACCCCGTCCGATCCCTCTGATTGATTTCGGACCCCGTCCGATCCCTCTGATTGATTTGGGACCCCGTCCGATCCCTCTGATTGATTTCGGACCCCGTCCGATCCCTCTGATTGATTTGGGACCCCGTCCGATCCCTCTGATTGATTTCGGACCCCGCCTGATCCCTGCTTTGCCCCCCGAGCTGTCAGTCACAGGGACGAGGACTTCAGGGAGGCTGCAGGTATGGAGGGCTGCCAGGCCTCCACATGTTCCCTAATCTCCCGACCTCCTTGCTGGATCCAGAACAAGCCCTAAAACAAGCCATTAATACCCTGACACCGCGGCCCCGTCACACCTCGGCCGGCGATCTGATCCTGACTGACTGCAGGGCCCGGGAGAGAACATGTGGGGGGGTCATAAAAGAGGCTCTCGGCCCCCGCCCGCTCTTTATGAGCTGTTGCCTGATGTCTCCTTGTAGCCGGAGCAGCTGTTCCTGGTTCTCCGGAGCCCAGCAGGTGTATCGCCACCGCCGCCCCCCCCCCCGCCCTCCTCTCACATCACAAATAACACAGCGGCCATCCATCATAGTTACGGCCGGTCCCGGCGCGCCCGCCGCTCGGCCCTTACCTTGGGCGTCTTCTCTCCGCGGATTATTAGTTACACTTTCTACGCTCTTTCTAATTGAATAACCTCTGCCCCCTGACGAGGCGGGGGAGGGGGCGCCCGCCATTTATTTGGTGGCGAGGAAACAATGGACACATTGTGCCGGGTGAAATCAATTACCTGCTGGGAACATCTGGTGCGGAGTCCGCTAATGGATGCGGGGCCCCGAATCAGCAGGTGACTGGGCGAGCCGGACCCCCGAACCATAAAAATATCCTTTATATCGGGGCCACGGAAAGCTGGGTGACAGCAGCACGGCCACACCGGAGTCCGGTGAACATCTCCCCCTCCCCTTTAGCAGACTGGATGATACAATATGGACGCCATCACAGCTCCCTCGGGGGGGTCACCCCTTTCAGGGCCCATCACCGCAGGAAGGCACAGCCTCTGTTCTGGAGTGGTTTCCACCCAGCTTTCCCAGAGTCTATGGGATATATCCCTGGAAGGTCTGAGGGGCTGGTATGGCGTCCACAGGAGGTATCACCCAGCTTTCCCACACAGCAGGGCACCTACTACTGCTCCATTCCTCTGTGCTGCAGATTGCTGGCTGTTGTACTTCCTCTACCGACCACCAGGTGGCCCTTGTTAGCGCTGCTGGGTCACGTGGCCATGGTCACCGCAAGCTTCAGCCGCGGCCCAGTAGACTCAGTAGAGGACAGAAAACCTCTGGAAACAGATAAGTAAGCCCCGCCTCCTAGCTTTTATCTAATAGGCCACTTGATGGGTCATGTGATCAACTCGGCTCTGCGTGACTGCTCCAAGCTCTGCTGATTGGCTGGGATGTCCTCCTCAGCTGATAGGTCGGCCTCTTACGGCCTGTACTTGCGGTTGCCACCTTTCCCAACAAAAGATACCAAGCCACACCCCAAAGTGGGCGTGGTCATGGCTTAACGCAGGTTGTTAATTTACGCCAATAGTTTTTCGCCCCCTTTTTTTTTATTTTTTTATATGATTCTAATTTTTCTGGTCTGCCGGTCGCCTTAGGCCGCGTTCACATTACCCGTGCGTTTTCTGTTCTTCTGATCCGTCCAAAAAACAGAAACGTATTCTTTACTTTTCACCCGTTTGTGTCGGTTCTGCGAGGATGTAACGGAACCGAAACAAACGGCTGCAGAATAAGCGTAATGGACGCTCAAAGTAAAGAATCCGTTTTTTCTTTTTTTTCTTCATAATGTCGCTATGTGCCCCCCCCAGTAGTAATAATGCCCCCATTAGTGCCCCCAGTATTATTAATGCTCCCATTAGTGCCCCCAGTATTATTAATGCTCCCATTAGTGCCCCCAGTATTATTAATGCCACCATTAGTGCCCCCAGTATTACTAATGCCCCCATTAGTGCCCCCAGTATTACTAATGCCCCCATTAGTGCCCCCAGTATTATTAATGCCACCATTAGTGCCCCCAGTATTACTAATGCCCCCATTAGTGCCCCCAGTATTATTAATGCTCCCATTAGTGCCCCCAGTATTAATAATGCCCCCATTAGTGCCCCCAGTATTATTAATGCTCCCATTAGTGCCCCCAGTATTATTAATGCCACCATTAGTGCCCCCAGTATTACTAATGCCCCCATTAGTGCCCCCAGTATTATTAATGCTCCCATTAGTGCCCCCAGTATTATTAATGCTCCCATTAGTGCCCCCAGTATTACAAATGCCACCATTAGTGCCCCCCAGTATTAATAATGCCACCATTAGTGCCCCTAGTATTATTAATGCTCCCATTAGTGCCCCTAGTATTAATAATGCCACCATTAGTGCACCCAGTATTACTAATGCCACCATTAGTGCCCCCAGTATTATTAATGCCACCATTAGTGCCCCCAGTATTAATAATGCCCCCATTAGTGCCCCCAGTATTATTAATGCCACCATTAGTGCCCCTAGTATTAATAATGCTCCCATTAGTGCCCCCAGTATTACTAATGCCCCCATTAGTGCCCCCAGTATTATTAATGCTCCCATTAGTGCCCCCAGTATTAATAATGCCACCATTAGTGCCCCCAGTATTACTAATGCCACCATTAGTGCCCCCAGTATTATTAATGCCACCATTAGTGCCCCCAGTATTATTAATGCTCCCATTAGTGCCCCCAGTATTATTAATGCTCCCATTAGTGCCCCCAGTATTATTAATGCCACCATTAGTGCCCCCAGTATTATTAATGCTCCCATTAGTGCCCCCAGTATTATTAATGCTCTCATTAGTGCCCCCAGTATTAATAATGCCCCCATTAGTGCTCCCCAGAATTAATAATGCCCCCATTAGTGCCCCCCAGTATTATTAATGCCACCATTAGTGCCCCCAGTATTATTAATGCTCCCATTAGTGCCCAAGTATTATTAATGCTCCCATTAGTGCCCCCAGTATTACTAATGCCACCATTAGTGCCCCCCAGTATTATTAATGCCATCATTAGTGCCCCCAGTATTATTAATGCTCCCATTAGTGCCCAAGTATTATTAATGCTCCCATTAGTGCCCCCAGTATTATTAATGCTCCCATTAGTGCCCCCAGTATTATTAATGCTCCCATTAGTGCCCCCAGTATTATTAATGCTCCCATTAGTGCCCTCAGTATTAATATTGCCCCCATTAGTGCTCCCAGTATTATTAATGCTCCCATTAGTGCCCCCAGTATTAATAATGCCCCCATTAGTGCTCCCCAGAATTAATAATGCCCCCATTAGTGCCCCCCAGTATTATTAATGCCATCATTAGTGCCCCTAGTATTATTAATGCTCCCATTAGTGCCCAAGTATTATTAATGCTCCCATTAGTGCCCCCAGTATTATTAATGCTCCCATTAGTGCCCCCAGTATTAATATTGCCCCCATTAGTGCCCCCAGTATTATTAATGCTCCCATTAGTGCCCCCAGTATTAATAATGCCCCCATTAGTGCTCCCCAGAATTAATAATGCCCCCATTAGTGCCCCCCAGTATTATTAATGCCATCATTAGTGCCCCCAGTATTATTAATGCTCCCATTAGTGCCCCCAGTATTACTAATGCCACCATTAGTGCCCCCAGTATTAATAATGCCACCATTAGTGCCCCCAGTATTATTAATGCTCCCATTAGTGCCCCCAGTATTATTAATGCTCCCATTAGTGTCCCCAGTATAAATAATGCCCCCATTAGTGCCCCCAGTATTATTAATGCTCCCATTAGTGACCCCAGTATTAATAATGCCACCATTAGTGCCCCCAGTATTACTAATGCCACCATTAGTGCCCCCAGTATTATTAATGCCACCATTAGTGCCCCCAGTATTATTAATGCTCCTATTAGTGCCCCCAGTATTAATAATGCCACCATTAGTGCCCCCAGTAATACTAATGCCACCATTAGTGCCCCCAGTATTATTAATGCTCCCATTAGTGCCCCCAGTATTATTAATGCTCCCATTAGTGCCCCTAGTATTAATAATGCCCCCATTAGTGCTCCCCAGAATTAATAATGCCCCCATTAGTGCCCCCAGTATTATTAATGCCATCATTAGTGCCCCCAGTATTATTAATGCTCTCATTAGTGCCCCAGTATTATTAATGCTCCCATTAGTGCCCCCAGTATTACTACTGCCACCATTAGTGCCCCCAGTATTAATAATGCCACCATTAGTGCCCCCCAGTATTATTAATGCTCCCATTAGTGCCCCCAGTATTATTAATGCTCCCATTAGTGCCCCCAGTATTAATAATGCCCCCATTAGTGCTCCCCAGAATTAATAATGCCCCCATTAGTGCCCCCCAGTATTATTAATGCCACCATTAGTGCCCCCAGTATTATTAATGCTCCCATTAGTGCCCAAGTATTATTAATGCTCCCATTAGTGCCCCCAGTATTACTAATGCCACCATTAGTGCCCCCCAGTATTATTAATGTCATCATTAGTGCCCCCAGTATTATTAATGCTCCCATTAGTGCCCAAGTATTATTAATGCTCCCATTAGTGCCCCCAGTATTATTAATGCTCCCATTAGTGCCCCCAGTATTAATAATGCCACCATTAGTGCCCCCAGTATTATTAATGCTCCCATTAGTGCCCCCAGTATTATTAATGCTCCCATTAGTGCCCTCAGTATTAATATTGCCCCCATTAGTGCCCCCAGTATTATTAATGCTCCCATTAGTGCCCCCAGTATTAATAATGCCCCCATTAGTGCTCCCCATAATTAATAATGCCCCCATTAGTGCCCTCCAGTATTATTAATGCCATCATTAGTGCCCCCCAGTATTATTAATGCTCCCATTAGTGCCCAAGTATTATTAATGCTCCCATTAGTGCCCCCAGTATTAATAATGCCACCATTAGTGCCCCCAGTATTAGTAATGCTCCCATTAGTGCCCCCAGTACTATTAATGCTCCCATTAGTGCCCCCAGTATTAATATTGCCCCCATTAGTGCCCCCAGTATTATTAATGCTCCCATTAGTGCCCCCAGTATTAATAATGCCCCCATTAGTGCTCCCCAGAATTAATAATGCCCCCATTAGTGCCCCCCAGTATTATTAATGCCATCATTAGTGCCCCCAGTATTATTAATGCTCCCATTAGTGCCCCCAGTATTACTAATGCCACCATTAGTGCCCCCAGTATTAATAATGCCACCATTAGTGCCCCCAGTATTATTAATGCTCCCATTAGTGCCCCCAGTATTATTAATGCTCCCATTAGTGTCCCCAGTATTAATAATGCCCCCATTAGTGCCCCCAGTATTATTAATGCCATCATTAGTGCCCCCAGTATTATTAATGCCACCATTAGTGCCCCCAGTATTATTAATGCTCCTATTAGTGCCCCCAGTATTAATAATGCCACCATTAGTGCCCCCAGTAATACTAATGCCACCATTAGGGCCCCCAGTATTATTAATGCTCCCATTAGTGCCCCCAGTATTATTAATGCTCCCATTAGTGCCCCCAGTATTAATAATGCCCCCATTAGTACCCCCAGTATTATTAATGCCATCATTAGTGCCCCCAGTATTATTAATGCTCTCATTAGTGCCCCAGTATTATTAATGCTCCCATTAGTGCCCCCAGTATTACTACTGCCACCATTAGTGCCCCCAGTATTAATAATGCCACCATTAGTGCCCCCAGTATTATTAATGCTCCCATTAGTGCCCCCAGTATTATTAATGCTCCCATTAGTGCCTCCAGTATTAATAATGCCACCATTAGTGCCCCCAGTATTACTAATGCCACCATTAGTGCCCCCAGTATTATTAATGCCACCATTAGTGCCCCCAGTATTATTAATGCTCCCATTAGTGCCCCCAGTATTAATAATGCCATCATTAGTGCCCCCAGTAATACTAATGCCCCCATTAGTGCCCCCAGTATTATTAAAGGGGTTATTCAAACCCTATAATGACCCCCCCACCCCCAATGCCCGGGCCCCTCGTATACATTATACTTGCCCCACTTCCCGGCACCTGCGTCACTCCAGATCCCTGCACGGCCACCGCTGCATCTCCGCATCGTTCCGGTCAAATAATTTGGCGACGGGGGAGCAGCCAATAGCAGGCTGCGACGGGGACGAGCCTCCCTAGTTGACCCCTGAGGAAGCCGGATTGCTCCGGCGATACGCGTTGGGCGCTTTCTCATTTTCTCCAGGTCCACTGCACCAGCTGTTCATGTAGGTTTGGCCCCTCCATTGTGACCATATTCAGGTCTGTTTGTATTTTAGAGGTCTCACCTTATATTACATTCTCTTCATGTTTCACATTGATATTCTCATATGCTGGTTTTCATTATTTGTGCCTATGGTGGGGCAATTCAGTGGACCTGTATGTGCTGGTTACATAATATTTATTGCATACCGCACTTTGTTCTAATTGTATACAATTTTTTAATGTGTCTGTTGGTGTGTCTAATAAACTTTATATACTTTTTATACTGATTCATTGTCGGATGTGCATTTATGGGGTGGTTCTGTTGACCCTCTCTTGGGTTAGGTCTTATTGGTTCATGCTTGTTTTCACCGCCCCTTGCACTCCGCATATTACTTGGTGTGCCCCCTAACCTTGTTACTTGGGGGACGAGCCTCCCTAGTGTCACCTGCAATGCCAGGAAGGCTCGTCCCTGCTACGCGCAGCCGTCCTCCATTTATTTCTATGGGGCCGCCGAAAATAGCCGAGCGCTGGCCCGACCCCGGGAAACCTCCCGCCACCACCCTCCTCGCTCTGTGTAACACCTGCACCTACCAGACATTGGGGCATATCCTAGCTATGTGCCCCCATTGTGTCAGAGGGGAATGCCCCTTTAATGCCTCCATTAGTGCCCCCAATTATACTAATGCCCACATTAGTGCCCCCCAGTAATATTAATATCTCCATTAGTGCCCCCTGTAATATTAATGCCTCCATTAGTGCCCCCAGTAATATTCCATTAGTGCCCCCCAGTAATAGTAATGCCTCCATTAGTGCCCCCCAGTAATAGTAATGCCTCCATTAGTGCCCCCCAGTAATAGTAATGCCTCCATTAGTGCCCCCCAGTAATAGTAATGCCTCCATTAGTGCCCCCAGTAATAGTAATGCCCCCATTAGTGCCCCCCAGTAATAGTAATGCCTCCATTAGTGCCCCCCAGTAATAGTAATGCCCCCATTAGTGCCCCCCAGTAATATTAATGCCTCCATTAGTGCCCCCCAGTAATATTAGTGCCTCCATTAGTGCCCCCCAGTAATATTAGTGCCCCTAATGCCCCCTTCTCTGCTCGTGCAAAAAAATTAAAACAAGTCCTCCTCCACTTGATGGCGCCTCGGTGAACACTCGCTGCTCGCTGGATGCACAGGACCTGCGCTCCAGCGTGATGACGTTTTGCAGGTCCCGCTGCTTCCAGTCAGTGCCGGAGGACACGTCCTGCACATCCAGCGAGCGGTGAGTGTTCCCCTTGGAGGAGGGGGGTAAAAGCTGTGCTAATGAGCGCCCCACAGTGGAAGCGGACATAGGACAATACCGGTATCGAAAGAAAATACCGCGCCAGCCGGGGCACTAAATTACCAGCCGGGTGGCAACCCTACCTATACTCCAGTCACGTCCAAAGCTGCAGTCACAATTTAGCCAAGAGACTATTGGAATCATCCAGACTGACTGTCACATCCCGGAGACATTAGCCGCCCTGTAGTGTGGGGGATGTGGCCTGATGTACAGTAATCACTACACAGCATCAGACACTGAACCAGCAGAACTGTGACCACTGCTCTGGAGGTGACTGGAGTAGAAACATGATATATCTACGGACTGCAGATCTAGATGGGACAGGAGTGGAAGATATAAAACAGACTGCAGCTCTGCATGTGACTAGAGTATAAAATATATAACAGCAAACATGACAGCAGATGTGACTGGAGTAAAAGACATATGGCTGCAGCTCTGGATGTAACTGGAGTATAAGATGTAAAAAAAACTTATGACTGCAGCTCTGGATGTAACTGAAGTATAAGATGTAATAAGACTTATGCCTGCAGCTCTGGATGTGATTGGGGTATAATACATAATGTAAAGGCAGACATATGCCTGCAGCTCTGGATGTGACTGGAGTATAAGACATATGCCTGCAGCTCTGGATGTGACTGGAGTATAAAACATATGCCTGCAGCTCTGGATGTGACTGGAGTATAAAACATATGCTTGCAGTTCTGGATGTGACTGGAGTATAAGACATGCCTGCAGCTCTGGATGTGACTGGAGTATAAGACATAATGTAAAGGCAGAACGATCTGGATCTCGGCTCGGGATCCAGCTGCATTTCTTTGCCGTCCGGCAGAATTCCTGGGATTGGAGATTTACGCTGCGCTGTCACGTTGTATATTTCACCTGAAGTGTTACATGTCCTCCGGCCACAGAGACCTTAAAGAAACAGTCATTTCCTTCCCAGGCCTCCGACTATTTCATCCGCTTTTAATTTTACCGTTTCCTTGTGACGTTATCCGGCTGCGGTCACATGGGATGCAGCGCAGACAGCGGCCGCTCGGTTCTAGACGGGATACAGTAGGGATTATTGTTTTATTTTACAATGTGATAAAGCAGCACCTGCAGCCGAGCAACTTCACACATGTGACGGAGGCTGTGAATCTCCCGACCGCGCACCGACAACGCTGACAACTTACAGTATGCTACTGACCCTAAAATGTGCAGTGCTACAACCACCACTACTGAGAAGAATGATGAGGAAACATCCTGATCCTGTATTATACTCCAGAGCTGCACTCACTATTCTGCTGGTGCAGTCACTGTGTACATACATTACTTATCCTGTACTGATCCTGAGTTATATCCTGTATTATACTCCAGAGCTGCTCTCACTGTTCTGCTGGTGGAGTCACTGTGTACATACATTACTTATCCTGTACTGATCCTGAGTTACATCCTGTATTATACTCCAGAGCTGCACTCACTATTCTGCTGATGCAGTCACTGTGTACATACATTACTTATCCTGTACTGATCCTGAGTTACATCCTGTATTATACCCCAGAGCTGCACTCACTATTCTGCTGGTGCAGTCACTGTGTACATACATTACTTATCCTGTACTGATCCTGAGTTATATCCTGTATTATACTCCAGAGCTGCTCTCACTGTTCTGCTGGTGGAGTCACTGTGTACATACATTACTTATCCTGTACTGATCCTGAGTTACATCCTGTATTATACTCCAGAGCTGCACTCACTATTCTGCTGGTGCAGTCACTGTGTACATACATTACTTATCCTGTACTGATCCTGAGTTACATCCTGTATTATACTCCAGAGCTGCACTCACTATTCTGCTGGTGGAGTCACAGTGTACATACATTACTTATCCTGTATTGATCCTCAGTTACATCCTGTATTATACTCCAGAGCTGCACTCACTATTCTGCTGGTGGAGTCACTGTGTACATTACATTACTTATCCTGTACTGATCCTGAGTTACATCCTGTATTATACTCCAGAGCTGCACTCACTATTCTGCTGGTGCAGTCACTGTGTACATACATTACTTATCCTACACTGAACCTGAGTTACATCCTGTAATATACTCCAGAGCTGCACTCACTATTCTGCTGGTGCAGTCACTGTGTACATACATTACTTATCCTGCACTGATCCTGAGTTACATCCTGTATTATACTCCAGAGCTGCACTCATTATTCTGCTTGTGGAGTCACTGTGTAGATACATTACTTATCATGTACTGATCCGGAGCTACATCCTGTATTATACTCCAGAGCTGCACTCACTATTCTGCTGGTGCAGTCACTGTCTACATACATACATTACTTATCCTGTACTGATCCTGAGTTACATTCTGTATTATACTCCAGAGCAGCACTCACTATTCTGTTGGTGCAGTCACTGTGTACATACATTACTTATCCTGCACTGATCCTGAGTAACATCCTGTATTATACTCCAGAGCTGTACTCACTATTCTGCTGGTGCAGTCACTGTGTACATACATTACTTATCCTGCACTGATCCTGAGTTACATCCTGTATTATACTCCAGAGCTGCACTCACTATTCTGCTGGTGCAGTCACTGTCTACATACATACATTACTTATCCTGTACTGATCCTGAGTTTTACATCAAGACACGGAGGCTTCGTATTGCTTACTCCTTCTTTACTTCCACCAATAGCAGCAAAGGAGAAATTAACATAATCAAAACAATAAAGGATCCTCCCCAAACAGATCCTATAATAAGCAGTGTCCTCTTTATATCTTCCTCTTTCTTTGCTGCTCCACCAAAGCTAAGTGACCTATATATATTCGATTATGTGATTTAGATTTTGAAGCAATTTTATGTCTTGTCATGGCGTTTTAATACTGGCCTTGTAGATAGATATATATGCTGTTCTGACCTATATCCAGGTCTCCCCCCTCCCTTTTTTCCCTTCATTTTGGAGATTTTATCTCAGTATATTCTGTATTCCCTTCATTTGGGGGCCCCCCCCCCTCCCTCTCTTCCCCTTTGCGTTTCCTCATCGACGGTTTTATCCCCTGTAACCTTTCGTCTTGGGGGTGACTTCTTTTTCCCCCCTCCTCTCCCACTACCTCAGTCGCCGCTCCGATACCTTCCCTCTGCTCTCCGGCGGCATAGGTTATCGGCGGCAGGTTTCTTTAGCCTCCCGCGGCTCCGAGATCTCGCGAGATCTCGGCGGCCATCTTGGGAGCTCCCGCCCGTCTTCTCGCGGGATTTCGGAGCGCTCTCCAGTGCATTGCTGCTCCTCTCAGCTCCGGATCGGCTCCTACCTTACTGCGGCGCTTGGGGTGATTAACCCCTGTTTAGGTTAGTTGGTTTTTCTACCCGAGATTAGCACCTTTAGTTTAGGTACCCCATCGGCCACCAGGCATTACATTTTAGATCGTTAATAACGAGATCATGTCCTCAGACCGCTCTCCCGCTGGGCCTAACCCCCCCCCACCCACAGGGGACCCCAGCCTGCCAGGCATGAGTGCACAGGCTCTTGAGCTACAACGCTCAGTGTCTAGTGCCATTATAGAGGCCATGGGATCCATGTCCTCAATGATCTCTCAGACCATATCCCAGGCATTATCTGCCCATACTCCTGGCCCCTCTAATCTAATGCCTGCACTCACTAGCCCGCAGCCTACCATTGAACCTCCTGCCCAGGAGACTTTGACTGGTGTGATCCAAGCCACCCATGATAGCGCGCTTAGATCGCGCAAAAGAGCCTTACCGCGCCAGGCAGAAAGGGCGCGAACGTGGAAATGTGCTAGAGCACAAACTTATGACATAGATTCTGATATTGAATCGGACATGGAGGCTTATGCGGAGGCAAGTGACCACTCTGATGGAGTGTTAGAGATGGAACCTCAGTTTCCAAGCACCTCAGGCCCTAGGCCTTCCACATCTGAGTCCGTGGGCGCATCCACCTCTGCCCCTAACACGGCGTCTACCCTGGTGGATCCTTCTGGCAACCCACTATTTGACCCCGATTCCCTCCACCACCCTAGGTCGGCGGAGTGGTTGCCGGTAGCTCATGTGAGCGATTATTTGGAGCATTGGGTGCGTCGTCCTCTCAGCAAAGAGGCGCGCAGCAAGCTCCGTGCAGAATGCCCCAGACCATTGATCCCTAACAAGGTCTGTGAGACCCCATCTGTGGATCAGAAGATGACTCAGTTTTTAACTAAAACCGGCTGGAATCCCCGTAAAGGTCTGGATTCCGCCATAAAGAGTTGTCAGGACAAGCTCCTTGACATTTTTGGCCCCCTCGCCAAAATCTTTGAAATGGCCGAATCGGCCAAAGTGGACGGCTCTCCGATAGATCCGGAGGAGCTTACTGGCTGGATACAGAGAGCCATTTGTATTGCGGGCAGCACCAATTCCTCCCTGTCCATTGAAAGGCGTAAAGCCATCCTTTTTAAAATTGACCCAAAATTGGCCAACTTGGCACTTACTGAGACAGGGAAGGATGCTCAGGGTCAACTGTTCGGGGATTCCTTCATTAAGGACCTCAGCAGGTACGTTGGAGCGTTTACCGCATTGGACAAGGCCCAGTCCTCCATGAAAAGGGTATTTCAGGGACGGGTCTCCACTAGGGCCGGCAGTAGTAGGGGCCGTCTGTCCGGCCGTTCCAGTTATCATGCCCGCAGCTCGGGCAGAGGCTCCTTCAACCAGAGGCCTCCTTTCCAGGACCAAAGAAATGCCCCCTCGTTCTTCCCGGCCAGAGGCGGCCAATGGCGTTCCAGATCGGTTAGAGGAAATCCGAACTACAGAAAATCTTTCGGTAAGTCTTTCCCCAGTGGGGACTTCTTTCACTCCTTGTGTAGGGGGCAGACTCCGTCTATGTTCCCACGTTTGGTCCAGCATCACATCAGATCCATGGGTGCTGAACACTGTGCAGGGGTTCCACATAGAACTTACGAGTTCGCCAGATCTCGTCCCTTCTCCCCCTCCCCTGGCACTACCGGACAGGGAGCTAGTGGACGTAGAACTTTTTTCCCTCTTGCACAAGGATGCGATAGAAAGGGCTCCTCCTACCCAAAGGGGCGTTCTCAGCCACATTTTTCTAGTTCAGAAAAAAGGGGGACAATTTCGTCCGGTCATAAATCTCCGGGCACTGAACTCTGTGGTGCGCTACCGCCACTTCAAGATGGAGGGGATTCACCTCCTTCGGGACTTGCTGATTCCGGGGGACTGGATGGTGAAGCTGGATCTCAAGGATGCCTATCTGACGGTCCCGATTGCCTCCTCCTCCAGGGATCTTCTGCGCTTCCTGTGGAAGGGCGAAGTGTGGCGCTTCACTTGCCTACCGTTCGGCCTTTCCTCAGCGCCTTGGTGCTTCACCAAGTTACTGCGCCCAGTCATGGCCTGGCTTCGGAGCCGTGGGGTTCGTCTTGTCATTTACCTGGACGACATCCTCATTATGCACCAATGTCAGTCGTCTCTGCTGCAACACCTCCAGTGGACCTCGGATCTTCTGACGGGTCTGGGTTTTCTACTCAATCTCGAGAAATCCTGCCTCACACCGGCTCGACGTATGGAGTTTCTGGGCTTCACGGTGGACTCTGTTGCGGAATCTCTCAGCCTCCCTGCAGAGAAATTGCGGACGATACGCAAGGAGTTGAGACATGCTCTCTCAACTCCCTCTCTATCCCTACGCCACCTGGCTCGCATCATTGGGTTACTTGCCTCCTCTATCCAGGCAGTCTTTCCCGCTCCGCTCCATTATCGGGCTTTACAGCGCCTGAAGATCGCCCACCTCCGTGCCGGGGCCTCGTTTGCAGACACTGTGATTCTGGATCAAGAAGCTCAGGAGGAACTTCGTTGGTGGTTGAGCAATTTGGAAGCCTGGAACGGCAGAGCAATCTTCGGATTCCAACCGGAATTCACGGTAGAGTCGGACGCGAGTCTCCAAGGATGGGGTGCCCACTGCGAGGGTATCTCCACTGGGGGTCGATGGTCGGAGTCAGAGACCCATCTGCACATCAACGCTCTGGAACTTCTAGCGGGTTCGTTTGCCATCAGGAGTTTCACCAAGGGCATAGCTCATGCATGCATCCGTCTACGCATGGACAATGTGTCGGCGGTCCGATACGTCAATCACCTAGGCGGCACTCAATCGGCCACCTTAGCCCGACTGGCGAAGGAGTTCTGGTCCTATTGTCTGTCCAGGGACATCATGATTCAAGCGGAGTACCTGCCGGGTCTTCACAACTACAAAGCGGATCGGAGTTCCCGATGCTTCACGGACGGCAGCGACTGGAGGCTGAATCCGGAAATGTTCTCCACAATCTCGGACATCTGGGGTCCTTGCTCCATAGACCTTTTTGCTTCCCGGCTCAATACTCACCTGTCCAGGTTCTTCAGCTGGCGGCCGGACCCGGAGGCAGAAGCGGTGGATGCGTTTTTACAGGACTGGTCCTCAGCCCTACATTACGCGTTTCCACCGTTTGCCATGATTCCGAGGATGTTGCTACAGACTCGGCGTCAGAGTGCGGAACTGGTGGTGGTGATTCCCTTCTGGGGATCTCAAGCCTGGTACCCGATCCTCTTAGAACTCCTGGTCGACGTACCTCTCCTACTCCCGACGCGGACGGATCTCCTCCAGGACCCTCTGGGTGCCCCACATCCCCTGCTGGTCGAAGGCTCCCTTCAACTTCTTGCGTGCCGAATTTCAGGACTCCAGGAGAGGTCGAGGGAATTTCGGAGGCAACTAGACGCCTCCTGGACAACGCTTGGGCTCCCGGCACCCGAAAATCTTACCGGGCAGCTTGGGGATCTTGGGTTGGCTGGTGCATGGAACGGGACCTGGATCCCGTTTCGGCATCTGTAACCCATTTGTTGCAATTCCTGACTTCTCTCTTTGAGGCAGGGAAAGCTTATCGGACCATCAATTTGTTCCGTTCTGCGATTTCCTCGACTCATCAGGGATTTGATGGTGTTCCGGCTGGTCAACACCCTTTAGTGTCTCGACTTTTACGTGGCTCACGCTTGGCTCGGCCTCCTCGGCCACGTTTCACCACTACGTGGGATGTTTCCCTGGTCCTTTCGTTCCTCTCTTCCTGGCCCGACAACGCGGCCCTTTCCCTCCGTCAACTGTCAGCCAAGTTGCTGACCCTTTTTTGCCTGATTTCCTGTAAGAGGATCTCTGATGTCAGGGCTCTGGATCATGATGCTAGATCCTTTACTCCCGAGGGTGTTACTTTTAACATCACGCGGCGCACCAAGACCAATATTCGGTCTGTGTCCTATCCCAGTTTTCCGTCTTCCCCGGCACTCTGTCCTGTAGCTTGTCTACGGGAATATGAGTTGCGCACTCGTGCTCACCGGTCTGCGGACGTTCCGCAGCTTTTCCTCTCTATTCGCCATCCCTTTGGTCCGGTTACCAGTCCCACTTTGGCGCGTTGGATGAAGTGGGTCATGTCCCTTTCAGGGATTGATACGACGATCTTTACCGCTCATTCGGCCAGGGGCGCGGCTGCTACTGCCCTGGCTGTTTCGGGGGCTCGTTTGGAGGACATTCTACGTCTGGCTGACTGGTCTAGGGCCACGACGTTCACAGAGTTTTATTTCCGTCCGACCCCTCATGTGTTTTCTGCTATTATTGAGCAGCTTTGAACTTGCAATACGAAGCCTCCGTGTCTTGATGTAAAACTTAATGATTTTCCTATTTCATGACGTAAAGTCATAGTTTTATTAAAGACACGGAGGCGAGTATTGCCCGCCCTAGGTTTCTCTGGCCCACCCTATTATTATTTCTATGTTATGGTATTATTATTGACTATTACACTGTTTCGGTGATTATTTATGACATTTTACCGTCAAGATTGATTATGGTTCTGTTAAGCGACCTTTTTAATGTACGACCGTTATAGGGTCGAGATTGCACATTTGTACCCAGGTGTTTACACTGGCTATATTATTTGTTTTGTTTCAGGTTGAAAGATCCTTGGCGGATGGCATTCCGCGTTGTTCCAGGTTTCCTGAAATGTTAGCCATGTTGGCTTGAGTTCTTCAGTCGGATGAAAAGAATGGTCGGTGTCGGAACCAGTTCCAGTTCGGTTCGTTTTTCGGTTATGGTTTGGCGGTTGGTGTCGTGGATTCAAAGAAAGAGGAAGATATAAAGAGGACACTGCTTATTATAGGATCTGTTTGGGGAGGATCCTTTATTGTTTTGATTATGTTAATTTCTCCTTTGCTGCTATTGGTGGAAGTAAAGAAGGAGTAAGCAATACTCGCCTCCGTGTCTTTAATAAAACTATGACTTTACGTCATGAAATAGGAAAATCATTAAGTTATATCCTGTATTATATTCCAGAGCTGCACTCACTATTCTGCTGGTGGAGTCACTGTGTACATACATTACGTATCCTGTACTGATCCTGAGTTACATCCTGTATTATACTCCAGAGCTGCACTCACTATTCTGCTGGTGCAGTCACTTTGTACATACATTACTTTTCCAGTACTGATCCTGAGTTACATCCTGTATTATACTGCAGAGCTGCACTCACTATTCTGCTGGTGCAGTCACTGTGTACATACATTACTTATCCTGCACTGATCCTGAGTTACATCCTGTATTATACCCCAGAGCTGCACTCACTATTCTGCTGGTGCAGTCACTGTGTACATACATTACTTATCCTGTACTGATCTTGTATTATACTCCAGAGCTGCACTCACTATTCTGCTGGTGCAGTCACTGTGTACATACATTACTTATCCTGTACTGATCTTGTATTACACTCCAGAGCTGCACTCACTATTCTGCTGGTGCAGTCACAGTGTACATACATTACTTATCCTGTACTGATCCTGAGTTACATCCTGTATTATACTCCAGAGCTGCACTCACTATTCTGCTGGTGCAGTCACTGTGTACATACATTACTTATCCTGTACTGATCCTGAGTTACATCCTGTATTATACTCCAGAGCTGCACTCACTATTCTGCTGGTGCAGTCACTGTGTACATACATTACTTATCCTGTATTATACCCCAGAGCTGCACTCACTATTCTGCGGGTGCAGTCACTGTGTACATACATTACTTATCCTGTACTGATCTTGAGTTACATCCTGTATTATACTCCAGAGCTGCACTCACTATTCTGCTGGTGCAGTCACTGTGTACATACATTACTTATCCTGTACTGATCCTGAGTTACATCCTGTATTATACTCCAGAGCTGCACTCACTATTCTGCTGGTGCAGTCACTGTGTACATACATTACTTATCCTATACTGATCCCGAGTTACATCCTGTATTATACTCCAGAGCTGCACTCACTATTCTGCTGGTGCAGTCACTGTGTACATACATTACTTATCCTGTACTGATCCTGAGTTACATCCTGTATTATACTCCAGAGCTGCACTCACTATTCTGCTGGTGCAGTCACTGTACATACATTACTTATCCTGTACTGATCCCGAGTTACATCCTGTATTATACTCCAGAGCTGCACTCACTATTCTGCGGGTGCAGTCACTGTGTACATACATTACTTATCCTGTACTGATCTTGAGTTACATCCTGTATTATACTCCAGAGCTGCACTCACTATTCTGCTGGTGCAG
The DNA here is from genome assembly GCF_905171765.1 of Bufo bufo. Classification (NCBI taxonomy): domain Eukaryota; kingdom Metazoa; phylum Chordata; class Amphibia; order Anura; family Bufonidae; genus Bufo; species Bufo bufo. The sequence continues at coordinate 5,374,915 of NC_053391.1, forward strand.
TCACTGTGTACATACATTACTTATCCTGTACTGATCCTGAGTTACATCCTGTATTATACTCCAGAGCTGCACTCACTATTCTGCTGGTGCAGTCACTGTGTACATACATTACTTATCCTGCAATGATCCTGAGTTTTACAGCAAGACACGGAGGCTCATATTGCTTTCTCCTTCTTTACTTTTCCACCAATAGCAGCAAAGGAGAAATTTACATAAACATAACAATACAGGCCCCTCCCCTGACAGACCCTATAATAAGCAGTGTCCTCTTCAGTATCTGCCTCTTTCTTTGCTGCTTCCACCAGTTAAGTGCACCTTTAGATTCTGTCGTTTTTCTATATGGTTTGCTGTGTTATTATGATCTTTTGCGCTGCTCCAATCTAGGGTGACTAACCCTTGCTGTCAGCGCTCGCTTGGGGGTGTCTGCCCGCTTATTGCCTTGGTGGGCTTTATTTTCCCCCCTGCGCTTATTCTCTGCGCTTGTTAGTATTCTTTTTGTGGCGCTTCCCTGCGTTCCTTTTATTCTTACTGTAGCGTTCTCCCTTGCCCCGGCGGGGGCTGCTCTTTGCGGCGCTCCCTCTGGGTTACCTGCTCGGTCTCCACGCTTTCTTCGGCGGTCGGAGGTGGAGCCTTCTTCCCCTCGCTCTGCGGCGCCATTCCTGCGGACGTCTTCAGTGTTTAGGCCGGCCGCGAGATCTCGGCGGCCATTTTGGATGTCTGTAATGCCGCGATTCGCTGGGTTTTGTGCCCGGTTTCCTGTTCCCCCTGCGCGTCGCTCTGACCTCTCTGCGCTCTGCTTCGGCCGGCTGCTCAGGCGTGCATTTCTGCTGTGACCTAGGCGATTTTACAGGTTTCTTTAGAGTTAACCCTCAGTGTGCCTCTATTATCCGGCCATATTTTAGGGGTATCATGTTTAACCCTACACTTACTCCTACCACAAATGCCCCCCCTCCTCCCCTGAGGGTCAGAATACCACTGAGGTGGACGCACAGGCGCTTGCCCTGCAGCGCTCCGTGTCAGATGCCATCATGGCAGCCATGGGCTCCATGTCGACTATATTGTCACAGACCATTACCCAGGCACTTTCTGCCCGGCCTGCTAGAATGACTTTGCAAGACCCTATTGCCACACCGCAGCCTACCTTTAATGAACCTCCTGTGCCACAGGAGACTTTGACTGGTGCGCATCATGCCACCCAAGAGATCGTGCATAGTTCACGAAAAAGGGCCTCATCACGCCAGGCAGAACGGGCGCGAACATGGAAGTGCGCTAGAGCACAATCACCTAATGTGTCTGACTCGGACAGAGCATCAGACGAGGAGGCTTTGGCGGATTTTGATTATGGGTCAGAGGAGGATGTTACCCCCACAGTTCAGGGCCCCTCAGTCTCAGCTACTGCGGCCTCCTCGGCCAAGGACGTAGCGTCCTCCAATGTTAACCGATCAGATGCTTTGCTAGATTCATCGGGCGAACCGATGTTCGACCCTGAGACCTTGCATCACCCTCGATCGGCGGAGTGGCTTCCCACTGACCATGTGGGGGCTTATTTAGAACACTGGGTACGTCACCCTCTAAGCCGTGAGACACGGAATAAGCTGAGGGCCGAGTGTCCCAGGCCACTAGTCCCCAACAAAGTATGTGACACTCCCGTTGTGGATCCCAAGATGTCACAATTCCTAGCCAAGACTGGTTGGAACCCTAAAAAGGGCCTGGACTCAGCTCTACGAAGCTGCCAGGATAAGGTTTTAGATATCTTCGGCCCGCTAGCCAAGATTTTTGAATTAGCTGAGACGGCTAGAAATGAGGGCTCCCCAATAGACCCCGAAGAATTGCGGGGTTGGACCCAAAGGGCAATCTGTATTGCCGGTAACGGCAATACTTCCTTGGCAATTGAGAGGCGCAAAGCCATTTTGTTTAAAATAGATCCCAAATTGGCTAATTTGGCACTCACAGAGGCGGGTAAGGACGCCCAGGGTCTCCTTTTCGGCGATTCCTTTATTAAGGATATGGGCCGATTTGTGGGTACCTTTACCGCGCTTGACAAAGCACAGGCCTCTATGCGCAGGGTATTCCACGGACGGGTCTCTCATCGGGCCGTCAGTAGTAGGGGCCGCCTTTCCGGCCGTGCAAACTTTCAGGCCCGTTGTGCGAGTAGAGGTTCCTTTGGTCAGCGACCTCCCTTCCAGGACCAGCGCAACCCCTCACCATTCTTCTCTACAAGAGGAGGCCAATGGCGATCCCGCTCCTTCAGAGGCAACCCCAGCTCTCGCAGACCCTTGGGTAAGTCCTCCCCAGATTGGGGATTCTATGGTCCCTTGTGTAGGGGGCAGACTCCAACTTTTTTCTCATGCTTGGGACCTCATCACCTCAGATCCATGGGTACTGACCACGGTCAGGTGTTTTCACATAGAGCTCACGGGGTCCCCATCCCTGGTAGATATCCCCCCCGCCCATACCGCTGTCGCGCCCAGATTGCGCTCTGGTGGACACGGAGCTGTGCTCTCTCAGGCAAAAACAGGCGATAGAACGTGCCCCCGCTTCGGGGTGGGGTGTAATCAGCAATATTTTCCTCGTCCAGAAAAAAGGGGGTCAGATGAGACCGGTCATCAACCTTCGCGCTCTGAATACGGTGGTACGCTACCGTTATTTCAAGATGGAGGGGATCCACCTCCTTCGGGACCTGTTAGTTCCGGGGAACTGGATGATAAAGCTAGATCTAAAAGATGCTTACCTGACGGTCCCAGTGGCCACTCGTTCCAGGGATCTGCTCCGGTTCTGGTGGAGAGGAGAGATCTGGAGGTTCACCTGTCTCCCATTCGGGCTGTCTTCAGCTCCTTGGTGTTTCACCAAGCTGCTGCGTCCAGTCGTGTCATGGTTGAGGACTCGTGGCATACGCCTCATCATTTACCTGGACGACATCCTCCTGATGCATGAGTCCAGTGTGGGATTGCTGGAACATCTCCAGTGGACAGCGGACCTGCTGTCGGACCTCGGTTTCCTCCTCAACAAGGAGAAGTCATGCCTCATCCCATCTCAGCGGATGGAGTTCTTGGGCTTCATGGTGGATTCGCTCTCGGAGTCCCACAACCTTCCGATGAAGAAGTTGCGTGCGATTCGCAAGGAGTTGAAACATGCTCTTATCATTCCCCACCTCTCGTTACGTCACCTGGCTCGCATCATCAGGCTGTTAGCTTCATCGATTCAGGCAGTGTTTCCGGCTCCGTTGCACTACCGTGCTCTCCAGCGACTGAAGATCGCCCATCTTCGGACTGGTGCCTCTTTTGCGGACGCGGTGGTCCTGGACTCAGAAGCCCGAGAGGAGTTGGGCTGGTGGATCGCCAATCTGGAGGCGTGGAACGGCAGAGCGATCTTCGGATTTCTGCCGGAATTGACCATCGAGTCCGATGCGAGCCTCCAGGGCTGGGGCGCCCATTGCAATGGAGTTTCCTCGGGGGGAGCCTGGTCGGCGGAGGAATCCCTCCTCCACATCAATGCATTGGAACTCCTAGCCGGTTCGTTTGCAGTGAGGAGCTTCTCCAACGGGATCGCCAACACGTGCATCAGACTGCGGATGGACAATATCTCGGCGGTCCAGTATGTCAACCAATTGGGAGCTACTCACTCGGCAACCTTGGCACGGTTAGCCAAGGAATTTTGGTCGTTCTGCCTGTCCAGGGACATCATGGTGCAGGCGGAATACTTACCAGGGATGAACAACGTTCGTGCGGATTGGAACTCGCGCTACCTGTTGGACGGCAGCGATTGGCAGTTGGATCCAGAGGTGTTCTCAGCGATTTCGGACATATGGGGTCCGATGTCTGTCGATCTCTTTGCTTCTTGGCTCAACAGGCAACTCACCCGGTTTTTCAGCTGGCGTCCAGATCCGGAAGCAGTGGCGGTGGATGCGTTTCTCCAAGATTGGTCGGTATCCCGCCTTTACGCTTTTCCTCCTTTCTCGATGATTCCGAGGATGCTCCTTCAGGTTCAACGGCATCTGGCGGACTTGGTATTGGTGGTTCCGTTCTGGAGGTCTCAGGTCTGGTTCCCGTCGTTGCTGAGGATCCTAGTGGAGATACCTCTTCTTCTTCCGACCCGTCCGGATCTCCTGCGCAACCCTCAGAGTCTGCACCACCCACTTCTTCTCGAGGGATCCCTGCGGCTGCTGGCGTGCCGGATCTCCGGACACCTGGAGCTGTCGATGGCATTTCGGAAGTGACTCAACAGTTACTGGACAACGCATGGGCTCCCGGCACCAGAAAGTCTTACCGGGCAGCCTGGAGAACTTGGGCTAACTGGTGCGTGGAATGGGACTTGGATCCCGTTTCGGCGCCTGTAGCTCACCTGTTGCAGTTTCTCACCTCACTTTTTGAGGCGGGTAAGGCGTATCGGACCATTAATGTTTTCAGGTCCGCTATTTCTTCTACCCATTCAGGTTACGAGGGTGTTCCTGCTGGTCAACATTCTTCGGTCTCTCGTCTATTGCGAGGTTCTCGGTTGGCGCGTCCTCCGCGGCCTCGTTTTTCTACTACCTGGGACGTCTCTCTGATCCTTTCTTTCTTATCTTCTTGGCCGGATAATTCTGCCCTATCATTGAGACAGTTGTCGGCTAAATTGTTGGCTTTGTTTTGTCTTATTTCTTGCAAAAGGGTCTCTGATGTTCGGGCCCTTAATCATGACGCTTGTTCTTTCACCCCGGAGGGGGTCACTTTTAACATTTCGCGTCGCACCAAGACTAGCATCAGGTTTGTCTCCTACCCCGGTTTCCCTTCATCTACGATTTTGTGTCCTGTGGCTTGCCTTAGGGAATACGAAGCCAGGACTAGGGCCCATCGGTCTTCCGCCATATCTCAATTGTTCTTGTCTATTCGACATCCGTTTGGGCCGGTTTCTAGCCCGACGTTGGCACGTTGGCTTAAATGGGTCATGTCGCTAGCGGGTATAGACACTTCCGTCTTCACTGCCCATTCTGCGCAGAGTGCTTCTGCCACCTCTTTGGCGGTTTCAGGGGCCAGATTGGAGGACGTTATGCGATTGGCTGATTGGTCTAATGTCACCACGTTTAGGGAATTCTATTTCCGTCCTCAGGCTCATTTGTTTGCTTCTATTATTGAGCAGCTTTGAACTTGCAATATGAGCCTCCGTGTCTTGCTGTAAAACTCAATGATTTTCCTATTCCATGACATAAAGTCATAGTTTTATTAAAGACACGGAGGCGAGTATTGCCCGCCCTGTTCCCTCCCTTGGGTATCCTCGCGGTTTTTCTTACAGGGGTTTCTTCATTATTATCTTCATTGTATGATAGATCTTGTTAATGTTATTATTATTATTATTGTTATTATATTTATTAGAGTTGTCATTATCCATAATGTTATTTATTACGATTGATATTGTTTTCAGTCCTGCAATCCCAAGTGTGTCTATTTGAGTACGGGGATTCCGGACGCAGATAGTCCTGACGTATTGTTTCACCTGGACCTGTGGTCTGCTCTCTTTTTCAGGTTGAAGGTCGATCCAGTCTAGGATGCCGTGCTTCCGGCTAATTTCTCTATCACAGTTGGGCCACGTTGGCTGTTTGGATACGTTTCGTTGGTCTTGGACTTATCTGTTCCAGGTTGAGCTTCCATGGCGTATGGAGTTCTACTTCGTTCCAAGTTTACGGAAGAGTTAGCCAGGTTGGCTTGATCCTACGGTTCGATGGACCAGAAGGGTTGTCGTTTCTCGGGTCCAGTACCAGTTCCGGTTCCAGTTCCAGTTACGGTGATGCGGTTGGTGTCACGGATACAAAGAAAGAGGAAGATACAGAAGAGGACACTGCTTATTATAGGATCTGTCAGGGGAGGGTCCTTTATTGTTATGATTATGTAAATTTCTTCTTTGCTGCTATTGGTGGAAAGTAAAGAAGGAGATGGCAATACTCGCCTCCGTGTCTTTAATAAAACTATGACTTTACGTCGTAGACTAGGAAAATCATTGAGTTACATCCGGTATTATACTTCAGAGCTGCACTCACTATTCTGCTGGTGCAGTCACTGTGTACATACATTACTTATCCTGTACTGATCCTGAGTTACATCCTATATTATACTCCAGAGCTGCACTCACTATTCTGCTGGTGCAGTTACTGTGTACATACATTACTTATCCTGTACTGATCCTGAGTTACATCCTGTAATATACACCAGAGCTGCACTCACTATTCTGCTGGTGCAGTCACTGTGTACATACATTACTTATCCTGTACTGATCGTGAGTTACATCCTGTATTATACTCCAGAGCTGCACTCACTATTCTGCTGGTGCAGTCACTGTGTACATACATTACTTATCCTGTACTGATCCTGAGTTACATCCTGTATTATACTCCAGAGCTGCACTCACTATTCTGCTGGTGCAGTCACTGTGTACATACATTACTTATCCTGTACTGATCCTGAGTTACATCCTGTATTATACCCCAGAGCTGCACTCACTATTCTGCTGGTGCAGTCACTGTGTACATACATTACTTATCCTGTACTGATCCTCAGTTACATCCTGTATTATACCCCAGAGCTGCACTCACTATTCTGCTGGTGCAGTCACTGTGTACAAACATTACTTATCCTGTGCTGATCCTGAGTTACATCCTGTATTATACTCCAGAGCTGCACTCACTATTCTGCTGGTGCAGTCACTGTGTACATACATTACTTATCCTGTACTGATCCTGAGTTACATCCTATATTATACTCCAGAGCTGCACTCACTATTCTGCTGGTGCAGTCACTGTGTACATACATTACTTATCCTGTACTGATCCTGAGTTACATCCTATATTATACTCCAGAGCTGCACTCACTATTCTGCTGGTGCAGTCACTGTGTACATACATTACTTATCCTGTACTGATCCTGAGTTACATCCTGTATTATACCCCAGAGCTGCACTCACTATTCTGCTGGTGCAGTCACTGTGTACATACATTACTTATCCTGTACTGATCCTGAGTTACATCCTGTATTATACTCCAGAGCTGAGCTCACTATTCTGCTGGTGCAGTCACTGTGTACATACATTACTTATCCTGTACTGATCCTGAGTTACATCCTGTATTATACTCCAGAGCTGCACTCACTATTCTGCTGGTGCAGTCACTGTGTACATACATTACTTATCCTGTACTGATCCTGAGTTACATCCTGTATTATACTCCAGAGCTGAGCTCACTATTCTGCTGGTGGGGTCACTGTGTACATACATTACTTATCCTGTACTGATCCTGAGTTACATCCTGTATTATACTCCAGAGCTGCACTCACTATACTGGATAATGCATGGGCTCCCGGTACCAGAAAGTCTTACCGGGCAGCCTGGAGAACTTGGGCTAATTGGTGCGTGGAACGGGACCTGGATCCCGTTTCGGCACCTGTAGCCCACCTACTGGAGTTCCTCACCTCTCTCTTTGAGGCGGGGAAGGCGTATCGGACCATCAACCTTTTCAGGTCCGCTATTTCTTCTTCCCATGCGGGGTTCGAGGGTATGCCGGCTGGTCAACATCATTCTGTGCCTCGCCTTTTGCGTGGGTCACGGTTGGCTCGCCCTCCTCGACCTCGTTTTTCCACTACATGGGACGTCTCTCTGGTCCTATCCTTTTTATCCTCTTGGCCTGAGAATTCTGCCCTTACAATTAGGGAATTATCCGCAAAGTTGTTGGCATTGTTTTGCCTTATTTCTTGTAAAAGGGTCTCAGATGTGAGAGCCCTTGACTACGACGCTCGTTCCTTTACCCCGGATGGGGTCACCTTTAACATTTTGCGTCGAACCAAGACTAACATTCGGTCTGTCTCCTATCCCAGTTTCCCTTCCTCTCCGGTCTTGTGCCCTGTGGCTTGCCTTAAGGAGTACGAATCCAGGACCTTGTCACACAGGTCTTCTACCGTTTCCCAATTGTTTCTTTCTATCCGACATCCTTTTGGCCCAGTTTCTAGTCCTACGTTGGCGCGTTGGCTCAAGTGGGTCATGTCTCTTGCAGGTATCGACACTTCTATCTTCACGGCCCACTCTGCACGGGGTGCCTCTGCCACTGCCTTGGCGGTTTCGGGGGCCAGATTGGAGGATGTCATGCGTTTGGCGGATTGGTCGAGTGTTACCACATTCAGAGAATTTTATTTTCGCCCTCCGTCTAATCTGTTTGCTTCTATCATAGACAGGCTTTGAACTTGCAATACGAAGCCTCCGTGTCTTGCTGTAAAACTAAATGATTTTCCTATTTCATGACGTAAAGTCATAGTTTTATTAAAGACACGGAGGCGAGTATTGCCCACCCTATTCCCTCCCTTGGGTTTTTCTCGCGGTTTTTTGTTACAGGGGTCATGTATCATTGCCTCTATGTATTATTAACCTTTTAAGTTATTTTGTTTTAGGTATTTATTGTCCTGTATTATACTCCAGAGCTGCACTCGCTATTCTGCTGGTGCAGTCACTGTGTACATACATTACTTATCCTGTACTGATCCTGAGTTACATCCTGTATTATACTCCAGAGCTGCACTCACTATTCTGCTGGTGCAGTCACTGTGTACATACATTACTTATCCTGTACTGATCCTGAGTTACATCCTGTATTATACTCCAGAGCTGCACTCACTATTCTGCTGGTGCAGTCACTGTGTACATACATTACTTATCCTGTACTGATCCTGAGTTACATCCTGTATTATACTCCAGAGCTGCACTCACTATTCTGCTGGTGCAGTCACTGTGTACATACATTACTTATCCTGTACTGATCCTGAGTTATATCCTGTATTATACCCCAGAGCTGCACTCACTATTCTGCTGGTGCAGTCACTGTGTACATACATTACTTATCCTGTACTGATCCTGAGTTACATTCTGTATTATACTCCAGAGCTGCACTCACTATTCTGCTGGTGCAGTCACTGTGTACATACATTACTTATCCTGTACTGATCCTGAGTTACATTCTGTATTATACTCCAGAGCTGCACTCACTATTCTGCTGGTGCAGTCACTGTGTACATACATTACTTATCCTGTACTGATCCTGAGTTACATCCTGTATTATACCCCAGAGCTGCACTCACTATTCTGCTGGTGCAGTCACTGTGTACATACATTACTTATCCTGTACTGATCCCGAGTTACATCCTGTATTATACTCCAGAGCTGCACTCACTATTCTGCTGGTGCAATCACTGTGTACATACATTACTTATCCTGTACTGATCCTGAGTTACATCCTGTATTATACTCCAGAGCTGCACTCACTATTCTGCTGGTGCAGTCACTGTGTACATACATTACTGATCCTGTACTGATCCTGAGTTACATCCTGTATTATACTCTAGAGCTGCACTCACTATTCTGCTGGTGCAGTCACTGTGTACATACATTACTTATCCTGTACTGATCGTGAGTTACATCCTGTATTATACTCCAGAGCTGCACTCACTATTCTGCTGGTGCAGTCACTGTGTACATCCATTACTTATCCTGTACTGATCCTGATTTACATCCTGTATTATACTCCAGAGCTGCACTCACTATTCTGCTGGTGCAGTCACTGTGTACATACATTACTTATCCTGTACTGATCCTGAGTTACATCCTGTATTATACTCCAGAGCTGCACTCACTATTCTGCTGGTGCAGTCACTGTGTACATACATTACTTATCCTGTACTGATCCTGAGTTACATCCTGTATTATACTCCAGAGCTGCACTCACTATTCTGCTGGTGCAGTCACTGTGTACATACATTACTTATCCTGTACTGATCCTGATTTACATCCTGTATTATACTCCAGAGCTGCACTCACTATTCTACTGGTGCAGTCACTAAGCCCAGGATGTTGCTATGGTACCAGTCAGCTGACCTCACAACCCTTGTTTGAAGTGATGGGACAGATGTCACCTCCCGCATGTCATCGCTCCGGACAGTAATAAGCGAGAGGGTTCTGTTATTATCTGTCTTGTCAGTCCAGCAGCACAGAGGATTTCAGCCATGCACACAGTAATGAGGGACATCTGGCTGATGAAAAGGGAGTCCTGACATTCTGCTTTGCAGGGAACAGAGGGGCGCACTTAACTCATCAAGACCCAAAACACGTCACCTACAGGGAGCGTGCCACATGTGAGCAGGACCCGAGCACCGCCATGAACTCAGCTCACAGCCCTTCAGCATCCAGGAGAACCCCGACCTCAGCTTCTAAATCCCCGGGGATCATTAGGTGTCACAGTCTGTTACAATCTATCAGTGAAGGGCCTGGAGGGCAGGAGACTGATACAGGCTGCCAGGACATGCTGAGACTTGTAGTTATTTGCAGAGCTACAGGTTCTAGACAACTCACTTAGAGTAGACTTATACATTGCAACAAACCCAGCAGCTCTGAGTAGACTAAGGCTACTTTCACACTAGGGTTAAAGTTCTCCAGTATTCAGTTCCGTCACAGGAGCTCAATACCGGAAAAAAAATGCTTCAGTTTTGTCCTAATGTATTCTGAATGGAAAGCAATCAGTTCATTATGCGTCAGGATGTCTTCCGTTCCGTCCCTTTTACGGTATTTGGCCGGAAAAAACATGCTGCAGTATTTTCACCGGAACATTCCGGAACACTTGCCTTAGTTTCCATTGAAGTGTATTAATGCCGGATCCGGTACCAAGTGTTCAGGAAATTGCTGCATCGCCGGATCCGGTTTTCCGGTTTGCACATATGCAGACCTTTAAAAATGTGAGAAAAAAAAAATATCGGATCCGGTTTTCCGGGTGACAACGGAGAGACGGATCTGGTATTTCAATGTATTTGTCAGACGGATCCGGAAACAAATTATATCCGTTTGCATACGGATTTCCGAATCCAACAACGCTAGTGTGAAACAAGCCTAAGTCATAGTGGAATTTCACAAGAATGCCCCCTCTCGCCACTGGTGTACCATAGAGATTCACTATTATAGGGTATCTGGTGAGTGGGGGCCCTATACTGTATTCAACACTAGGGGAGCTCATTACTTACATTAATACATGTGCCATTGAACTCAATAGTGGTGGCTCAATGTTGTAGTTTTATTCCGGCCGCCTCTCGGCATGTTTGCCGTGCTGCGGTCGGACCTCCGGCCCGTCACCATTTTAGTGAATGGGACCGGAGCGGACTTCCGGCTGCACAGTAGCACTGATCCCGCAGGCTGTTCCCCGGCCGAAACAGCCTTCCAGAGAAGGCTGCCGCTAGCGTGAAACTAGTCTAATCTGTATTTAGTGAGCTTGGTCTAGTGGTGGCTGTATATTCTGTATGTAGTGAGCTCCCTCTAGAGGTGGCTGTATGATCTGTATGTAGTGAGCTTCCTCTAGTGGTGGCTGTATAATCTGTATGTAGTGAGCTCCCTCTAGTGGTGACTGTATAATCTATATGTAGTGAGCTCCCTCTAGTGGTGACTCTATAATCTGTATGTAGTGAGCTCCCTCTAGTGGTGGCTGTATAATCTATATGTAGTGAGCTCCCTCTAGTGGTGACTCTATAATCTGTATGTAGTGAGCTCCCTCTAGTGGTGGCTGTATAATCTGTATGTAGTGAGCTTCCTCTAGTGGTGGCTGTATAATCTGTATGTAGTGAGCTCCCTCTAGTGGTGACTGTATAATCTATATGTAGTGAGCTCCCTCTAGTGGTGACTCTATAATCTGTATGTAGTGAGCTCCCTCTAGTGGTGGCTGTATAATCTATATGTAGTGAGCTCCCTCTAGTGGTGACTCTATAATCTGTATGTAGTGAGCTCCCTCTAGTGGTGGCTGTATAATCTGTATGTAGTGAGCTCCTCCTAGTGGTGGCTGTATAATCTGTATGTAGTGAGCTCCCTCTAGTGGTGGCTATATAATCTGTATGCAGTGAGTTCCCTCTAGTGGTGATTGTATAATCTGTATGTAGTGAGCTCCCTCTAGTGGTGGCTGTATAATCTGTATGTAGAGAGCTCCCTCTAGTGGTGGCTGTATAATCTGTATGTAGTGATCGCCCTCTAGTGGTGGCTGTATAATCGGAAGTAGTGAGCTCCCTCTAGTGATGGCTGTATAATCTGTATGTAGTGAGCTCCCTCTAGTGGTGGCTGTATAATCTGTATGCAGTAAACTCCCCCTAGTGGTGGCTGTATAATCTGTATGTAGTGAGCTGCCTCTAGTGGTGACTGTATAATCTGTATGTAGTGAGCTCCCTCTAGTGGTGGCTGTATAATCTGTATGTAGTGAGCTCCCTCTAGTGGTGACTGTATAATCTGTATGTAGTGAGCTCCCTCTAGTGGTGACTGTATAATCTGTATGTAGTGAGCTCCTCCTAGTGGTGGCTGTATAATCTGTATGTAATGAGCGCCCTCTAGTGGTAGCTGTATAATCTGTATGTAGTGAGCTGCCTCTAGTGGTGGCTGTATAATCTGTATGTAGTGAGCTCCCTCTAGTGGTGGCTGCATAATCTGTATGTAGTGAGCTCCTCCTAGTGGTGGCTGTATAATCTGTATGTAGTGAGCTCCCTCTAGTGGTGGCTGTGTAATCTGTATGCAGTGAGCTGTCCCTAGTGGTGGCTGTATAATCTGTATGTAAAGAGCTCCCTCTAATGGTGGCTGTATAATCTGTATGTAGTGAGCTCCCTCTAGTGGTGGCTGTATGATCTGTATGTAGTGAGCTCCCTCTAGTGGTTGCTATATAATCTGTATGCAGTGAGTTCCCTCTAGTGGTGGCTGTATAATCTGTATGTAGGGAGCTCCCTCTAGTGGTGGCTGTATAATCTGTATGTAGTGAGCTCCCTCTAGTGGTGGCTGTATAATCTGAAGTAGTGAGCTCCCTCTAGTGGTTGCTATATAATCTGTATGCAGTGAGTTCCCTCTAGTGGTGGCTGTATAATCTGTATGTAGGGAGCTCCCTCTAGTGGTGGCTGTATAATCTGTATGTAGTGAGCTCCCTCTAGTGGTGGCTGTATAATCTGAAGTAGTGAGCTCCCTCTAGTGATGGCTGTATAATCTGTATGTAGTGAGCTCCCTCTAGTGGTGGCTGTATAATCTGTATGCAGTAAACTCCCCCTAGTGGTGGCTGTATAATCTGTATGTAGTGAGCTGCCTCTAGTGGTGACTGTATAATCTGTATGTAGTGAGCTCCCTCTAGTGGTGGCTGTATAATCTGTATGTAGTGAGCTCCCTCTAGTGGTGGCTGTATAATCTGTATGCAGTGAGCTGTCCCTAGTGGTGGCTGTATAATCTGTATGTAGTGAGCTTCTTCTAGTGGTGGCTGTATAATCTGTATGTAGTGAGCTTCTTCTAGTGGTGGCTGTATAATCTGTATGCAGTAAACTCCTCCTAGTGGTGGCCGTATAATCTGTATGCAATGAGCTGCTCTAGTGGTGGCTGCATAATCTGTATGTAAAGAGCTCCCTCTAAAGGTGTCTGTATAATCTGTATGTAGTGAGCTCCCTCTAGTGGTGGCTGTATAATCTGTATGTAGTGAGCTTCCTCTAGAGCAGGGGTGGGCAATTATTTTTTCGATGGGGCCACATGAGAAACTGAAAATATTTTGGAGGGCCGGGCCAAAAGGCTAAACTCAATACTGCATAAAATCACCGCGTCCTGGCACAGGCGGGCGTGATGACATCATCATGCCTGCCTGCGCTGGGATTTCACTACCAAATAGACCTCAGGCCTGTAGCCTATGACAAGTCTTGTCGCCATCTGCAAATTTTAAGGCGCATTGGCGACCATTTTGGTCGCCATCTGGAGCGCTGTATTGCATCAGTGACATGAACACTCTCCACATATAATGTTATATTACATCAGTGACATCACCGCTGTCCACATATAGGCGATATATTACATCAGTGACATCACCGCTCTCCACATATATGTGATGAGCGGTGATGTCACTGATGTAATGTATTACTTACCGGTATATGTGGACAGCAGTGATGTCACTGATGTAATATATTACTTATGTGTGGAGAGTGGTGATGTCACTGATGTAATATATCACTTATAAGTAATATATTACATCTGTGACATCACCGCTCTCCACATATAAGAGGCATATTACATCAGTGACGTCATCCCTTGGCGCTGGGGTGCGCAGCCAGGGCCGGCCTTAGGTGTTCAGGCGCCCTGTGTGAGCTAACCTTGTGGTAGTGTTACCTGCAGTCCTATGTAAAACCACAGATAACACTAGTGCTAAATAATGTAGTAGTGTTACCTGCAGTCCTATGTAAAACCACAGATAACACTAGTGTAGATCATGTGGAAGTGTTACCTTCGTCCTTAGTGTGCCTCCCTGTGTCTATCGCACAGACTCCATGCTGGCGCTGCCTCCTCTTCCATCTTCTTCCCCGCACAGAACGTTCTGAAGCAGCTGCGTCAAGACATAGGAACACTGTGGGCAAGGTGATACACACAGGGAGAGACATACACACAGGGACGGGGACACACACAAAGGGACAGACACACTCACACACACACAAAGGGACGGACACACACAAAGGGACAGACACACACGGACGGACACACACAGGGACGGGGACACACACACAAAGGGACAAACACACACACACAGGGATGGACACACACACACACACACAAAGGGACAAACACACACACACAGGGATAGACACACACACACAAAGGGACAGACACACACACAGGGACGGACACACACACACACACACACAAAGGGACAGACACACACACACAGGGACGGACACACACACACTGGCACACTCAACATCAGCAGCAAGTCCAACCCTTAATGACCCCCACAATCCCTGGGGGGGGGGGGGTGATGTAGTAGCAGGCAGGAAAGCACACACTGTCCCCCTGTCCTATATGAGCCCCCCCCACCCCCACCAAATACCTGTAAGTTCTGTTAGTTGCTTGGCTTTGGCTGTGGCTGCTGGCTGGGGCTCCGCCTCCTTCCTCTTTCTGCCTGTGCGGCAGCTGCATCACGCTCCAGCAGCCACTGGTCTGCTCTGTTAAAGAGACAGGCAGGCCAGGCAGCAGAGCGGAGCGCAGAGCGGCCGCGGGCCCCGCCCCCTCCTCACTCCGGACAGTGACTCCGTGCTGTTACAGGGCCGGCGGCGGCGGCGGCAACAAAAATGCCGGGGGCCGGATTAAAAGGTCCGCCGGGCCGTATACGGCCCGCGGGCCGTAGTTTGCCCAGGTCTGCTCTAGAGGTAACTGTATAATCTGTATGTAGTGAGCTCCCTCTAGTGGTGGCTGTATAATCTGTATGTAGTGAGCTCCCTCTAGTGGTGGCTGTATAATCTGTATGTAGTGAGCTCCCCCTAGTGGTGGTTGTATAATCTATATGTAGTGAACTCCCCCTAGTGGTGGCTGTATAATCTGTATACAGTGAGCTCCCTCTAGTGGTGGCTGTATGATCTGTATGTAGTGAGCTTCCTCTAGAGGTAACTGTATAATCTGTATGCAGTAAACTCCTTCTAGTGGTGACTGTATAATCTGTGTGCAGTGAACTGACCCTAGTGGTGGCTGTATAATCTGTATGTAGTGAGCTCCCTCTAGTGGTGGCTGTATAATCTGTATGTAGTGAGCTACCTCTAGTGGTGGCTGTATAATCTGTATGTAGTGAGCTCCCTCTAGTGGTGGCTGCAGGCAGACTGAATTTTATCATGTGACACTTTGGCTGTATGAAGGACAGCAGGGGTTTTGGAGCTCTGTATCAGACAGATGTAGCCCCCTAGATATTTTGTAGCATTCTGCACAGAATTTAGGGTCTGAACAATATCTGTTGGAAAGTTACAGAACTTTTTTTATCTTAAAATGCTGAAGTTTTATTAAAAAGTAAAGGCGGCTGGTGCTGATGCACTCTGGGTAATGAAGGGCAATTAGTGAACTCCGCCGCAGCACATTTCCCCCTCCGCTCTGCAGGTTTTATGGATTAGCTCATAAGGGAAGTGGTGATTTACAGGTCAGGAAATGGCAGGTAATCAGCAGCTGTGAGAGTCCCGCTGAGGGCAGAGGTCCTGCCGTCACCTCCAGCTTCCCATCACTGCCTGGTTCTATGTGCCGGTGGCCGGTACATGTGGAGGATATGGGCACGCAGGGAGCAGAGAGGGGTGAAGTCTACCAGTGTGTGAGCTTGGCCCACCGTCCGCTGCTACACGGACCACCACAACCATGTCCAGTGAGGCAGTGCGAATGGCAGAGATTAACCCCTGGCTCCCACTGAACCCGCAGTATATACCCCCGGGGCAGTCACGCAGTGGCAATGGCAAAGATTAACCCCCGGGTGCCCACTGAACCCGCAGTATATACCCCCGGGGCAGTGCGAATGGCAGAGATTAACCCCCGGCTGCCCACTGAACCCGCAGTATATACCCTTGGGGCAGTGACGCAGTGCGAATGGCAGAGATTAACCCCCGGCTGCCCACTGAACCCGCAGTATATACACCAGGGGCAATGTAGGGCCATGGGACACCTTCTTACCCGATACATTGTACGCTGAGCCCATACATTGTACGCTGAGCCGATACATTGTACACTGAGCCAACACATTGTACGCTGAGCTGATACATTGTACACTGAGCTCATACATTGTACGCTGAGCCCATACATTGTACGCTGAGCTGATACATTGTACGCTGAGCTGATACATTGTACGCTGAGTTGATACATTGTACACTGAGCCAACACATTGTACGCTGAGCTGATACATTGTACACTGAGCTCATACATTGTACACTGAGCTCATACATTGTACACTGAGCTCATACATTGTACGCTGAGCCCATACATTGTACGCTGAGCTGATACATTGTACGCTGAGCCCATACATTGTACGCTGAGCCGATACATTGTACACTGAGCCAACACATTGTACACTGAGCTGATACATTGTACACTGAGCTCATACATTGTACGCTGAGCTGATACATTGTATGCTGAGCTGATACATTGTACGCTGAGCCGATACATTGTACACTGAGCCAACACATTGTACGCTGAGCTGATACATTGTACACTGAGCTCATACATTGTACGCTGAGCTGATACATTGTATGCTGAGCTGATACATTGTACGCTGAGCTGATACATTGTACGCTAAGCTCATACATTGTACGCTGATCCGATACATTGTACGCTGAGCCGATACATTGTACGCTGAGTTGATACATTGTACGCTAAGCTCATACATTGTACACTGAGCTCATACATTGTACGCTGAGTTGATACATTGTACACTGAGCCCATACATTGTACGCTGATCCGATACATTGTACGCTGAGCTGATACATTGTACACTGAGCTCATACATTGTACGCTGAGCCCATACATTGTACGCTGAGCTGATACATTGTACGCTGATCCGATACATTGTACGCTGAGTTGATACATTGTACGCTAAGCTCATACATTGTACACTGAGCTCATACATTGTACGCTGATCCGATACATTGTACGCTGATCCGATACATTGTACGCTGAGTTGATACATTGTACGCTGAGCCGATACATTGTACGCTGAGCTCATACATTGTACGCTGAGCCGATACATTGTACACTGAGCTCATACATTGTACGCTGAGTTGATACATTGTACGCTAAGCTCATACATTGTACACTGAGCTCATACATTGTACACTGAGCTCATACATTGTACGCTGAGTTGATACATTGTACGCTGAGTTGATACGGATGCTTCATCTATGGGATTGACTGCAGAGGCGCCAATTATCTCCTAATTATCGCCCTCCTTCCTCATACTGTCCTCTGCCCAGGAATCCTGGGGACTGTGAGTGAAGACATCAGATGCTTTCTTAGACCTTGGAAGGAGTGAGGGGGAGGCTATAAAAAGCCCCAGAGGTTGTCCTTAATCGGGGAGCGTGTAATTACTACACTATGTCTCTCTTAAGAGCAAACCGAGGCACTAAATTGTACTGTGTCATCACCTGTGTCTGCCGTGAAATATGGCCCCTTGTATATGGGCTCCTGGAGAAGGGGCCCTGGAGCAATGTTTGTTGTAGTCTTCCTGCTTGTTGACCTTTTCCCTGAAGATGCGCCGATCATCACCATGCAGATTTGCACCATGGTTATCTTTGGATACGTCAGGGGGACGTCCATGGCCTAATAATATATTTTAAGTGCCATTGACCTCAGCAGTGCCCTTACAATGCACACTTCACCGTACTATCGTATCGTAGTCCGTATCGTAGTCCCTGCACAGTACTGACTGAGCATCATGTCCCAGAGTCAGGTAAAGGGGCTGTCCGGGGTTAGAAAAACATGGCTGCTTTCTTCCAGAAACAGCGCCACACCTATTCACAGGTTGTGTGTGGTATTACAGCTCACTTACATTCACTTCAGTGGAGCTCAGCTGCAGACACCACCCATGGACAGGTGTGGTGATGTTTTTGGAAAGAAGCAGCCTTATTTTTTGGATCCTAGACAACCCCTTTGTCAGCAGAGATCCATATTCCAACAAACTTCTAGAAAACAGAAACTGGGGCACATGATCACAGGACACTAGGGACTTGGACAACTAACCACTGGACAACAGGGACTGAAGAACTAAACCACTGAGCACTAGGGGCTGAAGAACTAAACCAGTGAACACCAGAGGCTGGAGAACTAAACCAGTAAACACCAGGGGCTGGAGAACTAAACCAGTGAACACCAGAGTCTGGAGAACTAAACCAGTGGACAACAGCGGCTGAAGAACTAAACCACTGGACACCAGGGACTGGAGAATTGAACCACTGAACACCAGGGGCTGGAGAACTAACTACCGGACAACAGGGACTGCAGTACTTAGCCGCTGTATACCAGAAAATGGAATACTAGACACCAGCAAGTGAAACATTGAAACCACTAGACACCAGGGACTAGAGAATTAAACCATCAAACATGAGAGCTGGAGCAGTAAACCGCTATACACCAAGGACTGGTCCACCACTAAATAGATACCACAGACTGGAGCACTAAACAACTAGACACCAGGGACTATACTGCTAAACCACTGGATAACAGCGGCTGAAGAACTAAACCAGTGGACAAAAAGGGCTGGGAAACTAAACCAGTGAACACCAGGGGCTGGAGAACTGAACCACTGGACAACAGCGGCTGAAGAACTAAACCACTGAGCACCAGGGGCTGGAGAACTAAACCAGTGAACACCAGAGGCTGGAGAACTAAACCAGTAAACACCAGGGGCTGGAGAACTAAACCAGTGAACACCAGAGTCTGGAGAACTAAACCAGTGGACAACAGCGGCTGAAGAACTAAACCACTGGACACCAGGGACTGGAGAATTGAACCACTGAACACCAGGGGCTGGAGAACTAACTACCGGACAACAGGGACTGCAGTACTTAGCCGCTGTATACCAGAAAATGGAATACTAGACACCAGCAAGTGAAACATTGAAACCACTAGACACCAGGGACTAGAGAATTAAACCATCAAACATGAGAGCTGGAGCAGTAAACCGCTATACACCAAGGACTGGTCCACCACTAAATAGATACCACAGACTAAAGTGGTAAACCACTGGACACCAGGAACTGTAGTACTAAACCACTAGATACCAGAGACTGTAGTACTACAGCACTAGACACCAGAGACTGTAGTACTACAGCACTAGACACCAGAGACTGTAGTACTACAGCACTGGACACCAGAGACTGTAGTCCTACACCACTGGACACCAGAGACTGTAGTACTACACCACTGGACACCAGAGACTGTAGTACTACAGCACTGGACACCAGAGACTGTAGTACTAAACCACTGGACACCAGAGACTGTAGTACTACATCACTGGACACCAGAGACTGTAGTCCTACACCACTGGACACCAGAGACTGTAGTACTACACCACTGGAAACCAAAGACTGTAGTACTACACCACTGGACACCAGAGACTGTAGTACTACAGCACTGGATACCAGAGACTGTAGTACTACATCACTGGACACCAGAGACTGTAGTACTACAGCGCTGGACACCAAAGACTGTAGTACTACACCACTGGACACCAGAAACTGTAGTACTACAGCACTGGGCACCAGAGACTGTAGTCCTACACCACTGGACACCAGAGACTGTAGTCCTACACCACTGGACACCAGAGACTGTAGTACTACAGCACTGGACACCAGAGACTGTAGTACTACACCACTGGACACCAGAGACTGTAGTACTACAGCACTGGATACCAGAGACTGTAGTACTACATCACTGGACACCAGAGACTGTAGTACTAAACCACTGGACACCAGAGACTGTAGTACTACACCACTGGACACAAGAGACTGTAGTACTACAGCACTGGATACCAGAGACTGTAGTACTACAGCACTGGGCACCAGAGAGTGTAGTACTACACCACTGGACACCAGAGACTGTAGTACTACACCACTGGACACCAGAGACTGTAGTACTACACCACTGGACACCAGAAACTGTAGTACTACAGCACTGGACACCAAAGACTGTAGTACTACACCACTGGATACCAGAGACTGTAGTACTACACCACTGGACACCAGAGACTGTAGTACTACATCACTGGACACCAGAGACTGTAGTACTACACCACTGGACACCAGAGACTGTAGTACTACACCACTGGACACCAGAGACTGTAGTACTACACCACTGGACACCAGAGACTGTAGTCCTACACCACTGGACACCAGAGACTGTAGTACTATACCACTGGACACCAGAGACTGTAGTACTACAGCACTGGACACCAAAGACTGTAGTACTACACCACTGGATACCAGAGACTGTAGTACTACACCACTGGACACCAGAGACTGTAGTACTACATCACTGGACACCAGAGACTGTAGTACTACACCACTGGACACCAAAGACTGTAGTATTAAACCACTGGACACCAGAGACTGTAGTACTACACCACTGGACACCAGAGACTGTAGTACTACAGCGCTGGACACCAAAGACTGTAGTACTACACCACTGGACACCAGAGACTGTAGTACTACACCACTGGACACCAAAGACTGTAGTACTACACCACTGGACACCAGAGACTGTAGTCCTACACCACTGGACACCAGAGACTGTAGTACTACACCACTGGACACCAGAGACTGTAGTACTACACCACTGGACACCAGAGACTGTAGTCCTACACCACTGGACACCAGAGACTGTAGTACTACACCACTGGACACCAGAGACTGTAGTACTACACCACTAGACACCAGAGACTGTAGTCCTACACCACTGGACACCAGAGACTGTAGTACTATACCACTGGACACCAGAGACTGTAGTACTACACCACTGGACACCAGAGACTGTAGTCCTACACCACTGGACACTAGAGACTGTAGTCCTACACCACTGGACACCAGAGACTGTAGTACTACACCACTGGACACCAGAGATTGTAGTACTACACCACTGGACACCAGAGATTGTAGTACTACACCACTGGACACCAGAGACTGTAGTACTATACCACTGGACACCAGAGACTGTAGTACTACACCACTGGACACCAGAGACTGTAGTCCTACACCACTGGACACCAGAGACTGTAGTCCTACACCACTGGACACCAGAGACTGTAGTACTACAGCACTGGACACCAAAGACTGTAGTACTACACCACTGGACACCAGAGACTGTAGTCCTACACCACTGGACACCAGAGACTGTAGTACTACAGCACTGGACACCAAAGACTGTAGTCCTACACCACTGGACACCAGAGACTGTAGTACTACAGCACTGGACACCAAAGACTGTAGTACTACACCACTGGACACCAGAGACTGTAGTACTACACCACTGGACACCAGAGACTGTAGTCCTACACCACTGGACACCAGAGACTGTAGTCCTACACCACTGGACACCAGAGACTGTAGTCCTACACCACTGGACACCAGAGACTGTAGTCCTACACCACTGGACACCAGAGACTGTGGTGTAGTACATGTGCCACAAAAACACCAAGGATAGCGACACCACGCAATCCACGTATCAAAAAAAACGTATGGGGTCATTTATTAAGACCAGTGTTTTAGACGCCAGTCTTAATAACCCTGCACTACTGGCGATGGATGCACCTAAGTTATGTAGAGGCCCCGGGCGTGCAATGTGCTTAAATCTACGCCAGCAAGGGAGATTAAAGTCATTTTCTTCACCAAAAACAGGCATAGAAAATTATACGGCCACGTCACTCCCCCTTTTTCTGCCACCTCTGAAAAGTGGCATGAGCGGGGGGGAAAAATCACAGATTCAGCTGCAGATCCCCTTCTATACTGGCGGACATCGCATCATAGATGACCCCCATGACCTGTATTGTAACTAATCCAGATAAAAAAAATTCCATGATTAAAACAGAAGTTACCTCCATACCCCCCCCCCCCCTCCTCGGAGGAAGCGACTGTGAAACAGCATTGGGGGCCCCTGGTGCTGCTGTGGTCTGTATCGTTGTTAAGCCTTGGTCTTTACACTTTTTGCACTTTGACTCATATTGCCCCTTTTTGGGTTCTGTTTCCTGGTTCTTATGCTGATGCCTTGTCCTGATCAATTCTCTGCCACGTTGTAGCTCACGGTGCTGTGTGGGTATGGAGGTAAGATGACGGCGGGCATTTATTATTTGATTTACTCCACTTTGTGGTGTATTAGGGTTGCAGATTTTGTCACAAAGGTGTTTTGCGACAAAATCTGCTCCTTTACCTTGCTCACGACACTTTTCCGAAGTGGCGTTAAAAGGGAGTGTGGCAAGATTTAAATAAAGAAATTTCTAAAATGTAAATTGCATAAAATAATGAAATAATATACAAGGTGATAATATAATATATATACAAGAACATATATAACCTATATACAGAAATAATTTACAGGGCGGCTCCAATATACAGAGAGGAACCAGACAACACTTTCTGGATCAATATTGTGAAATTCAGGAACTATAGAACTAAACATCAGACTCCAAGGACTGAAGCACCAGGGACTGAAAAGGTAATCCATTAGAACTAGGGACTAGTAACTAAAGCACTGGACACCTGTGATGTGGGCACTAAACCACTAGATCCTGAAAATCAGATAAGTAAACTGTGCCTACTTCCCATGGCTGGACCTATCCTCCACCCAATTGTGTGCCTTATTCCCATGGCTGGACCTCTCTTGGACCTCGTTGTGTGCTTTATTCCCATGGCTGGACCTCGTTGTGTGCCTTATTCCCATGGCTGGACCTCTCCTGGACCTTGTTGTGTGCCTTATTCCCATGGCTGGACCTATCCTCCACCCCATTGTGTGCCTTATTCCCATGGCTGGACCTCTCCTGGACCTCGTTGTGTGCCTTATTCCCATGGCTGGTCCTATCCTGCACCCCATTGTGTGCCTCCTTCCCATGGCTGGACCTATCCTGCACCTCGTTGTGTGCCTCCTTCCCATGGCTGGACCTATCCTGCACCCCGTTGTGTGCCTCCTTCCCATGGCTGGACCTATCCTGCACCTCGTTGTGTGCCTCCTTCCCATGGCTGGACCTATCCTGCACCTCGTTGTGTGCCTCCTTCCCATGGCTGGTCCTATCCTGCACCTCGTTGTGTGCCTCCTTCCCATGGCTGGACCTATCCTCCACCCCATTGTGTGCCTTATTCCCATGGCTGGACCTCTCTTGGACCTCGTTGTGTGCCTTATTCCCATGGCTGGATCTCGTTGTGTGCCTTATTCCCATGGCTGGACCTCTCCTGGACCTCGTTGTGTGCCTTATTCCCTTGGCTGGACCTCTCCTGGACCTTGTTGTGTGCCTTATTCCCATGGCTGGACCTATCCTGCACCCCATTGTGTGCCTTATTCCCATGGCTGGTCCTATCCTGCACCCCATTGTGTGCCTCCTTCCCATGGCTGGACCTATCCTGCACCTCGTTGTGTGCCTCCTTCCCATGGCTGGACCTATCCTGCACCCCATTGTGTGACTCCTTCCCATGGCTGGACCTATCCTGCACCTCGTTGTGTGCCTCCTTCCCATGGCTGGACCTATCCTGCACCTCGTTGTGTGCCTCCTTCCCATGGCTGGACCTATCCTGCACCCCGTTGTGTGCCTCCTTCCCATGGCTGGACCTATCCTGCACCTCGTTGTGTGCCTCCTTCCCATGGCTGGACCTATCCTGCACCTCGTTGTGTGCCTCCTTCCCATGGCTGGACCTATCCTGCACCTCGTTGTGTGCCTCCTTCCCATGGCTGGACCTATCCTGCACCTCGTTGTGTGCCTCCTTCCCATGGCTGGTCCTATCCTGCACCCCGTTGTGTGCCTCCTTCCCATGGCTGGTCCTATCCCACCAGTCCTTCTGGAGAATCATTACTATTTTTCATGGAGGACGCTTCTTCCTGTGATTAATGTAGGGGTGGACGTGGCATGAAGATGGTGGGGATTACTGTGTCTTCCCTCACACTTTCATCTGGGGAGAAATCATGAAGGGAAGAGAGAGATCCATCAGAGGCTGCTGACCCGGGACATGAGCGGAGTGTTCCTTATTATCTGCTGGCTCCGGGGTCCCGTGGAATATTCCATGAGCCGTGTGTTTTGATGAGTGAGGGGCAGGCGGCCTGGATACAGGAAACCTGATCCCACCTCACAATGGCCGTGCGGCCGGGATCGACATGTTCGCTATTTTATTCCATCTCATTTCAGGGGCTCCGGTTTCAGAGGCCCCTGTAGTCAGCATGTCCCAGAGTGACTCCGCTCGGCCTCCAGTCCCCGGGGAGCGGCTTGTTTGTCGCATTCTCCGTACTCATCTGTGTCTATTAATACAAAGATGACAACGAGAGACGTGTCAGGCCCCCAACCCAAAATACTGGGGAACTGACCCCCAATATACAGTCCTATAGTCCGACACCTCATGGGCTAATCATCTGGCTCGTACCCGAGGTAGTCCCACGTCACATCGTCTGGTGGTTCCTGGAGATCACCATGAAGCCTGTGCCGACCCTGTCCAGGGCCTCAGGAGCCGTGTGATCCTTTAATCCGGCGTGTGATAATCCGGCAGCAGTTTACAGCACTGCAGAATGATTGTCTCACAAAGCGAAGGATCCTGAGGGTTGTCACTTGTCTGATAGTCCAGAACACCAGGGTGATGCTGGATCAAAGGAACACAGATCCTGAGAAGCGGTTGTATTAGATTGTCAGCTCTGGGGATATACACATCTATCATTTCTGTGAGCCGAGACTTTTCTCAAGGGACCAGTCTGTGTCTGAGGGAACACTCCGGAGGGCGAGGAAATAGTAGTCGCCCGTCTGAGCTGTGACACGAGCGGCGTTAATAGCCCCAGAAATAGAGGTCCAGGTCGACGCTGGCTCTCCATGTGCCAATGTCTACCTGCCCGCTGTTTGTACATCTATTGCCAAGGCACACTGCGGACATTAACTGACCGAGTAGACGGGCGTCTCACGTCTCCTCCCCTGGCCCCGCGCCAGCAGACGCCGCTCCGCTGGAAGTGACACAAACTGCACTTCTCTCAGTTTTTGCAGCCCACTCAGTGCCAGCTGCCGCCCACCATGATTTACTACCGACCAGCGGAAATGAATGCCTGGCGAGTCTGATAGATGCCAGTGTCCATCACCATCAGTGACCCAGCGTCCATCACCATCAGTGACCCAGCGTCCATCACCATCAGTGACCCAGTGCCAGTGTGCTTCACCATCAGTGACCCGGTGCCAGTGTCCATCAGCATCTATGACCCCGTGCCAGTGTCCTTCATCATCAGTGACCCAGTGCCAGTGTCCTTCACCATCAGTGACCCAGCGCCAGTGCCATCACCATCCGGTGCCAGTGTCCTTCAGCATCAGTGACCCAGCGCCAGTGTCCTCCACCATCAGTGACCCAGTGCCAGTTTCCTTCACCATCAGTGACCCAGCACCAGTGTCCTACACCATCAGTGACCCAGCGCCAGTGTCCATCACCATCAGTGACCCAGCGGCAGTCTCCTTTACTATCAGTGACCTAGTGCCAGTGTCCTTCACCATCAGTGACCCAGTGCCAGTGTCCTTCACCATCAGTGACCCAGCGCCAGTGTCCATCTCCATCAGTGACCCAGCGCCAGTGTCCTTCACCATCAGTGACCCAGCACCAGTGTCCATCACCATTAGTGACCCAGCGCCAGTGTCCATCACCATCAGTGACCCAGCGCCAGTGTCCATCACTGATTGAGGAGACAGGCGTCTCACGTCTCCTCCCCTGGCCCCACGCCAGCAGACGCTGCTCCGCTGGAAGTGACACAAACTGCACTTCTCTCAGTTTTTGCAGCCCACTCAGTGCCAGCTGCCGCCCACCATGATTTTCTACCGATCTGCGGAAATGAATGCCTGGCGGATCTGATAGATGCCAATGTCCATCACCATCAGTGACCCAGTGCCAGTGTGCTTCACCATCAGTGACCCGGTGCCAGTGTCCATCAGCATCTATGACCCCGTGCCAGTGTCCTTCATCATCAGTGACCCAGTGCCAGTGTCCTTCACCATCAGTGACCCAGCGCCAGTTTCATCACCATCCGGTGCCAGTGTCCTTCAGCATCAGTGACCCAGCGCCAGTGTCCTCCACCATCAGTGACCCAGTGCCAGTTTCCTTCACCATCAGTGACCCAGCACCAGTGTCCTACACCATCAGTGACCCAGCGCCAGTGTCCATCACCATCAGTGACCCAGCGGCAGTCTCCTTCACTATCAGTGACCTAGTGCCAGTGTCCTTCACCATCAGTGACCCAGTGCCAGTGTCCTTCACCATCAGTGACCCAGCGCCAGTGTCCTTCACCATCAGTGACCCAGCGCCAGTGTCCATCACTATCAGTGACCCAGCGCCAGCATCCATCACCATCAGTGACCCGGTGCCAGTGTCCTTCACCATCAGTGACCCAGTGCCAGTGTCCTCCACCATCAGTGACCCGGTGCCAGTGTCCTCCACCATCAGTGACCCAGCGCCAGTGTCCAGCAGTATCTGTGTCCAGTAGGGGTGTACTGGGAACTTGTAGTGGCCCTAGAAAAAAACAAAAAGTGACCCTATGTTGTAGGTGGCTCCAAATGGACAGAAGATGGAGCAACAGAAGAAGGCAGGGCCTGCAGTACTACAGTGCAATTACTACGAACGGTCATCAGCAGTTATCTGGCAGTGTAATACCGCCGCCAATCGTTTATTGGGCAATCCAGATTTTTTTATCTGCTGACGGCAAACAAGTCAGTATGGGGACGAGCGATGGTATTAGTGATCACTGCTCTCTATACTGTGGAGGAGATCGCAGCATATAAATGTGTCTCCTCCACCTACGAGCAGGAGATTGTAGGAAGGAACGCTTCAGTATGAGGATGAGTGATGGCACAGAGATGACTGTGCCCTATACTGTGGAGGCGATCGCTGCATGTGATAGCAGTGTTCTCCTCCACTAACGAGCAGGCGATTACCGGGAAGGAACGCCTCCCTCCTGACAAACGCCACTGTATCGCTTCTCATTCCTCCACCTTCCTCATTGCTCCTCCTTCCTCACTGCTCCGCCTCCCTCATTGCTTCTCCTTCCTCACTGATCCGCCTCCCTCATTGCTACTCCTCCCTGCTCCGCGCTGTATGTGGTGCAGGAGGGCAGCAGACCTGGTTGTGATCACCTCCCTCTGTACTGCAGAGGGCGCCCCCGGCTGTAATATATGTGTATAACATCACCAGGCTGATTGACACCTGCGTGCTGTCTCTGCGCTGCACCTCTGGTTTCTGCACACATGTGCACTCACTGGAGCAGTATTCATGTTCCTGTCCAGGCCGAATCTCCCTCCCCATCTGTCCTGACCCAGGATCTGGCGCCCTCAACTGGAAATAGATGTTACAGCAGCATTTCCATTGGCTGGATGCAGTAATCGGGTTCTGGGCGGAGTCAGACAGATGTGACTGATTATGAATTCGGTTATACTTGGCGGAGGTCTGCTGCTCAGCCAAGAACTGTTTGGAGAAACCGCATACGGTTTTTCCACTTAATAACGCACTCTTACGATACAGATCTGTTGCTACCAGTCTTTCATCAGTTCTTGCATTCTATTCATGAAGCAGGTAGCTCACCATGAAGAGAGCTGTAGACGTCGCTCTTTCTATACTTTGCAGACATGGGAAATGCTGACATTAGCCCTGGCGCTGCGGACACTCTGACCCCCCGGCGCTCTGTGATAATTTGCTATTACCGTTTCTTCATATCCACAGGTGGAAAAACGTGTGCGTAACACGATGACACCCTGAGAGCAGCAGATCTCCGCTGGCACCGACCCCGCTATGTGCTGCTGCCTCCAAGATGGATTCTTCATCTGTCGCACCCCCAACCAAGACATAATCCGCCTGAGCTCCGAGCCTTCGATAGCGCGGCACTAAATCATCCTGTGAAATAGAAAACGGGATGGTAACGCTGGCTCAGAGCGAAGGTCGCATTAGTAACGCCGGAGTGTAATAGATCCGCTAATCTTTATATGGGTGTCCCCTAAGAGTTATAAAAACCGAAACATCGTCAGAGGTCACAGAAGTAGAGAGCACAGCACACCGATACACATAGAGGGCAGTGCAGTCACAGCCATACACAGGGCAGTACTATAGTACTTATATTCTCCTACATAGGAGGCAGTATTATAGTACTTATATTCTCCTACATAGGAGGCAGTATTATAGCAGTTATATTCCTGTACATAGGGGCAGTATTATAGTAGTTATATTCCTGTATATAGGAGGCAGTATTATAGTAGTTATATTCTTGTACATAGGAGCAGTATTATAGTAGTTATATTCTTGTACATAGGAGCAGTATTATAGTAGTTATATTCCTGTACATAGGAGCAGTATTATAGTAGTTATATTCCTGTACATAGGAGCAGTATTATAGTAGTTATATTCTTGTACATAGGAGCAGTATTATAGTAGTTATATTCTTGTACATAGGAGGCAGTATTATAGTAGTTATATTCTTGTACATAGGAGCAGTATTATAGTAGTTATATTCCTGTATATAGGAGGCAGTATTATAGTAGTTATATTCTTGTACATAGGAGCAGTATTATAGTAGTTATATTCTTGTACATAGGAGCAGTATTATAGTAGTTATATTCCTGTACATAGGAGCAGTATTATAGTAGTTATATTCCTGTACATAGGAGCAGTATTATAGTAGTTATATTCTTGTACATAGGAGCAGTATTATAGTAGTTATATTCTTGTACATAGGAGCAGTATTATAGTAGTTATAGTCTTGTACATAGGAGCAGTATTATAGTAGTTATATTCTTGTACATAGGAGCAGTATTATAGTAGTTATATTCTTGTACATAGGAGCAGTATTATAGTAGTTATAGTCTTGTACATAGGAGCAGTATTATAGTAGTTATATTCCTGTACATAGGAGCAGTATTATAGTAGTTATATTCTTGTACATAGGAGCAGTATTATAGTAGTTATATTCTTGTACATAGGAGGCAGTATTATAGTAGTTAGATTCTTGTACATAGGAGGCAGTATTATAGTAGTTATATTCTTGTACATAGGAGGCAGTATTATAGTAGTTATATTCTTGTACATAGGAGGCAGTATTATAGTAGTTATATTCTTGTACATAGGAGCAGTATTATAGTAGTTATATTCTTGTACATAGGAGCAGTATTATAGTAGTTATATTCTTGTACATAGGAGGCAGTATTATAGCAGTTATATTCTTGTACATAGGAGCAGTATTATAGTAGTTATATTCTTATACATAGGAGGCAGCATTACATTAGTTATATTCTTGTACATAGGAGCAGTATTATAGTAGTGATATTCCTGTACACAGGAGGCAGTATTATAGTAGTTATATTCTTGTACATAGGAGCAGTATTATAGTAGTTATATTCTTGTACATAGGAGCAGTATTATAGTAGTTATATTCTTGTACATAGGAGGCAGTATTATAGTAGTTATATTCTTGTACATAGGAGCAGTATTATAGTAGTTATATTCTTGTACATAGGAGGCAGTATTATAGTAGTTATATTCTTGTACATAGGGGAAGTATTATAGTAGTTATATTCTTGTACATAGGAGCAGTATTATAGTAGTTATATTCTTGTACATAGGAGCAGTATTATAGTAGTTATATTCCTGTACATAGGAGGTAGTATTATAGTAGTTATATTCTTGTACATAGGAGCAGTATTATAGTAGTTATATTATTGTACATAGGAGGCAGTATTATAGTAGTCATATACTTGTACATAGGAGGCAGTATTATAGTAGTTATATTCCTGTACATAGGAGGCAGTATTATAGTAGTTATATTCTTGTACATAGGAGCAGTATTATAGTAGTTATATTCTTGTACATAGGAGCAGTATTATAGTAGTTCTATTCATGTACATAGGAGGCAGTATTATAGTAGTTATATTCTTGTACATAGGAGCAGTATTATAGTAGTTATATTCTTTTACATAGGAGGCAGTATTATAGTAGTTATATCCCTGTACATAGGAGGCAGTATTATAGCAGACTAAAGATGAGTGCTGTGGCCTTAGCCTGCTAGGGCCACCTTGGAAAAGTGGCGTGAGCGGGAAAAAGTCACAGATTTGTCTGCTAGCAAATATGCGACAAAAGTCCGCCAAAAAGTGTCGCACGTCCCATGATAAATGACCGGCTTTGTTTTTCAGACTGAGGCATTTTTGTCTCTTGCTGAGGAGGGTCGCGCACTGCAGACCTTCCGATCAGATAGAACGTTGCAGCATTTGCCTCTTGAGAGTGAACGGCGGCCATATTGGTTGCCACCCAGCTTTCCTTGGAGCAGATAAATGGACTTATGAGGGTACGCTTTAAGGACGTCTGAACGTTGTGAAATTTTTGCATGGCCACATGTCATTCCTTGGGAGTGTAATTCGCCAGTGGGGGCTCCGTCCACCCCGAGGCCCTCGTTAAGCCCCTGCAGAGAGGTATCCATCATGTTTAGACACCTCGGGCTGGTGAGCTGAGATGAATGTACCGAGGGTTAAATGGAAACCGATGGCGATCCTAGAAACATTTTTCAGAAGAAAAGAATTCCTTAGAAATACATTTTTCATCTTTTTTAGAATTGCTGACTATTGAAGAACATCTTGTTCCAAAAAAAAAAAAAGTTAAGTTCCGCGGATGGAGCGAACCGCCGCCATCACCCCCATACGGCTCCTAACTAATAGGATCAGAGCGAGTCTGGTACAGATTATAGGAGCTCTCAGGAGAGGAGAAGACAAGCTCATATGGAGGCGGCCTGGGCCCCGGGCACTTTCATAGAAATCACTAAATCCCATCGTTATTCGACGCCGCGGGCGAAAACACCTTCTTTTACTTTCTGCTGAAAGGACGGGAGACAAAGAAAGTGTCTGGAGTGATACGTATCTATCGCTGGACGGAGGACGGCGCTCGCCCCTTAGATCCGCCGCTGCACGTGATGGATGAGCTGAGCGCGGAGGCTCCGGCTGCGAGGAATTATGTGCTGCCCGCCATGGCCGTAACCTAATCACAGCGCTGCGGAGGGTGGATGAGGAATTAGGAGCCGCAAGAAACACTTCCCTTTGTTTCCTGGAGCCGGCGAGGTGATCGGCGCAATAACTCAGGTGCTCAGACGTTACAGGGGCCCCGGCCGCAGTTCTTAATAATAATCCACTCCGGCCTCGCTGGTTTGGTCTTCGCGCCCTCATGGTAGAGGCGGTTTCCCGCACCTGATCCCTAAATCCCTTAAGGATATAACGTTGATATTGGAGGTCGGAGGCTACGCATCCATTCACAGCCGCTTTCCTACCTCCACCAGCCATGGCCCTCGGGTCTGACTCCGAAGACCACCTGTGCACAGGAGAGCCCCCTACTGGCAAAAGAGATGACCACAGACATGGAAGCAGACCGCGTGCCCGGCCGTACCTGCCATGCACACTTACAATGTATGGGCGCCCTCTCCCGGGAATGGCGCATGAAACGCTTACCCTCCCAGGATCAACGCAGGTCTTAAAGGGGACTTCAGTATGGCTGGCCCGTCTCAGGATAGCTCACCAGTATGTGATTGGTGAAGGTTAGGCTCCCATCACCCCAACGATCAGCTGTTTGATTGTGGCGCTCAGACGGGGCCTCCACATCGCACAGCGCCATGCAGTGTATAGTGGCCGTGCTTGGTATTGCAGCTCAGTCCCATTCACGTGAATGGATATAAGCTCTGAAAGACCGCGTGACCGATGAACGTGACGTCACAGGCCAAGGAAGGAGCTTCAGTGCCGACAACCCCGTGTGAGGGTTCGCTTCTTGCGGCACAAGTTGTATTTTTTATGCCTCCATTTACCGTAATGTTCCATGTAATGTATTTTTGTGAGGTGGAACAGAAAAAAAAGGCATTTCCGCCGTTGTTTATTGGGTTTTGTCTTCACTGCGTGGTTACAGGAAGATGATGACCTTATTCCGCCGGTCAGTACCACTAGTACCGAATGTGTATAGTTTTTTAGGTTTTAGTACTTGTGCAAAATAAGAAGAGACGGAAACGCGTGCACCGCCGTATCCTGACATCCGTGATTATCTTCCTTCTGCAGAGCGGTGTGAGTGCTTGTCTTTCCTATTTTGGGGTACAGTTTACATTTTCTTCCATTTTGTGTGTGAGGGGGGGGGGGGCGGTGACAAAACATTCTGCAATTCTGGTGTGATCGCTCTTCGTGCGGGAGAAGTAATGTGATATTACCACTATAACGCCTAGCCCCCCACCCCTGCCCTGAAGCTGCTAGAGACCTGTGGAGCAGACAGCCGTGTGTGCGAGGAGAGAGATACCGCGTTCTGTAGACCGCGTGTGTGCACGATGTGTTGTAAGGAAGGATGGACCGCAACCTGGTGCTGATTGTGTGGAACCACCATGTGAGGAGAAGGCGCCATAGCCTGCACCACAGATACATCCACCTAAATTGCTGCAAGCCAAAGGATACTCGGCCAGACTGTAGTCATCCATTTGATGCAACAGGTGACGGGAGTGTAGGCCTCTGAAAGTCAGTTTGTTGTCCACAAGATGGCACTGACTACGACTAGGCCCTCTGAGAGATTCTTGTCTTGTTGTCCCACATAGGACTGTAACCACCAAGCCATCTGCCTCTTGTGTGAATCCTGTAACCATCAAGCTTCTTGCCTCACATGAGTCCAGTAGACCTCGTTTTTCAAGTTCCAACTGTTTCCTTCTGCTATTCTAGAGAGTGTGACGCCCTTCAGAGGCCAGAAAGATCTGGGTAAGGACTGACCCCCCGTATAACCTGTGGGCTCATTCTAGTGATTGTCAATGAGCGGCTGAACAAGTGGTGTATCATTCAAAATCTGTAGCTGAGACCCTTCAACCATCGCTGATGTGGCCCTGGAGCTAGATAGAAGACGCTACAGCTTCCTCCATAACCCCAACAGCTCCTCCAAAGAGTCAACAACAGGGTGCGGGCTTCAGTCTGTGGGCGGTTTTCCACCACTGGAAATCAACCTATGTGCAGGTTTATTTATGTACAGCATGAGGGGCTGTTGGAGGGACCCATCCCCTAATCTTGCCAAAACTAATTAGAGCTAATTAGAGCTGAGTCCCTGGATGGTTTCCCCCATAGAGACCTGTTCGTGTCCACAGCAGAGATGGGACCATGGCCTTGGTGAGATGGTGCTCAAGGATCTTTTGAAGGAGAGGTCAAGAACCATCTTGAATTCCAAGTGGAGATATTAGATGACTTCCAGCCAGTCAGCCCATGGTTCCACCTACCGTGGTGAATACAGGACTGATATCTGTTCAGGGTGGGCCTACAAGACCCAAAGGTTACATCATGGAGATCCATTGATTACCTGGTCTCCCCCAGTACACCACTGCCTCTGTGTGACCCCATGTAACCAGGGGCATGAGGAAACCATTTGAGGATGATTCCTCTCGGCCTTGGAAGCCGCTATCATTAGGATAATTGCAGCGAGATGCAGACGATTCCTCTCGTCTGTTTTTCCATTTTATCCGAGCCAAGAAATAACCACCAGGTGATAGGCGGATTAGTAAATTGCTTCAGAATGTGCGCGTCTTTGTTCCCGAGCGCCTGTTATCTGCCGCCCTCCTGCTCTCCGGTTACTACCCAAGCTGCTGGCTGATTTATATAAACAGTAATTGGAGCGGAGCGCCTTGATTCATTGACCAGATAGCGGAGATGATTGCAGGATTTCCTGACTACACGGCCCCTCTGGATTCTGACCCCGCAGAAAGCGTACATAACCCTGCGCCTGGGGATGTGGCTCTAATAAGAGGGGTGAGTGCCAGGTGCCATCCAGGAACAGAGGTCACTGTGATTATAGGAGCCCTCACGGTCCTTCAGAAGACCTGGAGGTTGTGGCGGCACACAGAGCAGTCACTGTTACAGTATGGTTTCTACATTGTGGCCAACCGGGACTGTAAGCTCCATGACACATCTGCTGGGACCCGCACCAACCCCTGGGGTCCTGTTTCCTGTGCCCAACACCCGGGGTCCTGTTTCTGTTACGGCTGTCAGGGACAGGAAACAGGAGCCCTGGGGTCGGGGACGGGTAACAGGACCCCAGAGGTTGGGCAAATGAAACAGGCCCCAAGGGGTCAGGGACAGGAAACAGGAACCCAGGGTCAGGGACAGGTAACAGGACCCCAGGGGGCCAGACAGGAAAAAGGAGGAAAAAGGACCCAAGGGGTCAGGGACAGGAAAGTGGACCCCAGGGGTCAGGGACATAAAAAAGGACCCCAGGGGTCGGGGACAAGAAACAGGACCCCAGGGGTCAGGGTCTGGAAACAGGATCCAAAGGGGTCGGGATTAGGAAACAGGACCCCAGAGGTCAGGGATAGGAAAAAGGAGGGGAAAAAAACCAAGGGGTCAGGGACAGGAAACAGGAGCCCAGGGGCCGGGGACAGGAAAAAGGGCCAAGGGGTCAGGGACAGGAAACAGTAGCCCAGAGGCCAGGGACAGGAAAAAAGACCCCAGGGGTCGGGGACAGGAAAAGGGACCTAAGTGGTTAGGGACAGGAAACAGGAGGCCAGGGACATGGGACAGTAAACAGGAGCCCAGGGTCAGGGACAGGAAACAGGTTCCCAAAGGTCGGGGACAGGACCCCAGGTGTTGGAGACAGGAAACAGGACCCCAGGGGTTGGGGACAGGAAACTGTCACGGCTGTCATGGTCTGGTGGTAGTTGACCATGACAGTTTTGCCGTGCATGCTGGTTGCTGGTTATCATGATTTTACACTTCCCCTTTAAGGCTGGTGTTCCTTCCCATTTTGGTTTGTTTAGGGTTAAAGGAGTGTGCAAGGTGGAGCTGGGTGTGGGCTCATGGCTCTTCTTATACTGGAGTTGTGAGCCTGAGGTTAGTGGTATGTCTGCCGTTGTATGAGTAGGTGCTTTGCTCCTCTCTGTGAGGGCCTCGTTGTAGAACATCAAGGTCTTTGGCAATGTCATCCCGATGTATCCTCCATGTTCCCTACCTTACCTGTGTTGATGTTTGGTGTGGGTTTATTGCATGTCATTTGGTGTTCCACGTCTGGTCTATTTGGTGTTTGTAGTCCAGCATGGTTGTTTGACATTGCCCCTGTCTGTCTGTGCCTGTGGAGGGGGGTCCATGGTTTCCTGGAGGGGTGAACCACAAGTCGGCAAGCTGTAGTTGTTCCACCCAGTCGTTGTGGCAGGTAAGTGGTGGTTGTTCCAGTGCGGGTCGTTTGCGCTGGGCTCTTACCTGCCGCTATGTGTTTATGCTTGCTCTCTTCTCATTCATTGTTGCTAGGCCTGTGGGAGACTCCGGTTCTTCAGTGTCTTGGAGGAACTGGTTGTCTCTTTCTCCTGAAAAAAACATCAGGGATCATCAGGGCGAATTAGGGTCCTAGGTTCCAGGTATGAGCCCTCCCACCATCAGGGTTGGCTCATACAGTCAGGAGGTCAGGGATTGTATTTAGGGATGCATAGGAGGTGACCTGCTCCCTTATCCTGGCTTCCAGGCCTAGTGGCATGTCCCGACAACCTACATTGTAAGGTGTGCAGTTTACCCCCACTCCCCACCACGACAGTGTAGGTTGGCGGGAGTCTCCCACAGGACTAGCAGCAATGAATGAGAAAAGAGCAAGCATAAACACATAACGGCAGGTAAAAGCCCAGTGCAAATAACCACCACTTACCTGCCGCAACGACTGGGTGGAACAACTACAGCTGGCCGACTTGTGGTTCACCCCTCCGGGAAACCATGGAGCCCACCTCCACAGGCACAGACAGACAGGGGCAATGTCAAACAACCATGCTGGACTACAAACACCAAATAGACCAGACGTGGAACACCAAATGACATACAACAAACACCCTGTACATAAACACACACCAAACATCCACACAGATAAGGTAGGGAACATGGAGGATACATCGGGATGACATTGACATTGAGAGGAGCAAAGCACCTACTCATACAACGGCAGACATACCACTAACCTCAGGCTCACAACTCCAGTATAAGAAGAGCCATGAGCCCACACCCAGCTCCACCTTGCTCACGCCTTTAACCCTAAACAAACTAAAATGGGAAGGAACACCAGCCTTAAAGGGAAAGTGTAAAATCATGCTAACAACACGTTGCCACCAGCAACCAGCATGCACGGCAAAACTGTCACGGTCCACTACCACCAGACCATGACAGCCGTGACAGTTTCCTGTCCCCAACCCCTGGGGTCCTGTTTCCTGTCTCAAACACCTGGGCTCCTGTCCCCCGACCTTTGGGCACCTTTTTCCTGTCCCCAACCCCTGGGCTCCTGTTTCCTGTCCCTGACCCCTTGGGTCCCTTTCCCTGTCCCGACCCCTGGGGTCCTTTTTCTTGTCCCCACCCCTTTGGTCCTTTTTCCTGTCTCTGGGCTCCTGTTTCCTGTCCCTGACCCCTTGGCCCTTTTTCCTGTCCCCGGCCTCTGGGCTCCTGTTTCCTGTCCCTGACCCCTTTGGGTCCTGTTTCCAGACCCTGACCGCA
Organism: Bufo bufo; assembly: GCF_905171765.1. Taxonomy (NCBI): domain Eukaryota; kingdom Metazoa; phylum Chordata; class Amphibia; order Anura; family Bufonidae; genus Bufo; species Bufo bufo. The sequence continues at coordinate 5,411,876 of NC_053391.1, forward strand.
GGGGTCCTGTTTCTTGTCCCCGACCTCTTGGGTCCTGTTGCATGTCCCAGACCCCTGGGGTCCTGTTTTATGTCCCTGACCCCTGGGGCCCACTTTCCTGTTCCCGACCCTGGGGTCCTGTTACCTGTCCCTGACTCCTGGGGTCCTGTTTCCTGTCCCTGACCCCTCGGGTCCTGTTTCCTGTCCCTGACCCCTTGGGTCCTTTTTCATTTCCCCAGCCCCTGGGGTCCTGTTTCATGTCCCCAACCTCTGGGGTCCTGTCACCTGCCCCTGACCCCAGGGCTCCTGTTTCCTGTCCTTGACCCCCGGGGTCCTGTTTCCTGTCCCTGACCCGTGGGGTCCTGTTTTATGTCCCCGACCCCTGGGGTCCTGTTACCTGTCCCTGACTCCTGGGGTACTGTTTCCTGTCCCTGATCCCTCGGGTCCTGTTTCCTGTCCCTGACCCCTTGGGTCCTTTTTCATTTCCCCAGCCCCTGGGGTCCTGTTTCATGTCCCCAACCTCTGGGGTCCTGTCACCTGCCCCTGACCCCAGGGCTCCTGTTTCCTGTCCTTGACCCCCGGGGTCCTGTTTCCTGTCCCTGACCCGTGGGGTCCTGTTTTATGTCCCCGACCCCTGGGGTCCTGTTACCTGTCCTTGACTCCTGGGGTACTGTTTCCTGTCCCTGATCCCTGGGGTCCTGTTTCATGTCCTCAACCCCTGGGGTTCTGTTACCTGACCCCTGGGGTCCTTTTTCCTCTCCCCGACCCCTGAGGTCCTGTTACCTGTCCCTGACCCTTGGGGTCCTGTTTCCTGTCCCTCGACCCCTGGTGACCTGTTTCATGTCCCCAACCACTGGCTTCCTGTTTCATGTCCCCGACCCCTGGGGTCCTGTTTCCTGTCCCTGATCCCTGGGGTCCGGTTTCATGACCCCGCCTCTGGGGTCCTGTTTCCTGTCCCTGACCTCTGGGGTCCTGTTACCTGTCCCTGACCCTTGGGGTCCTGTTTCCTGTCCCTGACCCCTGGGGTACTGTTTCCTGTCCCTGACCCCTGGGGTCCTGTTTCATGTCCCCAACCACTGGGTTCCTGTTTCATGTCCTTGACACTGGGGTCCTGTTTCCTGTCCCTGACCCCTGGGGTCCTGTTTCATGTCCCCAACCACTGGGTTCCTGTTTCATGTCCTTGACCCCTGGGGTCCTGTTACCTGACCCCTGGGGTACTGCTTCCTGTCCCCCGACCCCTGGTGTCCTGTTTCATGTCCCCGACCCTGGGGTCCTGTTTCCTGTCCCTGATCCCTGGGGTCCTGTTTCCTGTTCCTGACCTCTGGGGTCCTCTTTCCTGTCCCGATCCCTGGGATCCTGTCCTTGACCCCTGGGGTCCTGTTTCCTGTCCCTGACCTCTGGGGTCCTGTTTCCTGTCCTGATCCCTGGGATCCTGTCCTTGACCCCTGGGGTCCTGTTTCCTGTCCCTGACCTCTGGGGTCCTGTTTCCTGTCCCTGACCTCTGGGGTCCTGTTTCCTGTCCCTGACCTCTGGGGTCCTGTTTCCTGTCCCTGACCTCTGGGGTCCTGTTTCCTGTCCTGATCCCTGGGATCCTGTCCTTGACCCCTGGGGTCCTGTTTCCTGTCCCTGACCTCTGGGGTCCTGTTTCCTGTCCCTGACCTCTGGGGTCCTGTTTCCTGTCCCTGACCTCTGGGGTCCTGTTTCCTGTCCCTGACCTCTGGGTCCTGTTTCCTGTCCCGATCCCTGGGATCCTGTCCTTGACCCCTGGGGTCCTGTTACCTGACCCCTGGGGTACTGCTTCCTGTCCCCCGACCCCTGGTGTCCTGTTTCCTGTCCCTGATCCATGGGGTCCTGTTTCATGACCCCGCCTCTGGGGTCCTGTTTCCTGTCCCTGACCTCTGTGGTCCTGTTTCCTGTCCCGATCCCTGGGATCCTGTCCTTGACCCCTGGGGTCCTGTTTCATGTCCCCAACCACTGGGTTCCTGTTTCATGTCCTTGACCCCTGGGGTCCTGTTACCTGACCCCTGGGGTACTGCTTCCTGTCCCCCGACCCCTGGTGTCCTGTTTCATGTCCCCGACCCCTGGGGTCCTGTTTCCTGTCCCTGATCCCTGGGGTCCTGTTTCATGACTCCGCCTCTGGGGTCCTGTTTCCTGTCCCTGACCTCTGGGGTCCTGTTTCCTGTCCCTGACCTCTGGGTCCTGTTTCCTGTCCCGATCCCTGGGATCCTGTCCTTGACCCCTGGGGTCCTGTTACCTGACCCCTGGGGTACTGCTTCCTGTCCCCCGACCCCTGGTGTCCTGTTTCCTGTCCCTGATCCATGTGGTCCTGTTTCATGACCCCGCCTCTGGGGTCCTGTTTCCTGTCCCTGACCTCTGTGGTCCTGTTTCCTGTCCCGATCCCTGGGATCCTGTCCTTGACCCCTGGGGGCCTGTTTCCTGTCCCTGACCTCTGTGGTCCTGTTTCCTGTCCCGATCCCTGGGATCCTGTCCTTGACCCCTGGGGTCCTGTTTCCTGTCCCTGACCTCTGTGGTCCTGTTTCCTGTCCCGATCCCTGGGATCCTGTCCTTGACCCCTAGGGTCCTGTTTCCTGTCCCTGAGCCTGGGGTCCTGTTTCCACATCATGCGCTGCTGCTCCATACCTTCTATATGGGAATGCTGGAGATGAGGACAGCGCTGTGCTTGTTCCATAGAGAATGAATGGAGCGGCAGCGCACAGACTGTGAACAGTACAGCTCTTTCCCCCTCTCCAAGCTGAACGTCCCAGCACTGACAGCCGTCATGAATTCAGAGCGTTAGCTCTTTGTGTCCACGTCTGTAACATTGTCTGCACTGAACAGTATTCTCTGTTGAAAGTTTTACTGTCACACTAAGAACTGGGATGACGTCACTGTGACGGACCGCTTGGCACCCCAACTAGGTGCCTCCACCAATCGATGCTTCCTAGTGCTCGCCGAGTACTTCCGAGCACTCCACCGGACACCATCAGCACTGTAGTCCCCACGTTACAGCTTGGCTGGGGTCTCGCTGTCCTCCACCCACCCTGGGCCCAAGACCAGGATCCAGCTTCCAGTGGGTAGAACCGTCTTGTAATCCCAGGGGAGTATAATATGAGAGGCTCTATGTTGAGGGTGAAACAGGAACTGACTTTATTGAAGACCAACTCAGTATATACAGTTCCAGAAGTCTAACGACATAACTCAATCAAACATGAACAGCATGCAAACAGACCCCCCCCAGTGTCTTAATGAAAGAATAGGGAGAGAGGAGACGCATGTGATGGGATTGTCTCCTGAGTGTATCATAGGGTGATCTACTCATCTACACCGGAGTCGGCTACTCCTAGAGTCAGCTATCTTAATCCCATCACTAACACAACAGAACAAAGGGACAAATGAACTAACACATTCATTGGGAGTCTCAGTGCAAAGCTAACCCTTTTTGTGTTGCAGGATTCACACCCTGCACCTTTAATGGGCAATAGGAAAGATGTGGCCTATAACTCCACACATAAATCAGGGTTAATAATTCCTTGTAACCCCAAGAGGTCTGAGGGGGTCTCCATAGTCCGTAGGAAGGAGTCTAGCCCTCAGGCTTCTCCAGCAGCCCCAGTGACGGTTCAGTCCGTGACAGTCATGATAGACATTACCAGGAACCAGTTATGTATCTGACACAGGGATGAAGCACCCCTCTCTGTGAGTGCAGCTCTGGAGTATAATACAGGAGGTAACACAGGATAAGTAATGTATGTACCAGCAGAATAGTGAGTGCAGCTCTGGAGAATAATACAGGAGGTAACACAGGATAAGTAATGTATGTACCAGCAGAATAGTGAGTGCAGCTCTGGAGTATAATACAGGATGGAACTCAGGATCAGTACAGGATAAGTAATGTATGTACACAGTGACTGCACCAGCAGAATAGTGAGTGCAGCTCTGGAGTATAATACAGGATGTAACTCAGGATCAGTACAGGATGAGTAATGTATGTACACAGTGACTGCACCAGCAGAATAGTGAGTGCAGCTCTGGAGTATAATACAGGATGTAACTCAGGATCAGTACAGGATAAGTAATGTATGTACACAGTGACTGCACCAGCAGAATAGTGAGCGCAGCTCTGGAGTATAATACAGGATGTAACTCAGGATCAGTACAGGATAAGTAATGTATGTACACAGTGACTGCACCAGCAGAATAGTGAGTGCAGCTCTGGAGTATATCACAGGATGTAACTCAGGATCAGTACAGGATAAGTAATGTATGTACACAGTGACTGCACCAGCAGAATAGTGAGTGCAGCTCTGGAGTATAATACAGGATGTAACTCAGGATCAGTACAGGATAAGTAATGTATGTACACGGTGACTGCACCAGCAGAATAGTGAGTGCAGCTCTGGAGTATAATACAGGATGTAACTCAGGATCAGTACAGGATAAGTAATGTATGTACACAGTGACTGCACCAGCAGAATAGTGAGTGCAGCTCTGGAGTATAATACAGGATGTAACTCAGGATCAGTACAGGATAAGTAATGTATGTACACGGTGACTGCACCAGCAGAATAGTGAGTGCAGCTCTGGAGTATAATACAGGATGTAACTCAGGATCAGTACAGGATAAGTAATGTATGTACACAGTGACTGCACCAGCAGAATAGTGAGTGCAGCTCTGGAGTATAATACAGGATGTAACTCAGGATCAGTACAGGATAAGTAATGTATGTACACAGTGACTGCACCAGCAGAATAGTGAGTGCAGCTCTGGAGGATAATACAGGATGTAACTCAGGATCATTACAGGATAAGAAATGTATGTATACAGTGACTGCACCAGCAGAATAGTGAGTGCAGCTCTGGAGTATAATACAGGATGTAACTCAGGATCAGTACAGGATAAGTAATGTATGTACACAGTGACTGCACCAGCAGAATAGTGAGTGCAGCTCTGGAGTATAATACAGGAGGTAACTCAGGATCAGTACAGGATAAGTAATGTATGTACACAGTGACTGCACCAGCAGAATAGTGAGTGCAGCTCTGGAGTATAATACAGGATGTAACTCAGGATCATTACAGGATAAGTAATGTATGTATACAGTGACTGCACCAGCAGAATAGTGAGTGCAGCTCTGGAGTATAATACAGGATGTAACTGAGGATCAGTACAGGATAAGTAATGTATGTACACAGTGACTGCACCAGCAGAATAGTGAGTGCAGCTCTGGAGTATAATACAGGATGTAACTCAGGATCAGTACAGGATAAATAATGTATGTACACAGTGACTGCACCAGCAGAACAGTGAGTGCAGCTCTGGAGTATAATACAGGATGTAACTCAGGATCAGTACAGGATAAGTAATGTATGTACACAGTGACTGCACCAGCAGAATAGTGAGTGCAGCTCTGGAGTATAATACAGGATGTAACTCAGGATCAGTACAGGATAAGTAATATATGTATACAGTGACTGCACCAACAGAATAGTGAGTGCAGCTCTGGAGTATAATACAGGATGTAACTCAGGATCAGTACAGGATAAGTAATGTATGTACACAGTGACTGCACCAGCAGAATAGTGAGTGCAGCTCTGGAGTATAATACAGGATGTAACTCAGGATATGTACAGGATAAGTAATGTATGTACACAGTGACTGCACCAGCAGAATAGTGAGTGCAGCTCTGGAGGATAATACAGGATGTAACTCAGGGTCAGTACAGGATAAGTAATGTATGTACACAGTGACTGCACCAGCAGAATAGTGAGTGCAGCTCTGGAGTATAATACAGGATGTAACTCAGGATCAGTACAGGATAAGTAATGTATGTACACAGTGACTCCACCAGCAGAATAGTGAGTGCAGCTCCAGTGTATAATACAGGATGTAACTCAGGATCAGTACAGGATAAGTAATGTATGTATACAGTGACTGCACCAGCAGAATAGTGAGTGCAGCTCTGGAGTATAATACAGGATGTAACTCAGGATCAGTACAGGATAAGTAATGTATGTACACAGTAACTGCACCAGCAGAATAGTGAGTGCAGCTCTGAAGTATAATACAGGATGTAACTCAGGATCAGTACAGGATAAGTAATGTATGTACACAGTAACTGCACCAGCAGAATAGTGAGTGCAGCTCTGAAGTATAATACAGGATGTAACTCAGGATCAGTACAGGATAAGTAATGTATGTATACAGTGACTGCACCAGCAGAATAGTGAGTGCAGCTCTGGAGGATAATACAGGATGTAACTCAGGGTCAGTACAGGATAAGTAATGTATGTTGTAGGTCTGGGGCTGGATGGAGATTAGATGCTTGGTATATGATTTCTCCAGGACATCTTTTTCTTTAGTCTTTTGGGAATCTGATAACATTTGCTTCCTATTCCAGTAAATCCTCAGGATTATTTCTCTTGCTGATGGTTTCCTCCCTGAAACATCCATGATTTGCACAATATCTGCTCCTCTATATGTTGTATGGAATACATTTCTTACGCTGGGAGTCTCTATAACTTCCCTTTTCTTCTGGAATTACAGTGAAGCTATTTTCTGCGGTTGTGCGTTGCATATGTAACGCGCTTTATCAGATGGCCGCCATGTGTTTGTGTGTCAGGTCGTCACGCTGAAAGCTGGGACGCATTATATGTTGGGGTTCCGCCACCAGATTTACATAAGGCACAATCTGTCTCCAACATAATTGTGGAGAGAATTCCCAATGGTGTCCAACACCCTCCCGTCCCCCCGGATTCCCGCCATGTCCACACTACGTGATAAGACGCTCATGCTGTTCCATATAATGACAGGAACAATGGCCGTCTTGGCCTCCTCTCCCCAAATCTGCATAATTACAGTAAATCAGCAAAAAAAAAAAAATCGTTCTCAATTGTTTGTTGAAAAGGTTGCTGTAAGGACCATAAAGCCCTGGTTACATGTGCTGGAAAGCTGGCCGACAACTAACATGGCCGCACTTATGGATCCCACATGGGTTGTCACTCAGCTTTCCTAGTCCAGATTGCTGAATCTGCCTGGTGATGCAGCAACACATTCTCTCATCATCTCACGTCTCCTGGAGTGACAACCCTATTAAGCATACAGTGCTTGACAACTTTTTAGAGGGGTCTTCAGGGAGAGAGAAAAGCAAAGCCCATGAGTGTAGGAGATGTCGCCAACGTACGGCAACTCGATCACAAATGCAGCACCCCCAAAATAAATATAGAACTTACTCCAGACCCCCGAAACACATAGAGACCATTGAAGTGGACCCCTACAGCGTACTGATCCCAGACCCCTAGATAAGTACAGGCGCTCTAAATAAATACAGACCGGAGACCCTAATTAGATATGGAATCCAGACCAGACCCCCTGAATAAATACAGCCCCCAGACCAGACCCCCTGAATAAATACAGCCCCCAGACCAGACCCCCTGAATAAATACAGCCCCCAGACCAGACCCCCTGAATAAATACAGCCCCCAGACCAGACCCCCTGAATAAATACAGCCCCCAGACCAGACCCCCTGAATAAATACAGCCCCCAGACCAGATGCCCTAAATAAATACAGCCCCCAGACCAGAATCCCTGAATAAATACAGCCCCCAGACCAGTAGCACTAAATAAATACAGCCCCCAGACCAGACCTCATACATAAAGACCTAACACCAGACCAGACCCCCTGAATAAATACAGCCCCCAGACCAGACCCCCTAAATAAATACAGCCCCCAGACCAGACCCCCTAAATAAATACAGCCCCCAGATCAGATGCCCTAAATAAATACAGCCCCCAGACCAGATGCCCTAAATAAATACAGCCCCCAGACCAGACGCCCTAAATAAATATAGCCCCCAGACCAGACGCCCTAAATAAATACAGCCCCCAGACCAGACCCCCTGAATAAATACAGCCCCCAGACCAGACCCCCTAAATAAATACAGCCCCCAGACCAGACCCCCTGAATAAATACAGCCCCCAGACCAGATGCCCTAAATAAATACAGCCCCCAGACCAGAACCCCTGAATAAATACAGCCCCCAGACCAGACCCCCTGAATAAATACAGCCCCGAGACCAGACCCCCTGAATAAATACAGCCCCCAGACCAGACCTCATACATAAAGACCTAACACCAGACCAGACCCCCTGAATAAATACAGCCCCCAGACCAGACCCCCTGAATAAATACAGCCCCCAGACCAGACCCCCTGAATAAATACAGACCACAGACCAGAACCTCGAAATAAACACAGACCCTAGACCTCCGAAATAAGTACAGACCCCAGACCAGAGCCCCTATATTAATACAGATCTCAGACCCCCGCCATTAATTCACACGTCAGACCCCCGCCATTAATTCACACGTCAGACCCCCGCCATTAATTTATACATCAGACCCCCACCATTAATACACACGTCAGACCCCCGCCATTAATTCACACATCAGGCCCCCACCATTAATTCACGTCAGTCCCCCCGCAATTAATTCACACGTCAGACCCCCGCCATTAATTCACACGTCAGACCCCCGCCATTAATTCACACGTCAGACCCCCGCCATTAATTCATACGTCAGACCCCCGCCATTAATACACGTCAGACCCCCGCCAATAATTCACACATCAGACCCCCGCCAATAATTCACACATCAGACCCCCGCCATTAATTTAAACGTTAGACCCCCGCCATTAATTCACACGTCAGTCCCCCCGCCATTAATTCACACGTCAGACCCTCGCCATTAATACACGTCAGACCCCCGCCAATAATTCACACATCAGACCCCCGCCATTAATTCACATGTCAGACCCCCACCATTAATTTATACGTCAGACCCCCGCCATTAATTCACACATCAGACCCCCGCCATTAATTCACACGTCAGACCCCCGCCATTAATACACACGTCAGACCCCCGCCATTAATTCATACATCAGACCCCTGGCATTAATTCATACATCAGACCCCCACCATTAATTCATACATCAGACCCCCACCATTAATACACACGTCAGACCCCCACCATTAATTCACGTCAGTCCCCCCGCCATTAATTCACACGTCAGACCCCCGCCATTAATTCATACGTCAGACCCCCGCCATTAATTCATACGTCAGACCCCCGCCATTAATTCATACGTCAGACCCCCGCCATTAATTTACACGTCAGACCCCCGCCATTAATACACACGTCAGACCCCCGCCATTAATTTACACGTCAGACCCCCACCATTAATACACACGTCAGACCCCCGCCATTAATACGCACATCAGACCCCCGCCATTAATTCATACGTCAGACCCTCACCATTAATACACATCAGACCCCCGCCAATAATTCACACATCAGACCCCCGCCATTAATTCACATGTCAGACCCCCGCCATTAATTCATACGTCAGACCCCCGCCATTAATTTACACGTCAGACCCCCACCATTAATACACACGTCAGACCCCCGCCATTAATACACACGTAAGACCCCCGCCATTAATTCGTACGTCAGACCCCCGCCATTAATACACGTCAGACCCCCGCCATTAATACGCACATCAGACCCCCGCCATTAATTCGTACGTCAGACCCCCGCCATTAATACACGTCAGACCCCCGCCATTAATACACGTCAGACCCCCGCCATTAATACACGTCAGACCCTCACCATTAATACACATCAGACCCCCGCCAATAATTCACACATCAGACCCCCGCCATTAATTCACATGTCAGACCCCCGCCATTAATTCATACGTCAGACCCCCGCCATTAATTTACACGTCAGACCCCCACCATTAATACACACGTCAGACCCCCGCCATTAATACGCACACGTCAGACCCCCGCCATTAATACGCACGTCAGACCCCCGCCATTAATACACGTCAGACCCCCGCCATTAATACACGTCAGACCCCTGCCCCTTATTCTTCCTCCCATCTCTCTCTCTGGAGACCCTATCTCCCTCACGGGGGCTGCTTTTCAGGGGCCCATCACTGCCTTCCAGCATTGGTGTTCTGGGGTCCTATAGTACAGGACAAGGGGCCCGGAGACAAACACACATTGGGGCCACCAGCCTGACGTATCGTTCCTGTCACATAAGTGGATGGAGGAGATGGTAGATTGCAGAGGAAGGTGGTGGGCGAAGAGGTCGGGTGCAGGGTATGTGCGACCTTTTTATTCATTTTCATTCGCCAGGGGACAGAGTCAGAGCGTTGTGAGGCCGTCGGCGAATTTATTAATATTTATGCCAGAAACTACTGTAAATAATGGGGGTCATTTACTAAGGGACTTGCAAGTTCTTTAGTCGCAGGTCGCTTTATTTACTGGCTGCGCAACAATGTTTAGTCACGTGGCCAGTTGTACGCTGCGTTCGAAAGTTGGCTGGGACAGGGAAATAGCAGGTGTGTGTCAGTCAGGAGGTGTCAGTCAGGAGCTGTCAGTCAGGAGGTGTCAGTCAGGAGCTGTCAGTCAGGAGGTGTCAGTCAGGAGCTGTCAGTCAGGAGGTGTCAGTCAGGGGGTGTCAGTCAGGAGGTGTCAGTCAGGAGCTGTCAGTCAGGAGGTGTCAGTCAGGGGGTGTCAGTCAGGAGGTGTCAGTCAGGAGCTGTCAGTAAGAAGCTGTCAGTCAGGAGGTGTCAGTCAGGAGGTGTCAGTCAGGAGGTGTCAGTCATGGGGTGTCAGTCAGGAGGTGTCAGTCAGGAGCTGTCAGTCAGGAGGTGTCAGTCAGGAGGTGTCAGTCAGGAGCTGTCAGTCAGGAGGTGTCAGTCAGGGGGTGTCAGTCAGGAGGTGTCAGTCAGGAGCTGTCAGTAAGAAGCTGTCAGTCAGGAGGTGTCAGTCAGGAGGTGTCAGTCAGGAGGTGTCAGTCATGGGGTGTCAGTCAGGAGGTGTCAGTCAGGAGCTGTCAGTCAGGGGGTGTCAGTCAGGAGCTGTCAGTCAGGAGCTGTCAGTCAGGGGCTATCAGTCAGGAGGTATCAGTCAGGAGCTGTCAGTCAGGAGGTGTCAGTCAGGAGGTGTCAGTCAGGAGGTGTCAGTCAGGAGCTATCAGTCAGGAGGTGTCAGTCAGGAGGTGTCAGTCAGGAGGTGTCAGTCAGGAGGTGTCAGTCAGGAGGTGTCAGTCAGGAGGTATCAGTCAGGAGGTGTCAGTCAGGAGGTGTCAGTCATGGGGTGTCAGTCAGGAGGTGTCAGTCATGGGGTGTCAGTCAGGAGGTGTCAGTCAGGAGCTGTCAGTAAGAAGCTGTCAGTCAGGAGGTGTCAGTCAGGAGGTGTCAGTCAGGAGGTATCAGCCAGGAGGTGTCAGTCAGGAGGTGTCAGTCAGGAGGTGTCAGTCAGGAGGTGTCAGTCATGGGGTGTCAGTCAGGAGCTGTCAGTCAGGAGGTGTCAGTCAGGAGGTGTCAGTCAGGAGGTATCAGTCAGGAGGTGTCAGTCAGGAAGTGTCAGTCAGGAGGTGTCAGTCAGGAGGTGTCAGTCATGGGGTGTCAGTCAGGAGGTGTCAGTCAGGAGGTGTCAGTCAGGAGGTGTCAGTCAGGGAGGTGTCAGTCAGGAGGTGTCAGTCAGGGGGTGTCAGTCAGGAGGTGTCAGTCAGGAGGTATCAGTCAGGAGGTGTCAGTCAGGAGGTGTCAGTCAGGAGGTGTCAGTCAGGAGCTGTCAGTCAGGGGGTGTCAGTCAGGAGCTGTCAGTCAGAAGGTATCAGTCAGGAGGTGTCAGTCAGGAGGTGTCAGTCAGGAGGTGTCAGGAGGTATCAGTCAGGAGGTGTCAGTCAGGAGCTGTCAGTCAGGAGGTGTCAGTCAGGAGCTGTCAGTCAGGGGGCTATCCGTCAGGGGATATCAGTCAGGAGGTGTCAGTCAGGGGGCTATCAGACATGGGGTGTCAGTCAGGAGGTGTCAGTCAGGGGGCTATCAGACATGGGGTGTCAGTCAGGAGGTATCAGTCAGGAGCTGTCAGTCAGGAGGTGTCAGTCAGGAGCTGTCAGTCAGGGGGCTATCCGTCAGGGAATATCAGTCAGGAGGTGTCAGTCAGGAGGTGTCAGTCGGGGGGCTATCAGTCAGGAGCTGTCAGTCAGGAGGTGTCAGTCAGGAGGTGTCAGTCAGGAGGTGTCAGTCAGGAGCTGTCAGTCAGGAGGTGTCAGTCAGCAGGTGTCAGTCAGGAGCTGTCAGTCAGGAGGTGTCAGTCAGGAGGTGTCATTCAGGAGCTGTCAGTCAGGAGCTGTCAGTCAGGAGCTGTCAGTCAGGAGGTGTCAGTCAGGGGGCTATCAGTATGGAGGTGTCAGTCAGGAGCTGTCAGTCAGGAGCTGTCAGTCAGGAGGTGTCAGTCAGGAGCTGTCAGTCAGTAGGTGTCAGTCAGGAGGTGTCAGTATGGAGGTGTCAGTCAGGAGGTGTCAGTCAGGAGGTGTCAGTCAGGAGCTGTCAGTCAGGAGGTGTCAGTCAGGAGCTGTCAGTCAGGAGGTATCAGTCAGGAGGTATCAGTCAGGAGGTATCAGTCAGGGGCTGTCAGTCAGGAGGTGTCAGTCAGGAGCTATCAGTCAGGAGGTATCAGTCAGGAGGTGTCAGTCAGGAGGTGTCAGCCAGGGGCTGTCAGTTAGGAGGTATCAGTCAGGAGGTGTCAGTCAGGAGGTGTCAGTCAGGGGCTATCAGCCAGGGGGCTATCAGTCAGGGGCTATCAGTCAGGAGGTATCAGCCAGGAGGTATCGGTCAGGGGTCTTTCAGTTAGTGAGGGGTCTATCAGGAGGTATCAGCCAGGAGGTATCGGTCAGGAGGTGTCAGTCAGGAGGTATCAGTCAGGAGGTGTCAGTCAGGTGGCTAATAGAGATGTCGCGAACATAAAATTTTCCGTTCGCGAACGGCAAACGCGAATTTCCGCAAATGTTCGCGAACGGGCGAACCGGGTGAACCGCCATAGACATCAATAGGCAGGCGAATTTTAAAACCCACAGGGACTCTTTCTGGCCACAATAGTGATGGAAAAGTTGTTTCAAGGGGACTAACACCTGGACTGTGGCCTGCCGGAGGGGGATCCATGGCAAAACTCCCATGGAAAATTATGTAGTTGACGCAGAGTCAGGTTTTAATCCATAAAGGGCATAAATCACCTAACAATCCTAAATTGTTTGGAATAACGTGCTTTAAAACATCCAGTGTGTGTATACGATCAGGTATGATGTTGTATCGATCAGGTAGTGTAAGGGTTACGCCCGCTTCACAGACATTGACAGACCAAACTCCCCGTTTAACGCACCGCAAACAACCGCAAACAGTCCATTTGCACAAGGTTGGATACCAAGCTAGCCATGTCCCGTTCCTTGTCCTCCCTGACGTCATTGAAGGTCTCTTCCTCCACCCAGCCACGTACAAAACCAAGGGTACCCGAAAGGTGACAACAAGCCCCCTGGGACGCCTGCTGTGGTTGGTCTTCCACCTCCTCAAAGCCACCTTCCTCCTCTGACTCCTCTTCTTCAGACTCCTCTCTCTGCGTTGCCGCAGGTCCAGCAATCGACGACGACAAGGCTGCTTCTGTGGTGATGGTGACCACAACTCTTCCTCTTCATGCTCATCTACGGCCTGATCCAGCACTCTTCGCAGGGCACGCTCCAGAAAAAACGCATATGGGATGAGGTCCATGATGTTGCCTTGGGTTTGACTGACCAGGTTTGTCACCTCCGCAAAAGGACGCATGAGCCTACAGCCATTGTGCATGAGCGTTCAGGAACGCGCCCAAAAAATACCCAGCTCCACAGAGGCTGTCCTCCTTTTTTAAATTAAAAAAATCTGTTCTTACCAGTTTAATCTCTGTTTTGTCCCCTATCAGGGGCCGGTGTATGAAATAGATTTTAGGAACCGGGGATGGAAAAAGATGCTTGGTTGGTCCTCTTACTTCCAAATTGGGGCACTGCGCGTGCGCCGTGTAATATACTGTGCTACCCGATATGAGTGGTATGTTAAGTAGTACTATTCCTATCAGTTTAATCCCTGTTACATCACCTATCAGGGGACGTGTATGGAATAGATTTTAGACAACCACAAAGAGTTGTCAATAGTTGACACACTCATGACATAAATTTTATTCCTCTATGCGTCAATCTTGGTGTAGTGATGACTGTGCTCGTGCGCACGTTTGGGAGATTGCAGGCGATGGCGGTGTTTCAAAGCCTATGGTTGTGCTGAGGTAGTTCAGTGACAGTTAAGTGACCCAGAAAACAATGATTCTGCAGTGTGGGCCCATTGTTGGCCTAGTAGGCTTTAATGATCACCTCAGATGATCACAAAGAAAATTTATGTTTTTTCTATGCAAAATTATCCAGCCGGTAGTTTTGGTCTGTTCACAATGAAGCAACGACCTTATCATCTGGGGTGTGCCAACATTGCCATTGCCAACACACTCATAGAGGTGGTCGCTTCATTGTGACACGCAAGCCCCTTCACCACAACAAGGTAACGATCACGAAGGGGAATTGACACTTGTATGGGCCTTTTTTTTGTTTTGTTTTTGCAGCCACAGTGCAGCACCAGAGGCCAAAAAAATTAGGCATGTACACATGCCTGAAAAATCAGGTATTGTTGCATCTGCTGCTGTTGTAGCTGATGTTTTCCAGGCAGAAAGTGCCCTAAAACATTGTGGCTTGAACCCTAGTTGGTGGTGGAGAAGTCACGCAAGTCACCCGGCATGCAGAGATTAAATACAGCAGCGTGGGGACCATTTTTAGCCCAAGGCAGATCATCTCATCAGGCCTTTTTTAGTCAAATGCATCCCCCACTGTCAGTCCCTTCGGGATCCATGCCTCATTCATCTTAATAAAGGTGAGGTAATCTAGACTTTTTTGACCTAGGCGACTTCTCTTCTCAGTGACAATACCTCCTGCTGCACTGAAGGTCCTTTCTGACAGGACACTTGAAGCGGGGCAGGCCAGAAGTTCTATCACAAATTGGGATAGCTCAGGCCACAGGTCAAGCCTGCACACCCAGTAGTCAAGGGGTTCATCGCTCCTCAGAGTGTCGATATCTGCAGTTAAGGCAAGGTAGTCTGCTACCTGTCGGTCGAGTCGTTCTCTGAGGGTGGACCCCGAAGGGCTGTGGCGATGTGTAGGACTTAAAAAGCTCTGCATGTCCTCCATCAACAACACGTCTGTAAAGCGTCCTGTCCTTGCCGGCGTGGTCGTGGGAGGAGGAGGATTACTTTCACCTCTTCCCCTGTTAGATTCCCGTTGTGCTGTGACATCACCCTTATACGATGTGTAAAACATACTTTTTAACTTGTTTTGGAACTGCTGCATCCTTTCTGACTTCCGGTAATTCGGTAACATTTCAGGCACTTTCTGCTTATACCGGGGGTCTAGTAGCTTGGCCACCCAGTACAGGTCGTTCTCCTTCAGCCTTTTTATACGAGGGTCCCTCAACAGGCATGACAGCATGAAAGACCCCATTTGCACAAGGTTGGATGCCGAGCTACTCATGTCCTGTTCCTCGTCCTCAATGATCTCACTGAAGGTATGTTCTTCCCCCCAGCCACGTACAACACCACGGGTACCGGATAGGTGACAACGAGCACCCTGGGATGCCTGTTGTGGTTGGTCTTCCTTCCTCCTCAAAGCCACATTCCTCCTCTGACTCCTCTTCCTCAGACTCCTCTTCCAGCGTTGCCGCAGGTCCGGCAAGCGATGCTGATAAGGCTGCTTCTGGTGGTGATGGTGACCACAACTCTTCCTCTTCACGCTCATCTACAGCCTGATCCAGCACTCTTCGCAGGGCACGCTCCAGGAAGAAAACAAATGGGATGATGTCGCTGATGGTGCCTTCGGTGCGACTGACTAGGTTTGTCACCTCAAAAGGACGCATGAGCCTACAGGCATTGCGCATGAGCGTCCAGTAACAAGGCAAAAAAACTCACAGCTCCGCAGAGGCTGTCCTAGCACCCTGGTCACACAAATACTCGTTGACGGCTTTTTCTTGTTGGAGCAGGCGGTCGAACATAAGGAGTGTTGAATTCCAACGTGTCGGGCTGTCGCAAATCAAGCGCCTCACTGGCATGTTGTTTCGCCGCTGAATATCGGAAAAGTGCGCCATGGCCGTGTAGGAACACCTGAAATGGCCACACACCTTCCTGGCCTGCTTGAGGACGTCCTGTAAGCCTGGGTACTTATGCACAAAGCGTTGTACGATCAGATTCAACACATGTGCCATGCACGGCACATGTGTCAACTTGCCCAAATTCAATGCCGCCAACAAATTGCTTCCGTTGTCACACACCACTTTGCCGATCTCCAGTTGGTGCGGAGTCAGCCACTGATCCACCTGTGCATTCAGGGCGGACAGGAGTGCTGGTCCGGTGTGGCTCTCTGCTTTCAGGCAAGTCAACCCCAAGACGGCGTGACACTGCCGTATCCGGGATGTGGAATAGCCCCTGGGAAGCTGGGGGGGTGCAGTTGATGTGGAGCCAGACGCCACAGCAGAAGAGGACTCAGCCGAGGAGGTTATGGAAGAGGATGGAGTAGGAGGAGTAGAGGAGGTGGCAGCAGGCCTGCCTGCAAGTCGTGGCGGTGTCACCAACTCCGCTGCAGAGCCACGCATTCCATGCTTGGCAGCCGTCAGCAGGTTTACCCAATGTGAAGTGTACAGTCGTGGCCAAATGTTTTGAGAATTACATAAATTTTGGAAATTGGAAAAGTTGCTGCTTAAGTTTTTATAATAGCAATTTGCATCTACTCCAGAATGTTATGAAGAGGGATCAGATGAATTGCATAGTCCTTCTTTGCCATGAAAATTAACTTAATCCCAAAAAAACCTTTCCACTGCATTTCATTGCTGTCATTAAAGGACCTGCTGAGATCATTTCAGTAATCGTCTTGTTAACTCAGGTGAGAATGTTGACGAGCACAAGGCTGGAGATCATTATGTCAGGCTGATTGGGTTAAAATGGCAGACTTGACGTGTTAAAAGGAGGGTGATGCTTGAAATCATTGTTCTTCCATTGTTAACCATGGTGACCTGCAAAGAAACACGTGCAGCCATCATTGCGTTGCATAAAAATGGCTTCACAGGCAAGGATATTGTGGCTACTAAGATTGCACCTCAATCAACAATTTATAGGATCATCAAGAACTTCAAGGAAAGAGGTTCAATTCTTGTTAAGAAGGCTTCAGGGCGTCCAAGAAAGTCCAGCAAGCGCCAGGATCGTCTCCTAAAGAGGATTCAGCTGCGGGATCGGAGTGCCACCAGTGCAGCGCTTGCTCAGGAATGGCAGCAGGCAGGTGTGAGCGCATCTGCACGCACAGTGAGGCCAAGACTTCTGGAAGATGGCCTGGTGTCAAGAAGGGCAGCAAAGAAGCCACTTCTCTCAACAAAAAAACCATCAGGGACAGATTGATGTTCTGCAGAAAGTCTGGTGAATGGACTGCTGAGGACTGGGGCAAAGTCATATTCTCCGATGAAGCCTCTTTCCGATTGTTTGGGGCATCTGGAAAAAGGCTTGTCCGGAGAAGAAAAGGTGAGTGCTACCATCAGTCCTGTGTCATGCCAACAGTAAAGCATCCTGAGACCAGTCATGTGTGGGGTTGCTTCTCATCCAAGTGAGTGGGCTCACTTACAATTTTGCCCAAAAACACAGCCATGAATAAAGAATGGCACCAAAACACCCTCCAACAGCAACTTCTTCCAACAATCCAACAACAGTTTGGTGAAGAACAATGCATTTTCCAGCACGATGGAGCACCGTGCCATAAGGCAAAAGTGATAACTAAGTGGCTCGGGAACCAAAACGTTGGCATTTTGGGTCCATGGCCTGGAAACTCCCCAGATCTTAATCCCATTGAGAACTTGTGGTCAATCCTCAAGAGGCGGGTGGACAAACAAAAACCCACTAATTCTGACAAACTCCAAGAAGTGATGATGAAAGAATGGGTTGCTATCAGTCAGGAATTGGCCCAGAAGGTGATTGAGAGCATGCGCAGTCGGATTGCAGAGGTCCTGAAAAAGAAGGGCCAACACTGCAAATACTGACTCTTTGCATAAATGTCATGTAATTGTCGATAAAAGCCTTTGAAACGTATGAAGTGCGTGTAATTATATTTCACTACATCACAGAAACAACTGAAACAAAGATCTAAAAGCAGTTTAGCAGCAAACTTTGTGAAAACTAATATTTGTGTCATTCTCAAAACTTTTGGCCACGACTGTACGTGATATACCTGCCCTGACCGTGCTTTGCAGACCAGGTATCAGTGGTCAGATGGACCCTTGCCCCAACACTGTGTGCCAGACATGCCATGACTTCCTTTTGCACAATAGAGTACAGGTTGGGGATTGCCTTTTGTGAATTTTTTTTTCGTCCGGGTACCTTCCACTGCGGTGTCCCAATAGCTACAAATTTTTTGAAGGCCTCAGACTCCACCAGCTTGTATGGTAAAAGCTGGCGGGCTAAGAGTTCCAACAAGCCAGCTGTCAGACGCCGGGCAAGGGGGTGACTTTGTGACATTGGCTTCTTACGCTGAAACATGTCCTTGACAGACACCTGACTGTGGGCAGATGAGCAGGAACTGCTGAAGGCGAGAGGCGGATGGTTGAGAGGGGGCAAGGAGGACAGCAGTGGTTGACGTGGCTGAAGATGCTGGACCAGGAGGAGGATGGTGGCTTTGAGCTTGTGTGCTGCTTCTACTCGTCATCATGTGTTGATCCCATAGGCGTTTGTGATGTGCGATCATGTGCCTTTGCAAAGCAGTTGTACCTAGGTGGGTGTTGGATTTCCCACAGTTTCTTTTGGCACAGGTTGCAAATGGCATCGCTGTTGTCAGAAGCAGACACACAAAAAAAATGCCACACTTCTGAGCTCTGCAATGACGGCATTCTGGTGGTGGCAGCAGCATGCGTTGATTGGCGTGCTGTCTGGCTGACCCCGGGTGCCGATGCATGCTGTCTGACTGTGCCACTAGCTCCTTGCGACGACCTCCCCCTGCTTCCAACTCGTCTCCTCCTCCTCTCTGTCTCCCCATCTGAACTTTCCCCCTGTTCTTCTTCTCTTCGAGCAGGCACCCACATGACATCCACGGACACATCGTCATCATCAACCGCTTCACTTGTATCTGACAACTCAGCAAAGGAAGCAGCAGCGGGTACAACATCATCATCATCACACTGTACGTCCATGTGTGTAATGCTGCCTGACTGAGACATATCCCTGTTATCTACATCCTCTGGCAATAATGGTTGCGCATCACTCATTTCATCCAACTGATGTGTAAATAACTTCTCTGACAGAAGAAGTGAAGCGGCTGTGGTGGCTGTGGTGGTAGTGGTGGTGGTGGCGGCGGGCGGGCGAGTGGTAACTTGAGAGGTGCCCGAAGCTGAGCTGGAGGAGGATGGTGCGTCAAGGTTCCGAGCGGAAGCTGTAGAAGATTGGGTGTCCTGTGTTAGCCAGTCAACTATGTCCTCAGAACTCTTCGAGTTCAGGGTACGTGGCCTCTGAACACTGGGCATTATTCTAGGGCCAAAGGGAATGACAGCACCACGACCACGACGGCCCCTGCGGGGTGGCCTGCCTCTGCCTGTCATTTATATTAAAGGGTAAAAATTAAATGACTTTTTTATCTGCAAGGTACTGTGCCACCCGATATGAGTGGATGCTGTCCTTGCTTTTTGATAGGAGGAGGGAGGGTATGCTGATTGACTGGAATGTGTCTGCTGACTGTGAGGTACAGGGTCAAAGTTTTCAGTCAGGGGTCTATCAGTCAGTAGGTATCAGCCAGGAGGTATCGGTCAGGGGTCTTTCAGTTAGTGAGGGGTCTATCAGTCAGGAGGTGTCAGTCAGGAGGCTATCAGTCATGGGGTGTCAGTCAGGAGGTTTCAGTCAGGAGGTGTCAGTCAGGGGGTGTCAGTCAGGGGGTGTCAGTCATGGGGTGTCAGTCAGGAGGTGTCAGTCAGGAGGCTATCAGTCATGTGGTGTCAGTCAGGAGGTGTCAGTCAGGGGGTGTCAGTCAGGGGGTGTCAGTCAAGAGGTGTCAGTCAGGGGGTGTCAGTCAGGAGGTGTCAGTCAGGAGGTATCAGTCAGGGGGTGTCAGTCAGGAGGTATCAGTCAGGGGCTCTCAGTCATGGGGTGTCAGTCAGGGGCTCTCAGTCATGGGGTGTCAGTCAGGGGGTGTCAGTCAGGGGGTGTCAGTCAGGGGGTGTCAGTCAGGAGGTGTCAGTCAGGAGGCTATCAGTCATGAGGTGTCAGTCAGGGGGTGTCAGTCAGGGGGTGTCAGTCAAGAGGTGTCAGTCAGGGGGTGTCAGTCAGGAGGTGTCAGTCAGGAGGTATCAGTCAGGAGGTGTCAGTCAGGGGCTCTCAGTCATGGGGTGTCAGTCAGGGGGTGTCAGTCAGGAGGTGTCAGTCAGGGGGTGTCAGTCAGGAGGTGTCAGTCAAGAGGTGTCAGTCAGGGGGTGTCAGTCAGGGGGTGTCAGTCAGGAGGTGTCAGTCAGGGGGTGTCAGTCAGGGGGTGTCAGTCAGGAGGTGTCAGTCAGGGGGTGTCAGTCAGGGGGTGTCAGTCAGGGGGTGTCAGTCAGGAGGTGTCAGTCAGGAGGTAGTAGTCAGGGGCTGTCAGTCAGGAGCTGTCAGTCAGGAGCTGTCAGTCAGGAGGTATCAGTCAGGAGGCGTCAGTCAGGAGGTATCAGTCAGGGGCTATCAGTCAGGAGGTATTAGTCAGGAGGTGTCAGTCAGGGGTTCTCAGTCAGGAGGTATCAGTCAGGAGGTATTAGTCAGGGAAGTGTCAGTCAGGGGCTATCAGTCAGGGGGCTGTCAGTCAGGAGGTGTCAGTCAGGACTCAGGAGGTGTCAGTCATTGGGTGTCAGTCAGGAGGCTATCAGTCAGGAGGCTATCAGTCATGGGGTGTCAGTCAGGGGGCTGTCAGTCAGGGGCTGTCAGTTATTGGGTGTCAGTCAGGAGGCTATCAGTCAGGGGGCTATCAGTCAAGGGGTGTCAGTCAGGAGGTGTTAGTCAGGAGGTGTCAGTCAGGTGGTATCAGTCAGGAGGTATCAGTCAGGAGGTATCAGTCAGGAGCTATCAGTCAGGGAGGTGTCAGTCAGGGGGCTATCAGTCAGGGGGCTATCAGTCAGGAGCTGTCAGTCAGGGAGGTGTCAGTCAGGAGGTGTCAGTCAGGGGGTGTCAGTCAGGAGGTATCAGTCAGGAGGTGTCAGTCAGGGGGTGTCAGTCAGGAGGTGTCAGTCAGGGGCTGTCAGTCAGGAGGTATCAGTCAGGAGGCGTCAGTCAGGAGGTATCAGTCAGGAGGTGTCAGTCAGGGGCTGTCAGTCAGGAGCTGTCAGTCAGGAGGCGTCAGTCAGGGAGGTGTCAGTCAGGGGCTGTCAGTCAGGAGCTGTCAGTCAGGAGCTGTCAGTCAGGAGGCGTCAGTCAGGGAGGTGTCAGTCAGGGGCTATCAGTCAGGGAGGTGTCAGTCAGGGGGTGTCAGTCAGGGGCTATCAGTCAGGGAAGTGTCAGTCAGGGGCTATCAGTCAGGGGGCTATCAGTCAGGGGGCTGTCAGTCAGGTGGTATCAGTCAGGAGGCGTCAGTCAGGACTCAGGAGGTGTCAGTCATTGGGTGTCAGTCAGGAGGCTATGAGTCATGGGGTGTCAGTCAGGGGGCTGTCAGTCAGGGGCTGTCAGTCATTGGGTGTCAGTCAGGAGGCTATCAGTCAGGGGGCTATCAGTCATGGGGTGTCAGTCAGGAGGTGTTAGTCAGGAGGCTATCAGTCAGGAGGTGTTAGTCAGGAGGCTATCAGTCAGGGAGGTGTCAGTCAAGGGGCTATCAGTCAGGGGCTGTCAGTCATTGGGTGTCAGTCAGGGGCTATCAGTCAGGGGGCTATCAGTCATGGGGTGTCAGTCAGGAGGTGTTAGTCAGGAGGCTATCAGTCAGGGAGGTGTCAGTCAGGGGGCTATCAGTCAGGGGGCTATCAGTCATGGGTTGTCAGTCAGGAGGTGTTAGTCAGGAGGCTATCAGTCAGGAGGTGTTAGTCAGGGGGCGTCAGTCAGGAGGTGTCAGTCAGGAGGTGTCAGTCAGGAGGTGTCAGTCAGGAGGTGTCAGTCAGGAGGTATCAGTCAGGGGGTATCAGTCAGGTGGTATCAGTCAGGAGGTATCAGTCAGGAGGTATCAGTCAGGGAAGTGTCAGTCAGGGGCTATCAGTCAGGGGGCTGTCAGTCAGGAGGTGTCAGTCAGGACTCAGGAGGTGTCAGTCATTGGGTGTCAGTCAGGAGGCTATCAGTCATGGGGTGTCAGTCAGGGGGCTGTCAGTCAGGGGCTGTCAGTCATTGGGTGTCAGTCAGGAGGCTATCAGTCAAGGGGCTATCAGTCATGGGGTGTCAGTCAGGAGGTGTTAGTCAGGAGGCTATCAGTCAGGAGGTGTTAGTCAGGAGGCTATCAGTCAGGGAGGTGTCAGTCAGGGGGCTATCAGTCAGGGGGCTATCAGTCAGGAGCTGTCAGTCAGGGAGGTGTCAGTCAGGAGGTGTCAGTCAGGGGGTGTCAGTCAGGAGGTATCAGTCAGGAGGTGTCAGTCAGGGGCTGTCAGTCAGGAGGAGGGAGGGTATGCTGATTGACTGGAATGTGTCTGCTGACTGTGAGGTACAGGGTCAAAGTTTTCAGTCAGGGGTCTATCAGTCAGTAGGTATCAGCCAGGAGGTATCGGTCAGGGGTCTTTCAGTTAGTGAGGGGTCTATCAGTCAGGAGGTGTCAGTCAGGAGGCTATCAGTCATGGGGTGTCAGTCAGGAGGTTTCAGTCAGGAGGTGTCAGTCAGGGGGTGTCAGTCAGGGGGTGTCAGTCATGGGGTGTCAGTCAGGAGGTGTCAGTCAGGAGGCTATCAGTCATGTGGTGTCAGTCAGGAGGTGTCAGTCAGGGGGTGTCAGTCAGGGGGTGTCAGTCAAGAGGTGTCAGTCAGGGGGTGTCAGTCAGGAGGTGTCAGTCAGGAGGTATCAGTCAGGGGGTGTCAGTCAGGAGGTATCAGTCAGGGGCTCTCAGTCATGGGGTGTCAGTCAGGGGCTCTCAGTCATGGGGTGTCAGTCAGGGGGTGTCAGTCAGGGGGTGTCAGTCAGGGGGTGTCAGTCAGGAGGTGTCAGTCAGGAGGCTATCAGTCATGAGGTGTCAGTCAGGGGGTGTCAGTCAGGGGGTGTCAGTCAAGAGGTGTCAGTCAGGGGGTGTCAGTCAGGAGGTGTCAGTCAGGAGGTATCAGTCAGGAGGTGTCAGTCAGGGGCTCTCAGTCATGGGGTGTCAGTCAGGGGGTGTCAGTCAGGAGGTGTCAGTCAGGGGGTGTCAGTCAGGAGGTGTCAGTCAAGAGGTGTCAGTCAGGGGGTGTCAGTCAGGGGGTGTCAGTCAGGAGGTGTCAGTCAGGAGGTGTCAGTCAGGGGGTGTCAGTCAGGGGGTGTCAGTCAGGAGGTGTCAGTCAGGGGGTGTCAGTCAGGGGGTGTCAGTCAGGGGGTGTCAGTCAGGAGGTGTCAGTCAGGAGGTAGTAGTCAGGGGCTGTCAGTCAGGAGCTGTCAGTCAGGAGCTGTCAGTCAGGAGGTATCAGTCAGGAGGCGTCAGTCAGGAGGTATCAGTCAGGGGCTATCAGTCAGGAGGTATTAGTCAGGAGGTGTCAGTCAGGGGTTCTCAGTCAGGAGGTATCAGTCAGGAGGTATTAGTCAGGGAAGTGTCAGTCAGGGGCTATCAGTCAGGGGGCTGTCAGTCAGGAGGTGTCAGTCAGGACTCAGGAGGTGTCAGTCATTGGGTGTCAGTCAGGAGGCTATCAGTCAGGAGGCTATCAGTCATGGGGTGTCAGTCAGGGGGCTGTCAGTCAGGGGCTGTCAGTTATTGGGTGTCAGTCAGGAGGCTATCAGTCAGGGGGCTATCAGTCAAGGGGTGTCAGTCAGGAGGTGTTAGTCAGGAGGTGTCAGTCAGGTGGTATCAGTCAGGAGGTATCAGTCAGGAGGTATCAGTCAGGAGCTATCAGTCAGGGAGGTGTCAGTCAGGGGGCTATCAGTCAGGGGGCTATCAGTCAGGAGCTGTCAGTCAGGGAGGTGTCAGTCAGGAGGTGTCAGTCAGGGGGTGTCAGTCAGGAGGTATCAGTCAGGAGGTGTCAGTCAGGGGGTGTCAGTCAGGAGGTGTCAGTCAGGGGCTGTCAGTCAGGAGGTATCAGTCAGGAGGCGTCAGTCAGGAGGTATCAGTCAGGAGGTGTCAGTCAGGGGCTGTCAGTCAGGAGCTGTCAGTCAGGAGGCGTCAGTCAGGGAGGTGTCAGTCAGGGGCTGTCAGTCAGGAGCTGTCAGTCAGGAGCTGTCAGTCAGGAGGCGTCAGTCAGGGAGGTGTCAGTCAGGGGCTATCAGTCAGGGAGGTGTCAGTCAGGGGGTGTCAGTCAGGGGCTATCAGTCAGGGAAGTGTCAGTCAGGGGCTATCAGTCAGGGGGCTATCAGTCAGGGGGCTGTCAGTCAGGTGGTATCAGTCAGGAGGCGTCAGTCAGGACTCAGGAGGTGTCAGTCATTGGGTGTCAGTCAGGAGGCTATCAGTCAGGAGGCTATGAGTCATGGGGTGTCAGTCAGGGGGCTGTCAGTCAGGGGCTGTCAGTCATTGGGTGTCAGTCAGGAGGCTATCAGTCAGGGGGCTATCAGTCATGGGGTGTCAGTCAGGAGGTGTTAGTCAGGAGGCTATCAGTCAGGAGGTGTTAGTCAGGAGGCTATCAGTCAGGGAGGTGTCAGTCAAGGGGCTATCAGTCAGGGGCTGTCAGTCATTGGGTGTCAGTCAGGGGCTATCAGTCAGGGGGCTATCAGTCATGGGGTGTCAGTCAGGAGGTGTTAGTCAGGAGGCTATCAGTCAGGGAGGTGTCAGTCAGGGGGCTATCAGTCAGGGGGCTATCAGTCATGGGTTGTCAGTCAGGAGGTGTTAGTCAGGAGGCTATCAGTCAGGAGGTGTTAGTCAGGGGGCGTCAGTCAGGAGGTGTCAGTCAGGAGGTGTCAGTCAGGAGGTGTCAGTCAGGAGGTGTCAGTCAGGAGGTATCAGTCAGGGGGTATCAGTCAGGTGGTATCAGTCAGGAGGTATCAGTCAGGAGGTATCAGTCAGGGAAGTGTCAGTCAGGGGCTATCAGTCAGGGGGCTGTCAGTCAGGAGGTGTCAGTCAGGACTCAGGAGGTGTCAGTCATTGGGTGTCAGTCAGGAGGCTATCAGTCATGGGGTGTCAGTCAGGGGGCTGTCAGTCAGGGGCTGTCAGTCATTGGGTGTCAGTCAGGAGGCTATCAGTCAAGGGGCTATCAGTCATGGGGTGTCAGTCAGGAGGTGTTAGTCAGGAGGCTATCAGTCAGGAGGTGTTAGTCAGGAGGCTATCAGTCAGGGAGGTGTCAGTCAGGGGGCTATCAGTCAGGGGGCTATCAGTCAGGAGCTGTCAGTCAGGGAGGTGTCAGTCAGGAGGTGTCAGTCAGGGGGTGTCAGTCAGGAGGTATCAGTCAGGAGGTGTCAGTCAGGGGCTGTCAGTCAGGAGGCGTCAGTCAGGAGGTATCAGTCAGGAGGTAGTAGTCAGGGGCTGTCAGTCAGGAGCTGTCAGTCAGGAGCTGTCAGTCAGGAGGTGTCAGTCAGGGGCTATCAGTCAGGGTAGTGTCAGTCAGGGGCTATCAGTCAGGGAGGTGTCAGTCAGGGGGTGTCAGTCAGGGGCTATCAGTCAGGGAAGTGTCAGTCAGGGGGCTGTCAGTCAGGTGGTATCAGTCAGGAGGCATCAGTCAGGACTCAGGAGGTGTCAGTCATTGGGTGTCAGTCAGGAGGCTATCAGTCAGGAGGCTATCAGTCATGGGGTGTCAGTCAGGAGGTGTTAGTCAGGAGGCTATCAGTCAGGAGGTGTTAGTCAGGAGGCTATCAGTCAGGGAGGTGTCAGTCAGGGGGCTATCAGTCAGGGGGCTATCAGTCAGGAGCTGTCAGTCAGGGAGGTGTCAGTCAGGAGGTGTCAGTCAGGGGGTGTCAGTCAGGAGGTATCAGTCAGGAGGTGTCAGTCAGGGGGTGTCAGTCAGGGGGTGTCAGTCAGGAGGTGTCAGTCAGGGGCTGTCAGTCAGGAGGTATCAGTCAGGAGGCGTCAGTCAGGAGGTATCAGTCAGGAGGTGTCAGTCAGGAGGTATCAGTCAGGAGGCTATCAGTCATGGGGTGTCATTTAGGAGGCTGTCAGTCAGGAGCTATCAGTCAGGGGGCTATCAGTCAGGAGGTGTCAGTCAGGGGGCTGTCAGTCAGGGAGGTGTCAGTCAGGGGGCTATCAGTCAGGGGGCTGTCAGTCAGGGAGGTGTCAGTCAGGGGGCTATCAGTCAGGGGGCGTCAGTCAGGAGGTGTCAGTCAGGACTCAGGAGGTGTCAGTCATTGGGTGTCAGTCAGGAGGCTATCAGTCATGGGGTGTCAGTCAGGGGCTGTCAGTCATTGGGTGTCAGTCAGGAGGCTATCAGTCAGGGGCTATCAGTCAGGGAAGTGTCAGTCAGGGGCTATCAGTCAGGGGGCTGTCAGTCAGGTGGTATCAGTCAGGAGGCTATCAGTCAGGAGGTGTTAGTCAGGAGGCTATCAGTCAGGGAGGTGTCAGTCAGGGGGCTATCAGTCAGGAGCTGTCAGTCAGGGAGGTGTCAGTCAGGAGGTGTCAGTCATGGGGTGTCAGTCAGGAGGTATCAGTCAGGAGGTGTCAGTCAGGGGGTGTCAGTCAGGAGGTGTCAGTCAGGGGCTGTCAGTCAGGAGGTATCAGTCAGGAGGCGTCAGTCAGGAGGTATCAGTCAGGAGGTGTCAGTCAGGAGGTATCAGTCAGGAGCTATCAGTCAGGGGGCTATCAGTCAGGAGGTGTCAGTCAGGGAGGTGTCAGTCAGGGGGCTATCAGTCAGGGGGCTGTCAGTCAGGGAGGTGTCAGTCAGGGGGCTATCAGTCAGGGGGCGTCAGTCAGGAGGTGTCAGTCAGGACTCAGGAGGTGTCAGTCAGGAGGCTATCAGTCAGGAGGCTATCAGTCATGGGGTGTCAGTCAGGGGCTGTCAGTCATTGGGTGTCAGTCAGGAGGCTATCAGTCATGGGGTGTCAGTCAGGAGGTGTTAATCAGGAGGCTATCAGTCAGGAGGTGTTAGTTAGGAGGCTATCAGTCAGGGAGGTGTCAGTCAGGGGGCTATCAGTCAGGGGGCTGTCAGTCAGGGAGGTGTCAGTCAGGAGGTGTCAGTCAGGGGGTGTCAGTCAGGAGGTGTCAGTCAGGGGCTGTCAGTCAGGAGGTATCAGTCAGGAGGCGTCAGTCAGGAGGTATCAGTCAGGAGGCGTCAGTCAGGAGGTATCAGTCAGGAGGTATCAGTCAGGAGGTATCAGTCAGGAGGCTATCAGTCATGGGGTGTCATTTAGGAGGCTGTCAGTCAGGAGCTATCAGTCAGGGGGCTATCAGTCAGGGGGCTATCAGTCAGTAGGTGTCAGTCAGGGGGCTGTCAGTCAGGGAGCTATCAGTCAGGAGGCTGTCAGTCAGGGGGCTATCAGTCAGGGGGCTGTCAGTCAGGGGGCTGTCAGTCAGGGAGGTGTCAGTCAGGGGGCTATCAGTCAGGGGGCTGTCAGTCAGGGGGCTATCAGTCAGGGAGCTATCAGTCAGGGGGCTATCAGTCAGGGGGCTATCAGTCAGGGGGCTGTCAGTCAGGGGGCTGTCAGTCAGGAGGTGTCAGTCAGGAGGTGTCAGTCAGGAGGTATCAGTCAGGAGGTGTCAGTCAGGTGGTATCAGTCAGGAGGTGTCAGTCAGGTGGTATCAGTCAGGAGGTATCAGTCAGGAGGTGTCAGTCAGGTGGTATCAGTCAGGAGGTATCAGTCAGGAGGTGTCAGTCAGGTGGTATCAGTCAGGAGGTATCAGTCAGGAGGCTATCAGTCAGGGAGCTATCAGTCAGGGGGCTGTCAGTCAGGAGCTGTCAGTCAGGAGCTGTCAGTCAGGAGGTGTCAGTCAGGAGGTGTCAGTCAGGAGGTGTCAGTCAGGAGGTATCAGTCAGGAGGTGTCAGTCAGGAGGTATCAGTCAGGAGGTGTCAGTCAGGAGGTATCAGCCAGGAGGTGTCAGTCAGGAGGTATTAGTCAGGAGGTGTCAGTCAGGAGGTGTCAGTCAGGAGGTATCAGTCAGGAGGTGTCAGTCAGGAGGTATCAGTCAGGAGGTGTCAGTCAGGAGGTATCAGCCAGGAGGTGTCAGTCAGGAGGTATTAGTCAGGAGGTGTCAGTCAGGAGGTATCAGTCAGGAGGTGTCAGTCAGGAGGTATCAGTCAGGAGGTGTCAGTCAGGAGGTATCAGCCAGGAGGTGTCAGTCAGGAGGTATTAGTCAGGAGGTGTCAGTCAGGTGGTGTCAGTCAGGAGGTGTTAGTCAGGAGGTATCAGTCAGGAGGTGTCAGTCAGGAGGTGTCAGTCAGGTGGTATTAGTCAGGAGGTGTCAGTCAGGTGGTGTCAGTCAGGAGGTGTTAGTCAGGAGGTATCAGTCAGGAGGTATCAGTCAGGAGGTGTCAGTCAGGTGGTATTAGTCAGGAGGTGTCAGTCAGGTGGTGTCAGTCAGGAGGTGTCAGTCAGGTGGTATTAGTCAGGAGGTGTCAGTCAGGTGGTGTCAGTCAGGAGGTATTAGTCAGGAGGTATCAGTCAGGAGCTATCAGTCAGGAGCTGTCAGTCAGGGGGTCTCAGTCAGGGGCTGTCAGACGCGTTCCTCCCCGACAGTCGGCTGCTCGTTCAGTGGAGGAGACATATTTACTCCACAGTATGAGGACGCGGGACGGATTTTGCGATCCCTCGTCCTCATACCGCTGCATTATTTCTGGGCAGCAGATCTCTGTTTAGACACCGCAATCTGCCTGCATGAAGGACAGGATCACCCGATGAACGATCTGCCCAATAATTGTAACATCTAAATCCACCTTTAGGCCGGCGTAGAAAATTGTTTGTAGCAAATGACCCCCATTGAGTCCAGAGAGGTGGGCAGGGGATGAAGCCAGGAGTTCCTGGAGAAGTTGTCCCACAATTCCTCTGGGCCACGCCATGTTCACCCCAATCGTGGTCCTGGATAATAAAGCGAATATAACCGTCCCCCAACTTCCTCATGATAACCCCATCAGCTGCCTTATTGATGGCGTCGCTGACCTTAAAGGGGGGGTCTATGGGATTAGAAAAACAGCGCCATTCTTCATCATGGCTGTGTTCGGTATTGCAGCTCAGTTGTATTCAAGTGCAAACCATGCACAGCCCAAGGTCTAAGGTGGAAGAAGTGGCCATGTTTTGTCACATACAGCTCCTATGGTTGGTGATTGAGCAGGATGCGGAGGCTGTACCTGCGCAGCGGTCAGTGCGGTGAATGCGCCGCTGGTTGTAACAAATGTAAAATCCCATAAATCAGCAATAAACACCTGGGAGACCCGCTGCCAGTCACAGCTCACATACAGCCCCCCATCCATAAAGAGCCCCGTTCTTCCTGGCAGCCACTCGCAGGCCCGGCTGATTGAATCCAGAGATGTCCTGATACTCGCCATGACTATTAATGTCAGCAGCGGGACACATGGGGGGCGGCCATACTTCCTGCAGGAAAGCAGCTTTATGGACTGTCAGCAACCACAGGATATTACACAGATTTTTATGTACCCCCAAAAGAGTTCACTGCTCGTGGAAGAGGGGCAATGACTTTGTGTGGAGACGTGGGGGGCTGTCATTCTGTAAGGAGACATATAAGGGGCTGTGATGCTGTAGGGAAACATGTGGGAGGCTATGATCCTGTAGGGAGACTTGTGGGGGTGATGATGCTGTGTGTAGTCTTGTTGAATGTTGGGGGCTATG
This sequence comes from Bufo bufo, assembly GCF_905171765.1. Lineage (NCBI taxonomy): Eukaryota > Metazoa > Chordata > Amphibia > Anura > Bufonidae > Bufo > Bufo bufo. The sequence continues at coordinate 5,441,576 of NC_053391.1, forward strand.
AAACTGCATGGAGTCTTGCTGGAGGGCTATGAGGCTGCATGGTGTATTGGTGGGGGGCTAGGATGCTGTATGGAGTCTTGGTGAGGGGCTAGGATGCTGTATGGAGTCTTGGTGAGGGGCTAGGATGCTGTATGGAGTCTTGGTGGGGGCTAGGATGCTGTATGGAGTCTTGGTGGGGGGCTATGAGGCTGCATGGTGTATTGGTGGGGGGCTAGGATGCTGTATGGAGTCTTGGTGAGGGGCTAGGATGCTGTATGGAGTCTTGGTGAGGGGCTAGGATGCTGTATGGAGTCTTGGTGGGGGCTAGGATGCTGTATGGAGTCTTGGTGGGGGGCTAGGATGCTGTATGGAGTCTTGGTGGGGGCTAGGATGCTGTATGGAGTCTTGGCTGTTGGGGGGCTGTGAGACTGTATGGAGTCTTGGTGGGGGGCTAGGATGCTGTATGGAGTCTTGGTGGGGGGCTAGGATGCTGTATGGAGTCTTGGTGGGGGCTAGGATGCTGTATGGAGTCTTGGTGGGGGGCTAGGATGCTGTATGGAGTCTTGGTGGGGGGCTAGGATGCTGTATGGAGTCTTGGTGGGGGGCTAGGATGCTGTATGGAGTCTTATTAGAGGCTATGAGACTGTAGGAGGTGCAGCACTGTGGAGAGTACAGGTAGGATGGTAGACAGAGATAAGGAGGAGATGTAGGGGGTGCAGCACTGTGGAGAGCACAGGTAGGATGGTAGACAGAGATGAGGAGGAGATGTAGGAGGTGCAGCACTGTGGAGAGTACAGGTAGGATGGTAGACAGAGATGAGGAGGAGATGTAGGCGGTGCAGCACTGTGGAGAGTACAGGTAGGATGGTAGACAGAGATGAGGAGGAGATGTAGGGGGTGCAGCACTGTGGAGAGTACAGGTAGGATGGTAGACAGAGATGAGGAGGAGATGTAGGGGGTGCAGCACTGTGGAGAGTACAGGTAGGATGGTAGACAGAGATGAGGAGGAGATGTAGGGGGTGCAGCACTGTGGAGAGTACAGGTGGGATGGTAGACAGAGATGAGGAGGAGATGTAGGGGGTGCAGCACTGTGGAGAGCACAGGTAGGATGGTAGACAGAGATGAGGAGGAGATGTAGGAGGTGCAGCACTGTGGAGAGCACAGGTAGGATGGTAGACAGAGATGAGGAGGAGATGTAGGGGGTGCAGCACTGTGGAGAGTACAGGTAGGATGGTAGACAGAGATGAGGAGGAGATGTAGGGGGTGCAGCACTGTGGAGAGTACAGGTAGGATGGTAGACAGAGATGAGGAGGAGATGTAGGGGGTGCAGCACTGTGGAGAGTACAGGTGGGATGGTAGACAGAGATGAGGAGGAGATGTAGGGGGTGCAGCACTGTGGAGAGCACAGGTAGGATGGTAGACAGAGATGAGGAGGAGATGTAGGGGGTGCAGCACTGTGGAGAGTACAGGTGGGATGGTAGACAGAGATGAGGAGGAGATGTAGGGGGTGCAGCACTGTGGAGAGCACAGGTAGGATGGTAGACAGAGATGAGGAGGAGATGTAGGGGTACAGCACTGTGGAGAGTACAGGTAGGATGGTAGACAGAGATGAGGAGGAGATGTAGGAGGTGCAGCACTGTGGAGAGTACAGGTAGGATGGTAGACAGAGATGAGGAGGAGATGTAGGAGGTGCAGCACTGTGGAGAGCACGGGTAGGATGGTAGACAGAGATGAGGAGGAGATGTATGGAGGTGCAGCAATGTGGAGAGCACAGGTAGGATGGTAGACAGAGATGAGGAGGAGATGTAGGAGGTGCAGCACTGTGGAGAGTACAGGTAGGATGGTAGACAGAGATGAGGAGGAGATGTAGTAGGTGCAGCACTGTGGAGAGCACAGGTAGGGTGGTAGACAGAGATGAGGAGGAGATGTAGAGGTGCAGCACTGTGGAGAGTACAGGTAGGATGGTAGACAGAGATGAGGAGGAGATGTAGGGGGTGCAGCACTGTGGAGAGCACAGGTAGGATGGTAGACAGAGATGAGGAGATGTAGGGGGTGCAGCACTGTGGAGAGTACAGGTAGGATGGTAGACAGAGATGAGGAGGAGATGTAGGGGGTGCAGCACTGTGGAGAGTACAGGTAGGATGGTAGACAGAGATGAGGAGGAGATGTAGGGGTGCAGCACTGTGGAGAGCACAGGTAGGATGGTAGACAGAGATGAGGAGGAGATGTAGGAGGTGCAGCACTGTGGAGAGAACGGGTAGGATGGTAGACAGAGATGAGGAGGAGATGTATGGAGGTGCAGCAATGTGGAGAGCACAGGTAGGATGGTAGACAGAGATGAGGAGGAGATGTAGGAGGTGCAGCAATGTGGAGAGTACAGGTAGGATGGTAGACAGAGATGAGGAGGAGATGTAGGGGGTGCAGCACTGTGGAGAGTACAGGTAGGATGGTAGACAGAGATGAGGAGGAGATGTAGGGGTGCAGCACTGTGGAGAGCACAGGTAGGATGGTAGACAGAGATGAGGAGGAGATGTAGGGGGTGCAGCACTGTGGAGAGTACAGGTAGGATGGTAGACAGAGATGAGGAGGAGATGTAGGAGGTGCAGCACTGTGGAGAGCACAGGTAGGATGGTAGACAGAGATGAGGAGGAGATGTAGGAGGTTCAGCACTGTGGAGAGTACAGGTAGGATGGTAGACAGAGATGTGGAGGAGATGTAGGAGGTTCAGCACTGTGGAGAGCACAGGTAGGATGGTAGACAGAGATGAGGAGGAGATGTAGGGGGTGCAGCACTGTGGAGAGCACAGGTAGGATGGCAGACAGAGATGAGGAGGAGATGTAGGAGGTGCAGCACTGTGGAGAGTACAGGTAGGATGGTAGACAGAGATGAGGAGGAGATGTAGGAGGTGCAGCACTGTGGAGAGCACAGGTAGGATGGTAGACAGAGATGAGGAGATGTAGGGGGTGCAGCACTGTGGAGAGTACAGGTAGGATGGTAGATAGAGATGAGGAGGAGATGTAGGGGGTGCAGCACTGTGGAGAGCACAGGTAGGATGGTAGACAGAGATGAGGAGCAGATGTAGGAGATGCAGCACTGTGGAGAGTACAGGTAATATGGTAGACAGAGATGAGGAGGAGATGTAGGGGTGCAGCACTGTGGAGAGCACAGGTAGGATGGTAGACAGAGATGAGGAGGAGATGTATGGGGGTGCAGCACTGTGGAGAGCACAGGTAGGATGGTAGACAGAGATGAGGAGGAGATGTAGGGGGTGCAGCACTGTGGAGAGTACAGGTAGGATGGTAGACAGAGATGAGGAGATGTAGGAGGTGCAGCACTGTGGAGAGCACAGGTAGGATGGTAGACAGAGATGAGGAGCAGATGTAGGAGATGCAGCACTGTGGAGAGCACAGGTAGGATGGTAGACAGAGATGAGGAGCAGATGTAGGAGATGCAGCACTGTGGAGAGTACAGGTAATATGGTAGACAGAGATGAGGAGGAGATGTAGGAGGTGCAGCACTGTGGAGAGTACAGGTAGGATGGTAGACAGAGATGAGGAGGAGATGTAGGAGGTGCAGCACTGTGGAGAGCACAGGTAGGATGGTAGACAGAGATGAGGAGATGTAGGGGGTGCAGCACTGTGGAGAGTACAGGTAGGATGGTAGATAGAGATGAGGAGGAGATGTAGGGGGTGCAGCACTGTGGAGAGCACAGGTAGGATGGTAGACAGAGATGAGGAGCAGATGTAGGAGATGCAGCACTGTGGAGAGTACAGGTAATATGGTAGACAGAGATGAGGAGGAGATGTAGGGGTGCAGCACTGTGGAGAGCACAGGTAGGATGGTAGACAGAGATGAGGAGGAGATGTATGGGGGTGCAGCACTGTGGAGAGCACAGGTAGGATGGTAGACAGAGATGAGGAGGAGATGTAGGGGGTGCAGCACTGTGGAGAGTACAGGTAGGATGGTAGACAGAGATGAGGAGATGTAGGAGGTGCAGCACTGTGGAGAGCACAGGTAGGATGGTAGACAGAGATGAGGAGCAGATGTAGGAGATGCAGCACTGTGGAGAGCACAGGTAGGATGGTAGACAGAGATGAGGAGCAGATGTAGGAGATGCAGCACTGTGGAGAGTACAGGTAATATGGTAGACAGAGATGAGGAGGAGATGTAGGGGGTGCAGCACTGTGGAGAGCACAGGTAGGATGGTAGACAGAGATGAGGAGGAGATGTAGGAGGTGCAGCACTGTGGAGAGTACAGGTAGGATGGTAGACAGAGATGAGGAGGAGATGTAGGGGGTGCAGCACTGTGGAGAGCACAGGTAGGATGGCAGACAGAGATGAGGAGGAGATGTAGGAGGTGCAGCACTGTGGAGAGCACGGGTAGGATGGTAGACAGAGATGAGGAGGAGATGTAGGAGGTGCAGCACTGTGGAGAGTACAGGTAGGATGGTAGATGGAGATGAGGAGGAGATGTAGGAGGTGCAGCACTGTGGAGAGCACAGGTAGGATGGTAGACAGAGATGAGGAGGAGATGTAGGAGGTGCAGCACTGTGGAGAGCACAGGTAGGATGGTAGACAGAGATGAGGAGGAGATGTAGGGGGTGCAGCACTGTGGAGAGCACAGGTGGGATGGTAGACAGAGATGAGGAGGAGATGTAGGAGGTGCAGCACTGTGGAGAGTACAGGTAGGATGGTAGACAGAGATGAGGAGGAGATGTAGGAGGTGCAGCACTGTGGAGAGTACAGGTAGGATGGTAGATAGAGATGAGGAGGAGATGTAGAAGGTGCAGCACTGTGGAGAGCACAGGTAGGATGGTAGACAGAGATGAGGAGGAGATGTAGGGGGTGCAGCACTGTGGAGAGTACAGGTAGGATGGTAGACAGAGATGAGGAGGAGATGTAGGGGGTGCAGCACTGTGGAGAGCACAGGTAGGATGGTAGACAGAGATGAGGAGGAGATGTAGAGGGTGCAGCACTGTGGAGAGTACAGGTAGGATGGTAGACAGAGATGAGGAGGAGATGTAGGGGGTGCAGCACTGTGGAGAGCACAGGTAGGATGGTAGACATAGATGAGGAGGAGATGTAGGGGGTGCAGCACTGTGGAGAGCACAGGTAGGATGGTAGACAGAGATGAGGAGGAGATGTAGGGGGTGCAGCACTGTGAAGAGCACAGATAGGATGGTAGACAGAGATGAGGAGGAGATGTAGGGGGTGCAGCACTGTGGAGAGCACAGGTAGGATGGTAGACAGAGATGAGGAGGAGATGTAGGGGGTACAGCACTGTGGAGAGCACAGGTAGGATGGTAGACAGAGATGAGGAGGAGATCTAGAAGGTGCAGCACTGTGGAGAGCACAGGTAGGATGGTAGACAGAGATGAGGAGGAGATGTAGGGGGTGCAGCACTGTGGAGAGTACAGGTAGGATGGTAGACAGAGATGAGAAGGAGATGTAGGGGTGCAGCACTGTGGAGAGCACAGGTAGGATGGTAGACATAGATGAGGAGGAGATGTAGGGGGTGCAGCACTGTGGAGAGCACAGGTAGGATGGTAGACAGAGATGAGGAGGAGATGTAGGGGTGCAGCACTGTGGAGAGCACAGGTAGGATGGTAGACAGAGATGATGAGGAGATGTAGGGGGTGCAGCACTGTGGAGAGCACAGGTAGGATGGTAGACAGAGATGAGGAGATGTAGGCGGTGCAGCACTGTGGAGAGTACAGGTAGGATGGTAGACAGAGATGAGGAGGAGATGTAGGGGGTGCAGCACTGTGGAGAGCACAGGTAGGATGGTAGACAGAGATGAGGAGGAGATGTAGGGGGTGCAGCACTGTGGAGAGCACAGGTAGGATGGTAGACAGAGATGAGGAGGAGATGTAGGAGGTGCAGCACTGTGGAGAGCACAGGTAGGATGGTAGACAGAGATGAGGAGGAGATGTAGGGGGTGCAGCACTGTGGAGAGCACAGGTAGGATGGTAGACAGAGATGAGGAGGAGATGTAGGGGGTGCAGCACTGTGGAGAGCACAGGTAGGATGGTAGACAGAGATGAGGAGGAGATCTAGAAGGTGCAGCACTGTGGAGAGTACAGGTAGGATGGTAGACAGAGATGAGGAGGAGATGTAGGGTGTGCAGCACTGTGGAGAGTACAGGTAGGATGGTAGACAGAGATGAGAAGGAGATGTAGGGGGTGCAGCACTGTGGAGAGTACAGGTAGGATGGTAGACAGAGATGAGGAGGAGATGTAGGAGGTGCAGCACTGTGGAGAGTACAGGTAGGATGGTAGACAGAGATGAGGAGGAGATGTAGGAGGTGCAGCACTGTGGAGAGTACAGGTAGGATGGTAGACAGAGATGAGGAGGAGATGTAGGGGGTGCAGCACTGTGGAGAGTACAGGCAGGATGGTAGACAGAGATGAGGAGGAGATGTAGGAGGTGCAGCACTGTGGAGAGCACAGGTAGGATGGTAGACAGAGATGAGGAGGAGATGTAGGGGGTGCAGCACTGTGGAGAGCACAGGTAGGATGGTAGACAGAGATGAGGAGGAGATGTAGGAGGTGCAGCACTGTGGAGAGCACAGGTAGGATGGTAGAAAGAGATGAGGAGGAGATGTAGGGGGTGCAGCACTGTGGAGAGCACAGGTAGGATGGTAGACAGAGATGAGGAGGAGATGTAGGGGGTGCAGCACTGTGGAGAGCACAGGTAGGATGGTAGACAGAGATGAGGAGGAGATGTAGGGGGTGCAGCACTGTGGAGAGCACAGGTAGGATGGTAGACAGAGATGAGGAGGAGATGTAGGGGGTGCAGCACTGTGGAGAGCACAGGTAGGATGGTAGACAGAGATGAGGAGGAGATGTAGGGGGTGCAGCACTGTGAAGAGCACAGGTAGGATGGTAGACAGAGATGAGGAGGAGATCTAGAAGGTGCAGCACTGTGGAGAGCACAGGTAGGATGGTAGACAGAGATGAGGAGGAGATGTAGGGGGTGCAGCACTGTGGAGAGTACAGGTAGGATGGTAGACAGAGATGAGGAGGAGATGTAGGGGTGCAGCACTGTGGAGAGTACAGGTAGGATGGTAGACAGAGATGAGAAGGAGATGTAGGGGTGCAGCACTGTGGAGAGTACAGGTAGGATGGTAGACAGAGATGAGGAGGAGATGTAGGAGGTGCAGCACTGTGGAGAGCACATGTAGGATGGTAGACAGAGATGAGGAGGAGATGTAGGAGGTGCAGCACTGTGGAGAGTACAGGTAGGATGGTAGACAGAGATGAGGAGGAGATGTAGGGGGTGCAGCACTGTGGAGAGCACAGGTAGGATGGTAGACAGAGATGAGGAGGAGATGTAGGGGGTGCAGCACTGTGAAGAGCACAGGTAGGATGGTAGACAGAGATGAGGAGGAGATCTAGAAGGTGCAGCACTGTGGAGAGCACAGGTAGGATGGTAGACAGAGATGAGGAGGAGATGTAGGGGGTGCAGCACTGTGGAGAGTACAGGTAGGATGGTAGACAGAGATGAGAAGGAGATGTAGGGGTGCAGCACTGTGGAGAGTACAGGTAGGATGGTAGACAGAGATGAGGAGGAGATGTAGGAGGTGCAGCACTGTGGAGAGCACAGGTAGGATGGTAGACAGAGATGAGGAGGAGATGTAGGAGGTGCAGCACTGTGGAGAGTACAGGTAGGATGGTAGACAGAGATGAGGAGGAGATGTAGGGGGAGCAGCACTGTGGAGAGCACAGGTAGGATGGTAGACAGAGATGAGGAGGAGATGTAGAAGGTGCAGCACTGTGGAGAGTACGGGTAGGATGGTAGACAGAGATGAGGAGGAGATGTAGGGGGTGCAGCACTGTGGAGAGCACAGGTAGGATGGTAGACAGAGATGAGGGGGAGATGTAGGGGTGCAGCACTGTGGAGAGCACAGGTAGGATGGTAGACAGAGGTGAGGAGGAGATGTAGGGGGTGCAGCACTGTGGAGAGCACAGGTAGGATGGTAGACAGAGATGAGGGGGAGATGTAGGGGTGCAGCACTGTGGAGAGCACAGGTAGGATGGTAGATAGAGATGAGGAGGAGATGTAGGGGGTGCAGCACTGTGAAGAGTACAGGTAGGATGGTAGACAGAGATGAGGAGGAGATGTAGGGGTGCAGCACTGTGGAGAGTACAGGTAGGATGGTAGACAGAGATGAGGAGGAGATGTAGGAGGTGCAGCACTGTGGAGAGCACAGGTAGGATGGTGGACAGAGATGAGGAGGAGATGTAGGGGGTGCAGCACTGTGGAGAGCACAGGTAGGATGGTAGATAGAGATGAGGAGGAGATGTAGGGGGTGCAGCCCTGTGGAGAGCACAGGTAGGATGGTAGACAGAGATGAGGAGGAGGTGTAGGGGGTGCAGCACTGTGGAGAGTACAGGTAGGATGGTAGACAGAGATGAGGGGGAGATGTAGGGGGTGCAGCACTGTGGAGAGCACAGGTAGGATGGTAGATAGAGATGAGGAGGAGATGTAGGGGGTGCAGCCCTGTGGAGAGCACAGGTAGGATGGTAGACAGAGATGAGGAGGAGATGTAGGGGGTGCAGCACTGTGGAGAGCACAGGTAGGATGGTAGACAGAGATGAGGATGAGATGTAGGGGGTGCAGCACTGTGGAGAGTACAGGTAGGATGGTAGACAGAGATGAGGAGGAGATGTAGGGGGTGCAGCACTGTGGAGAGCACAGGTAGGATGGTAGACAGAGATGAGGAGGAGATGTAGGGGGTGCAGCACTGTGGAGAGTACAGGTAGGATGGTAGACAGAGATGAGGAGGAGATATAGCGGGTGCAGCACTGTGGAGAGTACAGGTAGGATGGTAGACAGAGATGAGGAGGAGATGTAGGGGTGCAGCACAGTGGAGAGCACAGGTAGGATGGTAGACAGAGATGAGGAGGAGATGTAGGGGGTGCAGCACTGTGGAGAGTACAGGTAGGATGGTAGACAGAGATGAGGAGGAGATGTAGGAGGTGCAGCACTGTGGAGAGCACAGGTAGGATGGTAGACAGAGATGAGGAGGAGATGTAGGGGGTGCAGCACTGTGGAGAGTACAGGTAGGATGGTAGACAGAGATGAGGAGGAGATGTAGGGGGTGCAGCACTGTGGAGAGTACAGGTAGGATGGTAGACAGAGATGAGGAGGAGATGTAGGGGGTGCAGCACTGTGGATAGCACAGGTAGGATGGTAGACAGAGATGAGGAGGAGATGTAGGAGGTGCAGCACTGTGGAGAGTACAGGTAGGATGGTAGACAGATGAGGAGGAGATGTAGGGGGTGCAGCACTGTGGAGAGCACAGGTAGGATGGTAGAAAGAGATGAGGAGGAGATGTAGGTAGTGCAGCACTGTGGAGAGTATAGGTAGGATGGTAGACAGAGATGAGGGAGGAGATGTAGGGGGTGCAGCACTGTGGAGAGTACAGGTAGGATGGTAGACAGAGATGAGGAGGAGATGTAGGAGGTGCAGCACTGTGGAGAGTACAGGTAGGATGGTAGACAGAGATGAGGAGGAGATGTAGGAGGTGCAGCACTGTGGAGAGTACGGGTAGGAGGGTAGACAGAGATGAGGAGGAGATGTAGGAGGTGCAGCACTGTGGAGAGTACAGGTAGGATGGTAGACAGAGATGAGGAGGAGATGTAAGAGGTGCAGCAATGTGGAGAGTACAGGTAGGATGGAGGACAGAGATGAGGAGGAGATGTAGGGGGTGCAGCACTGTGGAGAGCACAGGTAGGATGGTAGACAGAGATGAGGGAGGAGATGTAGGAGGTGCAGCACTGTGGAGAGCATAGGTAGGATGGTAGACAGAGATGAGGAGGAGATGTAGGGGGTGCAGCACTGTGGAGAGCACGGGTAGGATGGTAGACAGAGATGAGGAGGAGATGTAGGAGGTGCAGCACTGTGGAGAGCACGGGTAGGATGGTAGACAGAGATGAGGAGGAGATGTAGTGGGTGCAGCACTGTGGAGAGCACAGGTAGGATGGTAGACAGAGATGAGGAGGAGATGTAGGGGTGCAGCACTGTGGAGAGTACAGGTAGGATGGTAGACAGAGATGAGGAGGAGATGTAGGAGGTGCAGCACTGTGGAGAGTACAGGTAGGATGGTAGACAGAGATGAGGAGGAGATGTAGGGGGTGCAGCACTGTGAAGAGTACAGGTAGGATGGTAGACAGAGATGAGGAGGAGATGTAGGGGGTGCAGCACTGTGGAGAGCACAGGTAGGATGGTAGACAGAGATGAGGAGGAGATGTAGGAGGTGCAGCACTGTGGAGAGTACAGGTAGGATGGTAGACAGAGATGAGGAGGAGATGTAGGGAGTGCAGCACTGTGGAGAACACGAGTAGGATGGAGGACAGAGATGAGGAGGAGATGTAGGGGGTGCAGCACTGTGGAGAGTACAGGTAGGATGGTAGACATAAATGAGGGAGGAGATGTAGGAGGTGCAGCACTGTGGAGAGCACAGGTAGGATGGTGGACAGAGATGAGGAGGAGATGTAGGGGGTGCAGCACTGTGGAGAGCACAGGTAGGATGGTAGACAGAGATGAGGAGGAGATGTAGGGGTGCATCACTGTGGAGAGCACAGGTAGGATGGTAGACAGAGACGAGGAGGAGATGTAGGGGGTGCATCACTGTGGAGAGCACAGGTAGGATGGTAGACAGAGGTGAGGAGGAGATGTAGGGGGTGCAGCACTGTGGAGAGCATGGGTAGGATGGTAGACAGAGATGAGGAGGAGATGTAGGGGTGCAGCACTGTGGAGAGCACGGGTAGGATGGTAGACAGAGATGAGGAGGAGATGTAGGGGGTGCAGCACTGTGGAGAGCATGGGTAGGATGGTAGACAGAGATGAGGAGGAGATGTAGGAGGTGCAGTACTGTGGAGAGTACAGGTAGGATGGTAGACAGAGATGAGGAGGAGATGTAGGAGGTGCAGTACTGTGGAGAGCACAGGTAGGATGGTAGACAGAGATGAGGAGGAGATGTAGGGGTGCAGCACTGTGGAGAGCACAGGTAGGATGGTAGACAGAGATGAGGAGGAGATGTAGGGGGTGCAGCACTGTGGAGAGAACAGGTAGGATGGTAGACAGAGATGAGGAGGAGATGTAGGGGGTACAGCACTGTGGAGAGAACAGGTAGGATGGTAGACAGAGATGAGGAGGGGATGTAGGGGGGTGCAGCACTGTGGAGATCATAGGTAGGATGGTAGACAAAGATGAGGAGGAGATGTAGGGGTGCAGCACTGTGGAGAGCACAGGTAGGATGGTAGACAGAGATGAGGAGGAGATGTAGGGGTGCAGCACTGTGGAGAGCACAGATAGGATGGTAGACAGAGACGAGGAGGAGATGTAGGGGGTGCAGCACTGTGGAGAGCACTGGTAGTAGGATGGTAGACAGAGATGAGGAGGAGATGTAGGGGGTGCAGCACTGTGGAGAGTACAGGTGGGATGGTAGACAGAGATGAGGAGGAGATGTAGGGGTGCAGCACTGTGGAGATCATAGGTAGGATGGTAGACAGAGATGAGGAGGAGATGTAGGGGTGCAGCATTGTGGAGAGCACAGGTAGGATGGTAGACAGAGACGAGGAGGAGATGTAGGGGGTGCAGCACTGTGGAGAGCACAGGTAGGATGGTAGACAGAGATGAGGAGGAGATGTAGGGGTGCAGCACTGTGGAGAGCACAGGTAGGATGGTAGACAGAGACGAGGAGGAGATGTAGGGGGTGCATCACTGTGGAGAGCACAGGTAGGATGGTAGACAGAGGTGAGGAGGAGATGTAGGGGGTGCAGCACTGTGGAGAGCACGGGTAGGATGGTAGACAGAGATGAGGAGGAGATGTAGGGGTGCAGCACTGTGGAGAGCACGGGTAGGATGGTAGACAGAGATGAGGAGGAGATGTAGGGGGTGCAGCACTGTGGAGAGCATGGGTAGGATGGTAGACAGAGTTGAGGAGGAGATGTAGGAGGTGCAGCACTGTGGAGAGCATAGGTAGGATGGTAGACAGAGATGAGGAGGAGATGTAGGGGTGCAGCACTGTGGAGAGCACAGGTAGGATGGTAGACAGAGATGAGGAGGAGATGTAGGAGGTGCAGCACTGTGGAGAGCACAGGTAGGATGGTAGACAGAGATGAGGAGGAGATGTAGGGGGTGCAGCACTGTGGAGAGCACAGGTAGGATGGTAGAAAGAGATGAGGAGGAGATGTAGGGGGTGCAGCACTGTGGAGAGTACAGGTAGGATCGTAGACAGAGATGAGGAGGAGATGTAGGGGTGCAGCACTGTGGAGAGCACAGGTAGGATGGCAGAAAGAGATGAGGAGGAGATGTAGGGGGTGCAGCACTGTGGAGAGTACAGGTAGGATGGTGGACAGAGATGAGGAGGAGATGTAGGGGGTGCAGCACTGTGGAGAGCACAGGTAGGATGGTAGACAGAGATGAGGAGGAGATGTAGGGGGTGCAGCACTGTGGAGAGCACAGGTAGGATGGTAGACAGAGGTGAGGAGGAGATGTAGGGGTGCAGCACTGTGGAGAGCACGGGTAGGATGGTAGACAGAGATGAGGAGGAGATGTAGGGGGTGCAGCACTGTGGAGAGCATGGGTAGGATGGTAGATAAAGATGAGGAGGAGATGTAGGAGGTGCAGCACTGTGGAGAGCAGGGGTAGGATGGTAGACAGAGATGAGGAGGAGATGTAGGAGGTGCAGCACTGTGGAGAGCACAGGTAGGATGGTAGACAGAGATGAGGAGGAGATGTAGAAGGTGCAGCACTGTGGAGAGCATGGGTAGGGTGGTAGACACAGATGAGGAGGAGATGTAGGGGGTGCAGCACTGTGGAGAGCACGGGTAGGGTGGTAGACAGAAATGATGGCGGAGATTTAGCTATAGAGATTGTACTGGAAACCAATCTGCTGACAGTCTTTCCAATAGGGGATGTGTAGCGAGAAAGGAGGAGAGGACCAAGGAATGAACCTTGAGGAACTCCAACATCAAGAGGGAGAGGACGGGAAGTGTAGCCAGCAAATGACACACTGAAGGAACAGTCAGAGAGATAGGAAGAAAGAATGGTTTTCTGAGGGTGTCATTATAGTGTTTTGCAGCCAGTTATGGACAGGAGAGATAAGATAATGGGGACAGTGATGACTGTAGAGAGTCTGTAAGTTTCTTAGTGTCAATAGCATGTAGATTTCTGAATGTGTGATAAGTAGGAGTTTACTGAGATGGATGGGGACTTGTGACCGTGAAGGAGAGAAGGTTGTGGTCAGAGAGCGGGAAAGGAGAGTTAGTAAATTTCGAAACAGAGCAGAGTCAGAAAAAGACCAGGTCGAGTGTGTTACCTTCTTTATGTGTCTGAGAGTTAGAAAGCTGTGAAGGTCCAAGAGAGGAGGTTAGAGATAGAAGTTGGAGGCAGATAGGAAGATAGGGCTGTCTATAGGAATATTAATGAGAGTTGGTAGTTCCAAGGACAGGAAGTGTGGTAGGCAGAAAAGTCTTCCAGGGGGACAGTAAATATCCGCCACTATGAGGGAGAGAGGAAAAAAGAGTCTGAGGGTATGGACTTCAAACGATGGGAATGAGAGTGATGGTACCAGGGAAATAACCTGGAAAGCGCACTGTGGAGAAAGAAATATACCTACTCCACCCCCATGTGTGTTGTCAGGTCTGGGGGTATGTGAAAAGTGTAGGCCACCGTAAGAGCAGCAGGAGAAGTGGTGTCAGAATGATGAATCCAAATTTCGGTGAGGGCCAGCAGGTTAAGAGAATTAGAAAGAAGTTGTGAATGTAGGGAACTTGTTACACACCAACCGTGTGTTCCAGAATGCACAGTTAAATGAGGGAAGAGAGGACTCACAACGGATGTTTATGAGATGAGCAGGATTTCTATGGGAGATGGAAAAGGGGTTAAAATCTAAAAATGGACTAAGCACAATGATATTGCAATTGCAGGAAAGAGTATAAATGGATGATCATGCAGGGTATGTACCAGGGAAGATAGAAGCTGCACAATTATTCTTGGGGAAAGCTGGATGGTGCAATTGTGTTTAATGCAGACGTACCAGGGAAGCAGAGAGGGGGAAAGATGGAAGTGACTGAGTAAAAACCTTTGTACAGAGACCCTAGATCTACTGTACAGTGACCATAAAGCGGTAGATGTTAGTTGTACACAGGCTCTCTGTAGGTTATATAAGTGATTACAGTACAGTTATATTCTGTGACACACTGATCAGTCATCCACTGCTCTTGTCTTTTACATCTGGCCCAGACCTTCATGATGACTTCCTCCAACCATGACTTGCGTCTGGAGTTTGCTGCCCAGACATCTATGGCTCCTCAATGTTCCAGCACCCTCCACCCATTCTTAAGCCACATAGAGCTTGAGCTGTGCATGACATAGCACTATATCTAATAATCACTATCATGACCATAAACAGAGGCAGCTATAACAAATAACATGGTGGTGCGCTACAATCCAGCTTCAAAGGTCCGCATGTAGAGAAACAAATGTGTGACCCTCACCATTAAAAACAATGCTATCCCCACCTTCTACCAACCTACACCAAAGCCCCTCCACTGATACCCCAATTGTGTGTCTGTTGCTGCCGCATTTGCCCCAATTTCTCCACCTGTTGTGCTTTATGACACCCCCAGGACTGCACTTCAGGAGTAATGAAGTTATAACTATAGTTACTCCCCCAAAATAGTGCCACACAGACAGCACCCCTGAGAACATTAGTGCCCCCAAAAGTAATAGTGCCAAAGAGATAGCCCCCATATTGTGATCTAGATGGTAATAGTGCACCAAAGAATAAAACTGCCATCAAATGTACTCCACACAATAATAGTGACCATCTCAGGGCCTGAAACAGTAAAAGTCCCTCCTATAGGCCCCACACGGGATAGTACCTCCTATAAGCCTCACACGGTAATAGTCCTTCCTATAGGCCCCACACAGTAGTAGTCCTTCCTATAGGCCCCACACAGTAATAGTCCTTCCTATAGGCCCCACAGAGTAATAATGCCTCATATAGGCCCCATACAGTAGTAGTCCTTGCTATAGGCCCCACACAGTAATAGTCCTACCTATAAGCCCCACACAGTAATAGTCCCTCCTACAGACCCCACACAGTAATTGTCCTTTCTATAGGCCCCACACAGTAATAGTCCCTCCTACAGACCCCACACAGTATAAGTCCTTCCTATAGGCCCCACACAGTAATAGTCCTTTCAATAGGACCTACACAGTAATAGTCCTTCCTATAGGCCCCACACAGTAATAGTCCCTCCTACAGACCCCACACAGTAATAGTCCTTTCTATAGGCCCCACAGAGTAGTAGTCCCTCCTATAGGCCTCATACGGTAAATTGTCCCTCATATAGGCCCCACATAGTAAAAGTCCTTCTTATAAGCCCCACACAGTAATAGTCTTTCCTATACGCCCTGAACAGTAATAGTACCTCCTATAGGCCAGACAGAAAAATAGCACCTCCTATAGGCCCCACACAGTAATCGTCCTTCCTATAGGGCCCACATAGTAATAGCCCTTCCTATAGGCCCCACAGAGTAATAGTTCTGTACTAGTCATGTACTTACCTGGCTGTGCTCCCGTGACAAGTCCGGCCATGCTATTACTGCGCTGCCTGCATCAATCTATCATTGTGTTAACCCGTCCTGCTGACAGTGGGCTGGTCTGCTTATCATGGGGCAAGGACACCCGGCCCCGGCATCATGTGCTTCCTGTTGGTGGGGTGTTTAAACTGGAAACTGCTGGCCACAAGACAGAGTAAATCACAGATAGGGCTACCACCTATTTTAGCTAAAATTACTGGCTAGGGTGAGAGGGGGACATTGCCTGTGGTGAGGAACTACTGAGGACTGCCTGCGGGGAGGAAATATAGGAAGAGACTTCCTGGGAGAAGCTGCAAGGGCAGGCTAAGTGGCTAACTGGAGAGGAGTCACAGGAGGAGGGTGCCTACTGGAGAGGAGTTACAAAAGGAGGGAGCCTGCTGGAGAGGAGCTACAGGAGGAGGGTGCCTACTGGAGAGGAGCTACAGGAGGGGGGTGCCTGCTGGAGAGGAGCTACACGAGGAGGGTGCTTGGTGGAGAGGAGTTACAGGAGGAGGGTGCCTGCTGGAGAGGAGTCACAGGAGGAGGGTGCCTACTGGAGAGGAGTTACAAAAGGAGGGAGCCTGCTGGAGAGGAGCTACAGGAGGGGGGTGCCTGCTGGAGAGGAGCTACAGGAGGAGGGTGCCTGCTGGAGAGGAGCTACAGGAGGGGGGTGCCTGCTGGAGAGGAGCTACAGGAGGAGGGTGCTTGGTGGAGAGGAGTTACAGGAGGAGGGTGCCTGCTGGAGAGGAGCTACAGGAGGAGGGTGCCTGCTGGAGAGGAGCTACAGGAGGAGGGTGCCTGCTGTACAGGAGTTACAGGAGGAGGGTGCCTGCTGGAGACGAGTTACAGGAGGAGGGAGACTGCTGGAGAGGAGTTACAGGAGGAAGGTGCCTCATGGAGAGGAGTCACAGATGGAGGGTGCCTGCTGGAGAGGAGTTACAGGAGTAGGGTGCCTGCTGTACAGGAGTTACAGGAGGAGGGTGCCTACTGTAGAGGAGTTACAGGAGTAGGGTGCCTGCTGTACAGGAGTTACAAAAGGAGGGAGCCTGCTGTAGAGGAGTTACAGGAGGAGGGTGCCTACTGGAGAGGAGTTACAGGAGGAGGGTGCCTACTGGAGAGGAGTTACAGGAGGAGGGTGCCTGCTGGAGAGGAGCTACAGGAGGAGGAGTCTGCTGGAGAGGAGCTACAGGAGGAGGGATCCTGATGGAAAGGAGTTACAGGAGGAGGGAACCTGCAGGAGAGGAGCTACAGGAGGAGGGAGCCTGCTGAAAAAGAGTTACAAGAAGAGGGTGCCTGCTGGAGAAGAGCTACATTACCTGCTGGAGAGGAGTTATAGGAGCAGGGTGCCTTCAGGAGAGGAGCTACTGGAGCCTGTTGGAGAGGAGGAGTCTGCTGGAAAGGAGTTACAGGAGGAGGATGCCCAGAGGGGAGTTACAGTAAAAGGGTGCCTGCAGGAAGGCAGATACAGGAGGAGGGTGCCCGCAGGAGAGGAGTTACAGGAGGAGGGCGCCTTTTTGAGAGGAGTTACAGGAAAAGGGTGCCTGCTGAAGAGGATCTATAGGAGGAGGGAGTTATAGGAGGAGGGTGCCTGCTGAAGAAGAACTACAGAAGGAGGGAGCCTGGTGTAGAGGAGTTACAGGAAGAGGTTGCCTGCTAGAGAGGAGTTACAGGAGGAGGTTGCCTGCAAGAGAGGAGTTACAGGAGGAGGTTGCCTGCTGGAGAGGAGTTACAGGAGGAGAGAGCCTGCTGGAGAGGAGTTACAGGAGGAGGGAGCCTGCTGGAGAGGAGATAAAAAAGGAGGGAGCCTGCTGGAGAGGAGCTACAGGAGGAGGGAGCCTACTGGAGAGGAGCTAAAGAAGGAAGGTGCCTGCTGGAGAGGAGCTACAGGAGGAGGGTGCTTGCAGGAGAGGAGTTACAGGAGAAGGAGTCTGCTGGAAAGTAGCTACAGAAGGAGGCTGTCTGTTGGAGAGGAGCAACAGGAGGAGGGAGCCAACTAGAGAGGATTTACAGGAGGAGGGTGGCTGCTGGAGAGGAGCTACAGGAGGAGGGTGGCTGCTGGAGAGGAGCTACAGGAGGAGGGAGCCTACTGGAGAGGATTTACAGGAGGAGAGTGCCTGCTGGAGAGGAGCTACAGGAGGACGGTGCCTGCTGGAGAGGAGCTACAGAAAGAGGGAGCCTACTGGAGAGGAGCTACAGGAGGAGGGTGGCTGCTGGAGAGGAGCAACAGGAGGAGGGAGCCTACTGGAGAGGAGCTACAGGAGGAGGGTGCCTGCTGGAGAGGAGCTACAGGAGGAGGGTGGCTGCTGGAGAGGAGCTACAGGAGGAGGGAGCCTACTGGAGAGGATTTACAGGAGGAGGGTGCCTGCTGGAGAGGAGCTACAGGAGGAGGGTGCCTGCTGTACAGGAGTTACAGGAGGAGGGTGCCTGCTGGAGACGAGTTACAGGAGGAGGGAGACTGCTGGAGAGGAGTTACAGGAGGAAGGTGCCTGCTGGAGAGGAGTCACAGATGGAGGGTGCCTGCTGGAGAGGAGTTACAGGAGTAGGGTGCCTGCTGTACAGGAGTTACAGGAGGAGGGTGCCTACTGTAGAGGAGTTACAGGAGTAGGGTGCCTGCTGTACAGGAGTTACAAAAGGAGGGAGCCTGCTGTAGAGGAGTTACAGGAGGAGGGTGCCTACTGGAGAGGAGTTACAGGAGGAGGGTGCCTGCTGGAGAGGAGCTACAGGAGGAGGAGTCTGCTGGAGAGGAGCTACAGGAGGAGGGATCCTGATGGAAAGGAGTTACAGGAGGAGGGAACCTGCAGGAGAGGAGCTACAGGAGGAGGGAGCCTGCTGAAAAAGAGTTACAAGAAGAGGGTGCCTGCTGGAGAAGAGCTACATTACCTGCTGGAGAGGAGTTATAGGAGCAGGGTGCCTTCAGGAGAGGAGCTACTGGAGCCTGTTGGAGAGGAGGAGTCTGCTGGAAAGGAGTTACAGGAGGAGGATGCCCAGAGGGGAGTTACAGTAAAAGGGTGCCTGCAGGAAGGCAGATACAGGAGGAGGGTGCCCGCAGGAGAGGAGTTACAGGAGGAGGGTGCCTTTTTGAAAGGAGTTACAGGAAAAGGGTGCCTGCTGAAGAGGATCTATAGGAGGAGGGAGTTATAGGAGGAGGGTGCCTGCTGAAGAAGAACTACAGAAGGAGGGAGCCTGCTGTAGAGGAGTTACAGGAAGAGGTTGCCTGCTAGAGAGGAGTTTCAGGAGGAGGTTGCCTGCTAGAGAGGAGTTACAGGAGGAGGTTGCCTGCTGGAGAGGAGTTACAGGAGGAGAGAGCCTGCTGGAGAGGAGTTACAGGAGGAGGGAGCCTGCTGGAGAGGAGATACAAAAGGAGGGAGCCTGCTGGAGAGGAGCTACAGGAGGAGGGAGCCTACTAGAGAGGAGCTAAAGAAGGAAGGTGCCTGCTGGAGAGGAGCTACAGGAGGAGGGTGCTTGCAGGAGAGGAGTTACAGGAGAAGGAGTCTGCTGGAAAGTAGCTACAGAAGGAGGCTGTCTGTTGGAGAGGAGCAACAGGAGGAGGGAGCCAACTAGAGAGGATTTACAGGAGGAGGGTGGCTGCTGGAGAGGAGCTACAGGAGGAGGGTGGCTGCTGGAGAGGAGCTACAGGAGGAGGGAGCCTACTGGAGAGGATTTACAGGAGGAGAGTGCCTGCTGGAGAGGAGCTACAGGAGGACGATGCCTGCTGGAGAGGAGCTACAGAAAGAGGGAGCCTACTGGAGAGGAGCTACAGGAGGAGGGTGGCTGCTGGAGAGGAGCTACAGGAGGAGGGAGCCTACTGGAGAGGAGCTACAGGAGGAGGGTGCCTGCTGGAGAGGAGCTACAGGAGGAGGGTGGCTGCTGGAGAGGAGCTACAGGAGGAGGGAGCCTACTGGAGAGGATTTACAGGAGGAGAGTGCCTGCTGGAGAGGAGCTACAGGAGGACGGTGCCTGCTGTACAGGAGTTACAGGAGGAGGGTGCCTGCTGGAGACGAGTTACAGGAGGAGGGAGACTGCTGGAGAGGAGTTACAGGAGGAAGGTGCCTGCTGGAGAGGAGTCACAGATGGAGGGTGCCTGCTGGAGAGGAGTTACAGGAGTAGGGTGCCTGCTGTACAGGAGTTACAGGAGGAGGGTGCCTACTGTAGAGGAGTTACAGGAGTAGGGTGCCTGCTGTACAGGAGTTACAAAAGGAGGGAGCCTGCTGTAGAGGAGTTACAGGAGGAGGGTGCCTACTGGAGAGGAGTTACAGGAGGAGGGTGCCTGCTGGAGAGGAGCTACAGGAGGAGGAGTCTGCTGGAGAGGAGCTACAGGAGGAGGGATCCTGATGGAAAGGAGTTACAGGAGGAGGGAACCTGCAGGAGAGGAGCTACAGGAGGAGGGAGCCTGCTGAAAAAGAGTTACAAGAAGAGGGTGCCTGCTGGAGAAGAGCTACATTACCTGCTGGAGAGGAGTTATAGGAGCAGGGTGCCTTCAGGAGAGGAGCTACTGGAGCCTGTTGGAGAGGAGGAGTCTGCTGGAAAGGAGTTACAGGAGGAGGATGCCCAGAGGGGAGTTACAGTAAAAGGGTGCCTGCAGGAAGGCAGATACAGGAGGAGGGTGCCCGCAGGAGAGGAGTTACAGGAGGAGGGTGCCTTTTTGAAAGGAGTTACAGGAAAAGGGTGCCTGCTGAAGAGGATCTATAGGAGGAGGGAGTTATAGGAGGAGGGTGCCTGCTGAAGAAGAACTACAGAAGGAGGGAGCCTGCTGTAGAGGAGTTACAGGAAGAGGTTGCCTGCTAGAGAGGAGTTTCAGGAGGAGGTTGCCTGCTAGAGAGGAGTTACAGGAGGAGGTTGCCTGCTGGAGAGGAGTTACAGGAGGAGAGAGCCTGCTGGAGAGGAGTTACAGGAGGAGGGAGCCTGCTGGAGAGGAGATACAAAAGGAGGGAGCCTGCTGGAGAGGAGCTACAGGAGGAGGGAGCCTACTGGAGAGGAGCTAAAGAAGGAAGGTGCCTGCTGGAGAGGAGCTACAGGAGGAGGGTGCTTGCAGGAGAGGAGTTACAGGAGAAGGAGTCTGCTGGAAAGTAGCTACAGAAGGAGGCTGTCTGTTGGAGAGGAGCAACAGGAGGAGGGAGCCAACTAGAGAGGATTTACAGGAGGAGGGTGGCTGCTGGAGAGGAGCTACAGGAGGAGGGTGGCTGCTGGAGAGGAGCTACAGGAGGAGGGAGCCTACTGGAGAGGATTTACAGGAGGAGAGTGCCTGCTGGAGAGGAGCTACAGGAGGACGATGCCTGCTGGAGAGGAGCTACAGAAAGAGGGAGCCTACTGGAGAGGAGCTACAGGAGGAGGGTGGCTGCTGGAGAGGAGCTACAGGAGGAGGGAGCCTACTGGAGAGGAGCTACAGGAGGAGGGTGCCTGCTGGAGAGGAGCTACAGGAGGAGGGTGGCTGCTGGAGAGGAGCTACAGGAGGAGGGAGCCTACTGGAGAGGATTTACAGGAGGAGAGTGCCTGCTGGAGAGGAGCTACAGGAGGACGGTGCCTGCTGGAGAGGAGCTACAGGAAGAGGGAGCCTACTGGAGAGGAGCTACAGGAGGAGGGTGGCTGCTGGAGAGGAGCTACAGGAGGAGGGTGGCTGCTGGAGAGGAGCTACAGGAGGAGGGAGCCTACTGGAGAGGATTTACAGGAGGAGAGTGCCTGCTGGAGAGGAGCTACAGGAGGACGGTGCCTGCTGGAGAGGAGCTACAGGAAGAGGGAGCCTACTGGAGAGGAGCTACAGGAGGAGGGTGGCTGCTGGAGAGGAGCTACAGGAGGAGGGAGCCTACTGGAGAGGAGCTACAGGAGGAGGGTGCCTGCTGGAGAGGAGCTACAGGAGGAGGGTGGCTGCTGGAGAGGAGCTACAGGAGGAGGGAGCCTACTGTAGAGGATTTACAGGAGGAGAGTGCCTGCTGGAGAGGAGCTACAGGAGGACGGTGCCTGCTGGAGAGGAGCTACAGGAAGAGGGAGCCTACTGGAGAGGAGCTACAGGAGGAGTGTGACTGCTGGAGAGGAGCTAGAGGAGGAGGGAGCCTACTGGAGAGGAGCTACAGGAGGAGGGAGCCTACTGGAGAGTAGCTACAGGAGGAGGGAGCCTACTGGAGAGTAGCTACAGGAGGAGGGAGCCTACTGGAGAGGAGCTACAGGGAGAGGATGCCTGCTGAAGAGTAGCTACTGGAGGAGGGTGCTTGCAGGAAAGGAGTTACAAGAGGAGGGAGCCTGCTGGAGAGGAGCTACAGGAGGAGGAGTCTGTTGGAGAGGAGCAACAGGAGGAGGGTGCCTACTGGAGAGGAGTTACAGTAGGAGGGAGCCTGCTGGAGAGGAGCTACAGGAGGAGGGTGCTTGGTGGAGAGGAGTTACAGGAGGAGGGAGCCTGCAGGAAAGAAGTTACAGTAGGAGGGAGCCTACAGGAAAGGAATTACAGTAGGAGGGAGCCTGCTGGAGAGGAGCTACAGGAGGAGGGAGCCTACTGGAGAGGAGTTACAGGAGGAGGGAGCCTACTGGAGAGGAGCTTCAGGAGGAGGGAGCCTACTGGAGAGGAGTTACAGGAGAAGGGAGCCTACTGGAGAGGAGTTAAAGGAGGAAGGTGCCTGCTGGAGAGGAGCTACAGGGGAAGGATGCCTGCTGGAGAGAAGTTACAAGAGGATGGTGCCTGCTGGAGAGGAGTTACAGGAGGATGGTGCCTGCTGGAGAGGAGCTACTGAAGGAGGGTGCCTGCTGGAGAGGAGCTACTGGAGGAGGGGGCTTAGTGGAGAGAAGCTACAGGAGGAGGCTGTCTGTTGGAGAGGAGCTACAGGAGGAGGCTGTCTGCTGGAGAGGAGCTACAGGGGGAGGATGCCTGCTGGAGAGAAGTTACAAGAGGATGGTGCCTGCTGGAGAGGAGCTACTGAAGGAGGGTACCTGCTGGAGAGGAGCTACTGGAGGAGGGGGCTTGGTGGAGAGGAGCTACAGGAGGAGGAGTCTGCTGAAGAGGAGCTACAGGAGGAGGCTGTCTGTTGGAGAGGAGCTACAGGAGGAGGCTGTCTGTTGGAGAGGAGCTACAGGAGGAGGCTGTCTGTTGGAGAGGAGCAACAGGAGGAGGGAGCCTGCTGAAGAAGAGTTACAAGAAGAGGGTGCCTGCTGGAGAGGAGCTACATTACCTGCTGGAGAGGAGTTATAGGAGCAGGGTGCCTGTAGGAGAGGAGCTACAGGAGGAGGGAGCCTGCTGGAGAGGAGGAGTCTGCTGGAAAGGAGTAACAGGAGGAAGATGCCTGGAGGGGAGTTACAGTAAAAGGGTACCCGCAGGAGGGGAGTTACAGGAGGAGGGTGCTCGCAGGAGAGGAGTTACAGGAGGAGGGTGCCCGCAGGAGAGGAGTTACAGGAGGAGGGTGCCTTTTGGAGAGGAGTTACAGGAAAATGGTGCCTGCTGAAGAGGATCTATAGAAAGAGGGAGCATGCAGGAAAGGAGTTATAGGAGGAGGGTGCCTGCTGAAGAAGAACTACAGAAGGAGGGAGCCTGCTGGAGAGGAGCTACAAAAGGAGGGAGCCTGCTGGTGAGAAGCCTGCTAAAGAGGAGCTACAGGAGGAGGGTGTTTGCTGGAGAGGAGCTAGAGGAGGAGGGTGCCTGCTAGAGAGGAGCAAGGGGAGGAGGGTGCCTGCTGGAGAGGAGTTACAGGAGGAGGGTGCCTGCGAGAGAGGAGTTACAGAAGAAGGGCGCCTGCAGGAAAGGAGCTACAGGAGGAGGGTGTCTGCTAAAGAGGAGTTACAGGAGGAGGGTGTCTGCTGGAGAGGAGTTACAGGAGGCGGGAGCCTGCAGCAAAGAAGTTACAGTAGTAGGGAGCCTGCAGGAAATGAATTACAGTAGGAGGGAGCCTGCTGGAGAGGAGTTACAGGAGGAGGGTGCCTGCAGGAGAGGAGTTACAGGAGGAGGGTGCCTGCAGGAGAAGAGCTACAGGAGTAGGGTGCCTGCAGTAGAGGAGCTACAGGAGGAGGGTGCCTACTGGAGAGAAGTTACAGGAAGAGGGTGCCTGCTGGAGAGAAGTTACAAGAGGATTGTTCCTGCTGGAGAGAAGTTACAAAAGGAGGGAGCCTGCTGGAGAGGAGCTACAGAAGGAGGGATCCTGATGGAAAAGAGTTACAGGAAGAGGGTGCCTGCCGGAGAGGAGTTACAGAAGAAGGGTGTCTGATGAAGAGGAGTTACAGGAGGAGTATCCTGGAGAGGAGCTACAGGAGAAGGGAGCCTGCTGGAAAGGAGTTACAGGAGGAGGACACCCACAGGAAGGAAGTTACAGGAAGAGGGTGCCCGCAGGAGGGGAGTTACAGGAGGAGGGTGCCTGGAAAAGAGGAGTTACAGGAGGAGGGCGCCTGCAGGACAGGAGTTACAGGAGAAGGGTACCTTCTAAAGAGGATCTGTAGGAGGAGGAAGCCTGCAGGAAAGGAGTTACAAGAAGAGGAAGCCTACAGGAAAGGAGTTAAAGGAGGAGGGTGCCTACAGGAGAGGAGTTACAGGAGGAGGGTGCCTACTAGAGAGGAATTACAGGAGGAGGGTGCCTGCTGGAGAGGTGCTACTTGAGGAGGGTGCCTGCTGGAGAGGAGCTACTGGAGGAGGGTGCTTGCTTGAGAGGAGCTACAGGAGGAGGAGTCTGCTGAAGAGGAGCTATAGGAGGAGGCTGTCTGTTGGAGAGGAGCAACAGGAGGAGGGAGCCTGCTGAAGAAGAGTTACAAGAAGAGGATGCCTGCTGGAGAGGAGCTACATTACCTGCTGGAGAGGAGTTATAGGAGCAGGGTGCCTGCAGGAGAGGAGCTACAGGAGGAGGGAGCCTGCTGGAAAGGAGTTACAGGAGGAGGGAGCCTGCTGGAGAGGAGTTACAGGAGGAGGATGGCCGGAGGGGAGTTACAGTAAAAGGGTGCCTGCAGGAGAGGAGTTACAGGAGGAGGGTGCCTTTTGGAGAGGAGTTACAGGAAAATTGCCTGCTGAAGAGGATCTATAGGAGGAGGGAGCATGCAGGAAAGGAGTTATAGGAGGAGGGTGCCTGCTGAAGAAGAACTACAGAAGGAGGGAGCCTGCTGGAGAGGAGCTACAACAGGAGGGAGCCTGCTGGAGAGGAGCCTGCTAAAGAGGAGCTACAGGAGGAGGGTGCCTGCTGGAGAGGAGCTACAAGAGGAGGGAGTCTGCTGGAGAGGAGTTACAGGAGGAGGGTGCCTGCTGGAGAGGAGTTGCAGGAGGAGGGTGCCTGCTGGAGAGGAGTTACAGGAGGAGGGAGCCTGCTGGAGAGGAGCTACAGGAGGAGGGAGTCTGCTGGAGAGGACTTACAGGAGGAGAGAGCTTGCTGGAGAGGAGCTACAGGAGGAGAGAGCCTGCTGGAGAGGAGCTACAGGAGGAGAGAGCCTGCTGGAGAGGAGCTACAAGAGGAGGGAGCCTGCTGGAGAGGAGATACAAGAGGAGGGAGCCTGCTGGAAAGGAGCTACAGGAGGAGGGTGCCTGCTGGAGAGGAGTTACAGGAGGAGGGTGTCTGCTGGAGAGGAGTTACAGGAGGAGGGTGCTTGCAAGAGAGGAGTTACAGTAGGAGGGAGCCTGCAGGAAAGGAATTACAGTAGGAGGGTGCCTTCTGGAGAGGAGCTACAGGAGGAGGGTGCTTACTGGAGAGGAGTTACAGGAGAAGGGTGCCTACTGTAGAAGAGTTACAGGAAGAGGGTGCCTGCTGGAGAGAAGTTACAAGAGGATGGTGCTTGCTGGAGAGGAGTTACAAAAGAAGGGAGCCTGCTGGATAGGGGCTACAGGAGGAGGGTGCCTGCTGGAGAGGAGTTACAGGAGGAGGGAGTCTGCTGGAGAGGAGTTACAGGAGGAGGGTGCCTGCTGGAGAGGAGTTACAGGAGGAGGGAGCCTGCTGAAGAGGAGCTACAAGAGGAGGGAGCCTGCTGGAGAGGAGTTACAGGAGGAGGGAGCCTGCAGGAGAGGAGCTACAGGAGGAGGGAGCCTGCTGGAGAGGAGTTACAGGAGGAGGGAGTCTGCTGGAGAGGAGTTACAGGAGGAGGGAGCCTGCTGGAGAGGAGCTACAAGAGGAGGGAGCCTGCTAGAGAGGAGTTACAGTAGGAGGGAGCCTGCAGGAAAGGAATTACAGTAGGAGGGTGCCTTCTGGAGAGAAGCTACAGGAGGAGGGTGCTTACTGGAGAGGAGTTACAGGAGAAGGGTGCCTACTGTAGAGGAGTTACAGGAAGAGGGTGCCTACTGTAGAGGAGTTACAGGAAGAGGGTGCCTACTGTAGAGGAGTTACAGGAAGAGGGTGCCTGCTGGAGAGAAGTTACAAGAGGATGGTGCTTGCTGGAGAGGAGTTACAAAAGAAGGGAGCCTGCTGGAGAGGAGCTACAAGAGGAGGGAGCCTGCTGGAAAGGAGCTACAGGAGGAGGGTGCCTGCTGGAGAGGAGTTACAGGAGGAGGGTGTCTGCTGGAGAGGAGTTACAGGAGGAGGGTGCCTGCTGGAGAGGAGTTACAGGAGGAGGGTGTCTGCTGGAGAGGAGTTACAGGAGGAGGGTGCCTGCAAGAGAGGAGTTACAGTAGGAGGGAGCCTGCAGGAAAGGAATTACAGTAGGAGGGTGCCTTCTGGAGAGGAGCTACAGGAGGAGGGTGCTTACTGGAGAGGAGTTACAGGAGAAGGGTGCCTACTGTAGAGGAGTTACAGGAAGAGGGTGCCTGCTGGAGAGAAGTTACAAGAGGATGGTGCTTGCTGGAGAGGAGTTACAAAAGAAGGGAGCCTGCTGGATAGGGGCTACAGGAGGAGGGTGCCTGCTGGAGAGGAGTTACAGGAGGAGGGAGTCTGCTGGAGAGGAGTTACAGGAGGAGGGTGCCTGCTGGAGAGGAGTTACAGGAGGAGGGAGCCTGCTGGAGAGGAGCTACAAGAGGAGGGAGCCTGCTGGAGAGGAGTTACAGGAGGAGGGAGCCTGCAGGAGAGGAGCTACAGGAGGAGGGAGCCTGCTGGAGAGGAGTTACAGGAGGAGGGAGTCTGCTGGAGAGGAGTTACAGGAGGAGGGTGCCTGCTGGAGAGGAGTTACAGGAGGAGGGAGCCTGCTGGAGAGGAGCTACAAGAGGAGGGAGCCTGCTAGAGAGGAGTTACAGTAGGAGGGAGCCTGCAGGAAAGGAATTACAGTAGGAGGGTGCCTTCTGGAGAGGAGCTACAGGAGGAGGGTGCTTACTGGAGAGGAGTTACAGGAGAAGGGTGCCTACTGTAGAGGAGTTACAGGAAGAGGGTGCCTACTGTAGAGGAGTTACAGGAAGAGGGTGCCTACTGTAGAGGAGTTACAGGAAGAGGGTGCCTGCTGGAGAGAAGTTACAAGAGGATGGTGCTTGCTGGAGAGGAGTTACAAAAGAAGGGAGCCTGCTGGAGAGGAGCTACAAGAGGAGGGAGCCTGCTGGAAAGGAGCTACAGGAGGAGGGTGCCTGCTGGAGAGGAGTTACAGGAGGAGGGAGTCTGCTGGAGAGGAGTTACAGGAGGAGGGTGCCTGCTGGAGAGGAGTTACAGGAGGAGGGTGTCTGCTGGAGAGGAGTTACAGGAGGAGGGTGCCTGCAAGAGAGGAGTTACAGTAGGAGGGAGCCTGCAGGAAAGGAATTACAGTAGGAGGGTGCCTTCTGGAGAGGAGCTACAGGAGGAGGGTGCTTACTGGAGAGGAGTTACAGGAGAAGGGTGCCTACTGTAGAGGAGTTACAGGAAGAGGGTGCCTGCTGGAGAGAAGTTACAAGAGGATGGTGCTTGCTGGAGAGGAGTTACAAAAGAAGGGAGCCTGCTGGATAGGGGCTACAGGAGGAGGGTGCCTGCTGGAGAGGAGTTACAGGAGGAGGGAGTCTGCTGGAGAGGAGTTACAGGAGGAGGGTGCCTGCTGGAGAGGAGTTACAGGAGGAGGGAGCCTGCTGGAGAGGAGCTACAAGAGGAGGGAGCCTGCTGGAGAGGAGTTACAGGAGGAGGGAGCCTGCAGGAGAGGAGCTACAGGAGGAGGGAGCCTGCTGGAGAGGAGTGACAGGAGGAGGGAGTCTGCTGGAGAGGAGTTACAGGAGGAGGGTGCCTGCTGGAGAGGAGTTACAGGAGGAGGGAGCCTGCTGGAGAGGAGCTACAAGAGGAGGGAGCCTGCTAGAGAGGAGTTACAGTAGGAGGGAGCCTGCAGGAAAGGAATTACAGTAGGAGGGTGCCTTCTGGAGAGGAGCTACAGGAGGAGGGTGCTTACTGGAGAGGAGTTACAGGAGAAGGGTGCCTACTGTAGAGGAGTTACAGGAAGAGGGTGCCTGCTGGAGAGAAGTTACAAGAGGATGGTGCTTGCTGGAGAGGAGTTACAAAAGAAGGGAGCCTGCTGGATAGGGGCTACAGGAGGAGGGTGCCTGCTGGAGAGGAGTTACAGGAGGAGGGAGTCTGCTGGAGAGGACTTACAGGAGGAGGGAGCTTGCTGGAGAGGAGCTACAGGAGGAGAGAGCCTGCTGGAGAGGAGCTACAGGAGGAGAGAGCCTGCTGGAGAGGAGCTACAAGAGGAGGGAACCTGCTGGAGAGGAGCTACAAGAGGAGGGAGCCTGCTGGAAAGGAGCTACAGGAGGAGGGTGCCTGCTGGAGAGGAGTTACAGGAGGAGGGCGTCTGCTGGAGAGGAGTTACAGGAGGAGGGTGCTTGCAAGAGAGGAGTTACAGTAGGAGGGAGCCTGCAGGAAAGGAATTACAGTAGGAGGGTGCCTTCTGGAGAGGAGCTACAGGAGGAGGGTGCTTACTGGAGAGGAGTTACAGGAGAAGGGTGCCTACTGTAGATGAGTTACAGGAAGAGGGTGCCTGCTGGAGAGAAGTTACAAGAGGATGGTGCTTGCTGGAGAGGAGTTACAAAAGAAGGGAGCCTGCTGGATAGGGGCTACAGGAGGAGGGTGCCTGCTGGAGAGGAGTTACAGGAGGAGGGAGCCTGCTGGAGAGGAGTTACAGGAGGAGGGAGTCTGCTGGAGAGGAGTTACAGGAGGAGGGTGCCTGCTGGAGAGGAGTTACAGGAGGAGGGAGCCTGCTGGAGAGGAGCTACAAGAGGAGGGAGCCTGCTAGAGAGGAGTTACAGTAGGAGGGTGCCTGCTGGAGAGGAGTTACAGTAGGAGAGAGCCTGCAGGAAAGGAATTACAGTAGGAGGGTGCCTTCTGGAGAGGAGCTACAGGAGGAGGGTGCTTACTGGAGAGGAGTTACAGGAGAAGGGTGCCTACTGTAGAGGAGTTACAGGAAGAGGGTGCCTACTGTAGAGGAGTTACAGGAAGAGGGTGCCTACTGTAGAGGAGTTACAGGAAGAGGGTGCCTGCTGGAGAGAAGTTACAAGAGGATGGTGCTTGCTGGAGAGGAGTTACAAAAGAAGGGAGCCTGCTGGAAAGGAGCTACAGGAGGAGGGTGCCTGCTGGAGAGGAGTTACAGGAGGAGGGTGTCTGCTGGAGAGGAGTTACAGGAGGAGGGTGTCTGCTGGAGAGGAGTTACAGGAGGAGGGTGCCTGCAAGAGAGGAGTTACAGTAGGAGGGAGCCTGCAGGAAAGGAATTACAGTAGGAGGGTGCCTTCTGGAGAGGAGCTACAGGAGGAGGGTGCTTACTGGAGAGGAGTTACAGGAGAAGGGTTCCTACTGTAGAGGAGTTACAGGAAGAAGGTGCCTGCTGGAGAGAAGTTACAAGAGGATGGTGCTTGCTGGAGAGGAGTTACAAAAGAAGGGAGCCTGCTGGATAGGGGCTACAGGAGGAGGGTGCCTGCTGGAGAGGAGTTACAGGAGGAGGGAGTCTGCTGGAGAGGAGTTACAGGAGGAGGGAGTCTGCTGGAGAGGAGTTACAGGAAGAGGTTGCCTGCTGGAGAGGAGTTACAGGAGGAGGGAGCCTGCAGGAGAGGAGCTACAGGAGGAGGGAGCCTGCTGGAGAGGAGTTACAGGAGGAGGGTGCCTGCTGGAGAGGAGTTACAGGAGGAGGGAGCCTGCTGGAGAGGAGCTACAAGAGGAGGGAGCCTGCTAGAGAGGAGTTACAGTAGGAGGGAGCCTGCAGGAAAGGAATTACAGTAGGAGGGTGCCTTCTGGAGAGGAGCTACAGGAGGAGGGTGCTTACTGGAGAGGAGTTACAGGAGAAGGGTGCCTACTGTAGAGGAGTTACAGGAAGAGGGTGCCTACTGTAGAGGAGTTACAGGAAGAGGGTGCCTACTGTAGAGGAGTTACAGGAAGAGGGTGCCTGCTGGAGAGAAGTTACAAGAGGATGGTGCTTGCTGGAGAGGAGTTACAAAAGAAGGGAGCCTGCTTGATAGGGGCTACAGGAGGAGGGTGCCTGCTGGAGAGGAGCTACAGGAGAAGGGATCCTGATGGAAAGGAGTTACAGGAAGAGGGTGCCTGCCGGAGAGGAGTTACAGAAGAAGGGTGTCTGATGAAGAGGAGTTACAGGAGGAGTATCCTGGAGAGGAGCTACAGGAGGAGGGAGCCTGCTGGAAAGGAGTTACAGGAGGAGGACGCCCACAGGAGGGAAGTTACAGAAAGAGGGTGCCTGCAAAAGAGGAGTTACAGGAGGAGGGCGCCTGCTGGACAGGAGTTACAGGAGAAGGGTGCCTTCTGAAGAGGATCTGTAGAAGGAGGAAGCCTGCAGGAAAGGAGTTACAGGAGGAGGGTGCCTACTAGAGAGGAGTTACAGGAGGAGGGTGCCTGCTGGAGAGGAGCTACAGGAGGAGGGAGCCTTCTGAAGAATAGTTACAAGAAGAGGGTGCCTGCTGGAGAGGAGCTACATTGTCTTCTGGAGAGGAGTTATAGGAGCAGGGTGCCTGCAGGAGAGGAGCTAGAGGAGGAGGGAGCCTGCTGGAGAGGAGCTAGAGGAGGAGGGAGCCTGCTGGAGAGGAGTTACAGGAGGAGGGTGTCTGCTGGAGGGAAGTTACAAGAGGATAGTGCCTGCTGGAGAGGAGCTACAGGAGAAGGGATCCTGATGGAAAGGAGTTACAGAAGAAGGGTGTCTGATGAAGAGGAGTTACTGGAGGAGTATACTGGAGAGGAGCTACAGGAGAAGGGAGCCTGCTGGAAAGGAGTTACAGGAGAAGGGAGCCTGCTGGAAAGGAGTTACAGGAGGAGGAAGCCTGCAAAAGAGGAGTTACAGGAGGAGGGCGCCTGCAAAAGAGGAGTTACAGGAGGAGGGCGCCTGCTGGACAGGAGTTACAGGAGAAGGGAGCCTGCTGGAAAGGAGTTACAGGAGGAGGGAGCCTACAGGAGAGGAGTTACAGGAGGAAGGTGCTTGCTGGAGAGGAGTGACAGGAGGAGGGAGCTGCTAGGGAAGAGGGGCACTAGCAACAGGATGCAGGGGGTTCTGTGGGAATGCAGGCCATGAGCAAATGCCCATTTTGCACCCATTCGGCTATGATACTGTGTAGAGCTAAGTGTGATACTGCCACTGTATCTAACCCATGAGGGGTAAATATCTCCACCTCTTGTGAGACATTGACAGATCTCACACAGGTTGGAGGCAAGGAAGGGGTGGATAGTGTGGTCCACACCCCTATTCCACCACAGGTGAGACCAGCTGGAGGTACTCAGGCTGGCACAAAGCACCTCCCAGGGTGTCAGTAAGGGGGGAGTGTGTTACCCGTGGACAGAGGCCTGGAGGCTCTGGTCTCAGCCGGGCAAGGCTGGGTGGTAGCCTGGAGTTGGGGGACGCCTGGGAGGGTCACAGGGCCATAGTCAGGTGGACTACTGAGCCTTAATACCCCACAAGAGATATTGGACTTGAGACCGTGTGTGAACAGTGCTCTGTACACATTGGCTGGGAAAGCCGCATCGGTTCACAGGGGGTTAAATGTGCCTAATAGGTGAGTCAGGGACGTTATGTATTAGTTAGAGCCTGGACGGGCGAGTGTTTATTGTTTTGTTGTTCCGCTTTTGCTGGCGTGCCGCAATAAACGCACTGTTTGGACTTTAAACCTGGTGTCCTGAAGCCGTATCCGTGAGGATGATCCCCTGAAAGATTTCTCTGCGTATTGTGCAATCGTGTTTATCACAGAGGCTCCATCCGGACGTCGCTACCAGCGGACCGGAGAAACTGTGACCGTTACTAAAACTCGCAGTGATGAATCTGGATAAAAATA
This sequence comes from Bufo bufo, assembly GCF_905171765.1. Lineage (NCBI taxonomy): Eukaryota > Metazoa > Chordata > Amphibia > Anura > Bufonidae > Bufo > Bufo bufo. The sequence continues at coordinate 5,473,226 of NC_053391.1, forward strand.
TAGCTCCGCCCACAAAATGTCTCCTACCCCATAATAAACAGCCGGCGGGGCGCATACCGCGCTAAAAATACTGCAAATACATAAAGCGCTTAATGCAAACGCCGACCCCACCGACAAAACAGGCGACATCACTTCACCTACCGGCGCAGAGCACGTCATTACCCCCAGAGAAAACACCTGTCTGATGAGCTGTATCTAATCCTATCCTGTGTGATACTGTCTGCTGAGCTGTGTATCTAATCCTGTCCTGTGTGATACAGTCTGCTGAGCTGTGTATCTAATCCTATCCTGTGTGATACTGTCTGCTGAGCTGTGTATCTAATCCTAACCTGTGTGATACTGTCTGCTGAGCTGTGTATCTAATCCTGTCCTGTGTGATACAGTCTGCTGAGCTGTGTATCTAATCCTATCCTGTGTGATACTGTCTGCTGAGCTGTGTATCTAATCCTATCCTGTGTGATACTGTCTGCTGAGCTGTGTATCTAATCCTATCCTGTGTGATACTATCTGCTGAGCTGTGTATCTAAGGCCTCTTTCACACTTGCGTTGTCCGGATCCGGCGTGCACTCCACTTGCCGGAATTACACTCCGGATCCGGAAAAACGCAAGTGTACTGAAAGCATTTGAAGACGGAACCGTCTTCCAAATGCGTTCAGTGTTACTATGGCAGCCAGGACGCTATTAAAGTCCTGGTTGCCATAGTAGTAGTGGGGAGCGGGGGAGCGGTATACTTACAGTCCGTGCGGCTCCCCGGGCGCTCCAGAGTGACGTCAGAGCGCCCCATGCGCATGGATGACGTGTCCATGTGATTACGTGATCCATGCGCTTGGGGCGCCCTGACGTCACTCTGGAGCGCCCGGGGAGCCGCACGGACGGTAAGTATACTGCTCCCCCGCTCCCCACTACACTTTACCATGGCTGCCAGGACTTTAGCGTCCCGGCAGCCATGGTAACCACTCTGAAAAAGCTAAATGTCGGATGCGGCAATGCGCCGAAACGACGTTTAGCTTAAGGCCGGATCCGGATTGATGCCTTTCAATGGGCATTAATTCCGGATCCGGCCTTGCGGCAAGTGTTCCGGATTTTTGGCCGGAGCAAAAAGCGCAGCATGCTGCGGTATTTTCTCCGGCCAAAAAACGTTCCGTTCCGGAACTGAAGACGTCCTGATGCATCCTGAACGGATTTCTCTCCATTCAGAATGCATTAGGATAATCCTGATCAGGATTCTTCCGGCATAGAGCCCCGACGACGGAACTCTATGCCGGAAGACAATAACGCAAGTGTGAAAGAGCCCTAAGCCTATCCTGTGTGATACTCCCTGCTGAGCTGTGTATCTAATCCTATCCTGTGTGATACTCCCTGCTGAGCTGTGTATCTAATCCTATCCTGTGTGATACTGCCTGCTGAGCTGTGTATCTAATCCTATCCTGTGTGATACTGCCTGCTGAGCTGTGTATCTAATCCTCTCCTGTGTGATACAGTCTGCTGAGCTGTGTATCTAATCCTATCCTGTGTGATACTATCTGCTGAGCTGTGTATCTAATCCTCTCCTGTGTGATACTGTCTGCTGAGCTGTGTATCTAATCCTCTCCTGTGTGATACAGTCTGCTGAGCTGTGTATCTAATCCTATCCTGTGTGATACTATCTGCTGAGCTGTGTATCTAATCCTGTCCTGTGTGATACTGTCTGCTGAGCTGTGTATCTAATCCTATCCTGTGTGATACTGTCTGCTGAGCTGTGTATCTAATCCTATCCTGTGTGATACTGTCTGCTGAGCTGTGTATCTAATCCTATCCTGTGTGATACAGTCTGCTGAGCTGTGTATCTAATCCTATCCTGTGTGATACTGTCTGCTGAGCTGTGTATCTAATCCTATCCTGTGTGATACTGTCTGCTGAGCTGTGTATCTAATCCTATCCTGTGTGATACAGTCTGCTGAGCTGTGTATCTAATCCTATCCTGTGTGATACAGTCTGCGGAGCTGTGTATCTAATCCTATCCTGTGTGATACTGTCTGCTGAGCTGTGTATCTAATCCTATCCTGTGTGATACTATCTGCTGAGCTGTGTATCTAATCCCATCCTGTGTGATACTGTCTGCGGAGCTGTGTATCTAATCCTACCCTGTGTGATACTGTCTGCGGAGCTGTGTATCTAATCCTATCCTGTGTGATACTGTCTGCTGAGCTGTGTATCTAATCCTATCCTGTGTGATACTGTCTGCTGAGCTGTGTATCTAATCCTACAATATGTGATACTGTCTGCTGAGCAGTGTATCTAATCCTACAATATGTGATACTGTCTGCTGAGCTGTGTATCTAATCCTATCCCGTGTGATACTGTCTGCTGAGCTATGTATCTAATCCTATCCTGTGTGATATTGTCTGCTGAGCTGTGTATCTAATCCTATCCTGTGTGATACAGTCTGCTGAGCTGTGTATCTAATCCTGTCCTGTGTGATACTGCCTGCTGAGCTGTGTATCTAATCCTATCCTGTGTGATACTGTCTGCTGAGCTGTGTATCTAATCCTACCCTGTGTGATACACTCTGCTGAGCTGTGTATCTAATCCTCTCCTGTGTGATACTGTCTGCTGAGCTGTGTATCTAATCCTGTCCTGTGTGATACTGTCTGCTGAGCTGTGTATCTAATCCTGTCCTGTGTGATACTGTCTGCTGAGCTGTGTATCTAATCCTATCCTGTGTGATACTGTCTGCTGAGCTGTGTATCTAATCCTATCCTGTGTGATACTGTCTGCTGAGCTGTGTATCTAATCCGATCTGAGAGCGCTGCACAGCCTGGGGCCTGTAACCAGGGCAGCAGGATGTACACGTGGTGGATGTTGGGAGTCTTTGTCCGGCAGGATGATGGGGTTAGCAGATGGATGCGGAGGGTCAGGTAATGAATATACGCCTTCTTTATGGCAGAGGTATTTCCGCTTCTCTCCTGGCGGCACCTGATGGCGGGGGAGGGTTCCCATAGACGATGGAACAAATCGCCCAACCCCTCATCCGCGGCTCCGCCCCCTCCTGTGTGTGCGCCACCACTGTGTCCTGCGCACTCACCACCACTTTCCTGGAAATCCTGCAATATAAGGTCCACCTACAGAAAATGGCACAAAGTTGTCACAATTTATATCAAATGTGAACAGAGGCTGGCGCTGTGGAGGTCACTGTTATGGGGGCACTGTGGAGGTCACTGTTATGGGGGCACTGTGGAGGTCACTGTTATAGGGGCACTGTGGAGGTCACTATTATGGGGATACTGTGGAGGTCACTATTATGGGGGCACTGTGGAGGTCACTATTATGGGGATACTGTGGAGGTCACTATTATGGGGGCACTGTGGAGGTCACTGTTATGGGGGCACTGTGGAGGTCACTGTTATGGGGGCACTGTGGAGGTCACTGTTATGGGGGCACTGTGGAGGTCACTGTTATGGGGGCACTGTGGAGGTCACTGTTATGGGGGCACTGTGGAGGTCACTGTTATGGGGGCACTGTGGAGGTCACTGTTATGGGGGCGCTGTGGAGGTCACTGTTATGGGGGCGCTGTGGAGGTCACTGTTATGGGGGCGCTGTGGAGGTCACTGTTATGGGGGCGCTGTGGAGGTCACTGTTATGGGGGCACTGTGGATGTATCTGTTTATGGGGGCACTGCGGATGTCTCTGTATACCTGGGGCATGTATGTCTCCAGCAGGCTGACCTCCAGATGGTATTGTTTGGGTAACAACGCTCTGTATGGACAGTGATGTTGTTGTGGGGGATCAGTTGGGGAGCGCTGAATCCCTCCAGGAAGCACCTCTTTCAGGATGGGCAGTTTTAGCCCCTCATACTCCAGTCCTGGGGGTGACACCTTCTCATCCCTGGCGGCCATATTTATTCTCTGCCTCAGCAGAAGCCATGGTGATGGCCACTGCATAGCCCTAGTGAGAACATGGAGGGGCGGCAGTCCCTCATCACCCTCTGTGTATTCCTAGATGAGACCTTCATCATTTTCAAGATCTTGCTTGCTGGCTGGGAACATTTATATCCATAATCTGCAGTCCTGTACCTAATACTTCATGGGTAATACCTACCTACTTATGTAAGTGCCTCACTGGTCATGAGCAAAAATCACAAGTCACCACCTACAGAGGACACTGGACAACGTCCACTTGTTAGGAGTGTCCCTTAGATGTAAGCAGATCACAAAGTGTCCTCCTGCTGAGACCCCCAGGGTATCTGAAATTTGCGGGGATACTCCTGCAGCGCCCCCATAGGGCAGGTGAAGTATTACACAGTGTCCGTTCTCATTAGTGGGTTGTCTGGACAGGACAGGTCTTCAAGAAAGAGATGGGAACTAATGCCAAAAGATGAGGATGGCTTGTGGCCTCATACTGGGATGTCCTGCAGCAGAAGAGTCCACCAGACCAATGGGATTGACCTGAGGTCCTCCCAGTCCTCAGCCCAGTGCTGTCATACCTCCAGACCAGTCACACCAGTTATGGACATTCACTTGTGGATGCCTGGGATGAATGACTGACAGGATGAGGGTGGGGAACGGAGATCCGCCCGGAGAGACACTGAACAGCCTGGGATGGAATGGGGGGGGCAGGTTTGGCAATGACGGAACTTCACGGTTCCTCCCCGGATGTCGCTGATCAACTAGACGAACCCAGAGGAAGAGACGAGATTTTTATAGGCGCTGGCGCAGACCTCTTCACACACAATCAAGCCTCAGAGTCCCAACGATGCGAGAGGCTGGTGATTGCCAGAACCATGAAGTCATACTCCTGAGGGGGATATAAAAGGGAGCTGAGATCCCGTCGCTGTGCCAGCTGACGGGGGAGCGGCACTGGGAAGAAACGCTGCCTTCTGGAAATAGCCAAGGTGTGAGGAGGATTACTAATCTCTTGGACAACACTCCGACCAGCTCTGCAACGTAAACAGTTTAACGGCCGCAGCCGAGCCAAGAATGTCACACCAAACACATATTACATAGGAGCATGCAGAGACACTGGCGTTACATGAAGTTCCTGGGCCTCAGCGCAACATCTAGAAGAGGGCCACCACCTTCCGTGTGCCATTTCTAACATTTGTGCCTTCAGGCACCAGGGCCAGAGTGCCACTTCTACCGCTACGTCTTCTACAGCAACACCCTTGTATAGATGTCGAGAAGGGCCACGGAAACAAACTCCAATCTCTCACAAATGTAGGGGTTTACAGTGGCACAAATGAGGTTTGGACACTCCAACAAACAACTTGGCCAGTGCCATTAGCTTATATACCGTCAAACTTGGTATTTTTGGAAATTTCCATGCCATAAGTGGTAGCTTACAGGGGTCTCCAGCGTCACACAGCATTACAATACTGACTTACCCATACTGTCCTGTAATATTTCTACATGTCTTTCCTTCTGTGACATTCCCTTGTTCCCTTCTGTTTGAGGTCAATGTTGCATTACTGGAACTTTAAGCCATCTATGTATGATGGAGAACCCAACACCCAATTATCACAGAGAACCCAAAAATCATGTATGATATAAAACCCAAGACTCATTTATCACAGAGATCATAAGACCCAGGAATGATGGAGAAAACAAGATCCAATTATCATGGAGAACCCAATGATTAAGTATGACGGAGACCCCACAACGCTAGTTATGACAGAAATCCCAAGATCCAAGTATGACGGAGAACCCAAGATCCAAGTGTGATGAGGAACCCAAGAACAAAGTATTACATAAAGCCCATGACATTAGATGTCTTCGGCTTCAACACCTCCATCATGGAAATTAACTCACCTGTTAGAATTACGGGGTAAAGTTGCTCACAAAATATACTTCAGTCTTCAATCCCTCACAGGTCCCACTACCTGTTTGGAGTATAAATCTCATCCTCATCTTTCAACCTTTTCATTCACTTCTTCCAAGGCAACATCTGCCGATTTAAATCCCCCCAAATGTTTGAACGTTCAGGGAAAAAAAGCTTTTGATAAAAAGAATGCATTACTGTGTTTGGTGTGACATTCTTGGCTCGGCTGCGGCCGTTAAACTGTTTACGCTGCATTACTTCCTTTGAATTCAGATTTTCTAGTTATCCACAAAAAAATCGAAGGAACTTCTCAGAATCTTAACAAATTTTTCAAAGAGTCAACCTTCAAGAGTGAGCAACCTCATTTTCTCTGTGTTCTTAGGTTTCTACAAGGAGTTATGATCCTATTAGCATTAACAGATTCTCCTCCATGAGATCTGTGTCTCCCTTTTCTCCTCCATGACATGCATGTCTTCTTCTCTTTCATGAGATGTGTATCTTCTTCTTTTCCATGAGGTTGGTATCTTCTCTTCTGTGAGATTGGTATCATATTCTTCTCCTCCATGAGGTAGTGTATTTTCCTCTTCTCCATTAAATCAGTATTTTCTTCCTCTCCTCCATGAGATCGGGTATCTTCTTCTCTTTCCTGAGATTGGTATCATATTCATCTCCTCCATGAGGTCAGTAGCTTCTTCTCTGCTTATCTCCTCCTTGACATAGGTATCTTTTTTTCCTATATGAGATTGGTATTATCTCGTTCTCCTCCATGAAATGAGTGGAACAGATTTACTATGATGTCTTTGCCTAAAAAGTGATGCAAGAGCTTCTCCAAATTTTTCTGACTTCCTTGAAAAGAGGATATGGCTTATTGTAAAGGAGTGTCCCTTCAGAGGAAAAGGGACATGGCCTAAAATGCACCTTTTTGGGTCAAAATTAGGTCTAGGCAAAAGCATCTGCCTCAAATGTATCATCAGCCAGAGTCCATGTGATAAGTCTGGTGCAGGTCTAGACCGCTCGTCTAAGTTTATGCCATCTAGAGGATTAGTAAATCTGCCCCAGTATTTTCTTCTCCATGAAACTGTTATTTTCTCTTCCAAGTATCTTCTTCTTCTCCTCTTTGATGTTGGTATCTTTTTCTTCCATCTATAAGATTGGTATTTTCTTTTTCTCCTTCAAGAGATTATCATTTTCTTCTTCTCAGTAAGATTAGTATCGTCTCTTCCGTGACATCCGTATCTTCTTGCTCTCCTCTATGACATCAGTATGTTCTTCTTCTTCTCAATAACATCTGTATCTTTTTCTTATCCATGAGATGAGTATCTTCTTCTCCATGAGAACAATATCCATGAGATCGGTATTTCATATTCCTCTCCTCCAACAGATTAGTGTCTTCTTCTTCTCCATGAAACTAGTATCTTCTTCCTCCCCTCCTTGAGACCAGTATGTTCTTCTTCTAATCCTCCATGAGATTGGTGTCACAGCGGGGACAAGTGAGATGCTGATCTAGCCCAACCACTGTCTATGTATTTGCACAGTCTGTCCTAGTTGACGGCCCACAATTGGTTGACAATCCCTCTTTAATTAAGTGCTGGGGCATTTACAGGAAGGCACAAGGGGACAATTTTATGAACTCGTGACAAACTGGTCAAACCTGGTAAAGGCAAAGCAGAAACAGATGAGCTGGGTCAAAGCAGGAGAGACAAACACGCACTGGACAAGGAGACACAAAGTCAATACCAGGAGAGACAGACAGGACAAAATCAGAGAACAATAACCAGAAACAAAACCAAGCCAGGGGTCCAAATCGTCAGGCAGAGGGTCAGCGTTAGACACCAAATTAGAGATCCAAATCCAATAGCCCAGAGATGCTTAGAAAGGCTAGTGAGGTGATCTGAAGACAGACCAATCACAGGCAACTATGGCCAGCAGTTGGCTGTTTAAAATAGGCTGCGCTACCAGTCACATGACACGGTGGGCATCAAGTGACCCTATGACGTCACTACACCGAACGTGCCCATGTGATTACTGATTAACCATTTCTCCTGTTTGCAGAGGCTTGCCTGTTACCCCAGCAACCGGACACCGGCGGCACTGTGAGTGAAGGAGCGTGTCCACAGGCCCAGATATGACAATTGGTGTCTTCTTCTTCCCCTCCACACGATTGGCATCTTATTCTCCTCTATGTGGTTGGTTTCTTCTTTTTCTTCTCCTCCTTCAGCTCTTCTTCTCCATGAGCCTGGCATCTTCTTTTCCTCTCTGAGATTGGTATAACCCTCTTTTCCGTAGGTATAGCACAGCTTCTTCTTTTTCTCCTTCGTCACGTCTGTATCTTCTTCTCCATGAGATCACTTTTTTTGTTCATCTCTTCTATGAGATTATCTTCTCATCCACGTAATCAGTATCTTCTTCTCCTCCATGAGATATACTTATCCATTTTTCCTCCGTGAGACCAGTATCTTCTTCCTCTCTTCCATCAGATCGATATCTTGTTCTTTTCTTCTATAAGATTGGTATCTTTTTCTCCTCCATAGGACTGGGATCTTCTTCTTCGATGAGACCAGTATGTTGTTCTTCTCCTCCATGAGACTGATATCGTTTTGTCCTCCATGAGATCGGTATCCTGTACTTCTCTTCCATGAAAGTCGTGTCTTTTTCTCCTCCATAAAGTCTGTAGCTTCTGCTCCTTCATGGGACTGGTATCATCTTTTTCTTCATGAGATATTCTTTTTGTTCTACTCCTTTCCTGACTCGAGGAACATTTCTTCGTCCTCCTGACTATACATTCACGGGCTGCATGATACTTCATTCTCCAGCTCTTAGTTCCTGATGTTAAAAGAGAAAGGAAAAGGGGGCGCTCGCTAGTGTGTTACCTTCTCGGTGGGTGAGTATACCTTACCAAACTGTGTTGTGCAGACCAGCCATAACACTAGTAAAAAGCAAAGTTCCTCCACACCCAGAGGAGAGACCAGGCTGCTGCGCTTCTTCCCCGGACACTGCAGGATGAAGGCTGGAAAGGAAATGAAAGCATAGGAGCTCCCAAAGGTAGCAAATAAAACAGCGTGCTGCACCCGATACCTTGAGGTGTTTATTGATAAAAACACATAAATACCATTAAAAAAAAAGTATGCGTTCCAGTGGCGGTCCGCCACCAAAATGAGTAGCTGCTGTTTTTGTTATGGTTTTTATGTGTTTTTAATCAATAAACACCTCAAAGTATTGGGTGGCGCACGCTGTTTTACTTGCTACCTTCAGGAGCTCCTCTGTTTCTAGTTCCTGACGTTATCTCCCATAATCATGGCTGCATGTTCCTGGGAAGTCATTCCATAGGACACAACCTGTGGGTCCTTGGATGGTAAGTCCAGCACTTGTGGTGGAAACTGGTGGAAAGTATTAGTCCACCACCCTAGGTAAATATCTCATGTGGATAAAAATACAGTATGGGATGTATTGTAGATACTGTAGAAGCTTGAAGGTCATTACTATGTTCAGTGGAGCGTTGAGTGCCATAGTGCCCCCCAGTATAAAAAATAGCCCCCATTGTGTCTCCTGGAGATCCACTTACCATAATAATTCCCCTCCCCAGGATAAGGAATGGCCCCCAGCATAAAGAATGGTGCCCATAGTTCCCTCCAGTATAAAGCGTGACCCCCATAATACCCCCTGTATAAAGAATGGCCCCCATAGTGCCCTCCAGTATAAAGAATCGCCCTTATAGTGCCCCCATGATAAAGAATGACCCCTATAGTGCCCCCCCCAGTATAACGAATGGCCCCCATAGTTTCCTCCAGTATAAAGAATGCCCCCCCATAATACCCCCAGTATAAAAAAATGGCTCCAATAGTGCCCCCCAGTATAACGAATTGTCTCCATAGCTCCCTCCAGTATAAAGAATGCCCCCTCCCCCCCCATGACCCCCAGCAGGGGCGCTGCTAGGGTAAAACATTCGGTACCTGGGCTTCAGATGTTTTGTCCCGGGCCTCGAATGTTCTGCCTGCCAGACAGACACAACTGGAGGTTCTCAGGATAGCAATACAATTGAATCTAATGCACTGGAAGAGCTGAAGGACCTGTGATGACATCACAGTCATGTGATCAGTGCTGAAGGCAGTGGTTGAGGACCTGTGATGATGTCACCATCGTGTGACCAGTGCAGGAGTGAACCAAGCTCAGCAGGGAAGAAGCTGTGGTGATGTTTGTACATGAGGAGAGGTAAGTGAAGGGAGAGGCAGAGCAATGCTGGGAGTTGTGGTTATTTAACTGGGACTGTATGTTAGGGCTGAAGGGAGGGATGTTATTTACATGGGACTGTATGTTGGAGAGGGCTGGGGAGGGGGTCATGGTTTTTACATGGGACTGTATGTTGAATGGGTCTGGGGGAGGGAGTGATTTTTTTTATATGGGACTGTATGTTAGGGCTGAAGGAAGGGATATTATTTACATGGGACTGTATGTTGGAGGGGGCTGGGGGAGGGAGTGATGTTATTTACATGTGACTGTATATTAGGGCTGAAGGGAAGGATATTATTTACATGGGACTGTATGTTGAAGGCGGCTGTGGATGGGGGTGATTTTATTTACATGGGGCTGTATGTTTATGGCAGCTGTGGGAGGGAGTGGTGTTATTTACATGGGACTGAATGTTCAGAGCGCAATGTTTTTTACATGGGACTCCATGTTGATGGCAGCTGGGTGTGGGTGATCTTATTTACATGGGATTGTATGTTGCAGGCGGGTAGGGAGGGGGATGATGTTATTTACATGGGACTGTATATTGGAGGGGGCTGTAGATAGAAAGGGATGTTATTTACATGGGACTGTATTAGGGCTGAAATGATTACTCGATTGAATCGAGTAATTTAACACAAAAAAATCCTCGATGCAAATTTTTTGCATCGAGGATTCGTTTGTGTCATGTGACCACGGAGCGGGAGTGAAGCGCTTGCTATTACTCACCGCTCCATGGTCACTCGCCGGCCCTCACCGCGCTGCACTGTATCCTGACACATCATCAGGTTGTAGTGCACGTAAGCGCACACTATGACCCAACGCTATCTGACGTCAGAAGATGGAGGAGCTGTGGATCGGCGCCCCTACAGGAGTGGTAAGTATTTTATTTTACTGACGCTGGGACATGGTTAGGAGGGGGAGATGTTGGCACTGGGGGGCAAGCTGGTGGCACTGGGGGGCAGGCTGGTGGCACTGGGGGGCCTGCTGATGGCAGCTGGTGGCACGGGGGAGGAGCCCGATGGCACTGGGGAGAGCCTGATGGAACTGGGGCGGAGCTTGATGGCACTGGGGGGCAAGCTGATGGCACTGGGGGACAGCTGATGGCACTGGGGGACAGCTGATGGCACTGGGGCAGAGCTTGATGGCACTGGGGGGAGCTCGATGGCACTGGGGCAGAGCTTGATGGCACTTCAGGACGAGCATTATAACAGCAGGGGGCGATATAAATAATGAGGGGGCACTTCAGGACGAGCATTATAACAGCAGGGGGCGATATAAATAATGGGGGGGCACTTCAGGACGAGCATTATAACAGCAGGGGGCGATATAAATACTGGAGTCACTGTAGGGAGCATTATAACAGTAGGGGGCGATATAAATACTGGAGTCACTGTAGGGAGCATTATAACAGTAGGGGGCGATATAAATACTGGAGTCACTGTAGGGAGCATTATAACAGTAGGGGACGATATAAATACTGGAGTCACTGTAGGGAGCATTATAACAGTAGGGGGCGATATAAATACTGGAGTCACTGTAGGGAGCATTATAACAGTAGGGGGCGATATAAATACTGGAGTCACTGTGGGGGCATTATAGGCGTTCCTATTACTACTGGGGGCTCTGTAGGAGGGACTTATAGATCCGCCTTATTTCTACTAAGAGCACTATGGGGGCTTTATTACTACTGAGGGGTCTGCAGAGAGCCTTATTACCACTGGGAGGACAATAGGGGGCCTTATTTCTACTGGGGACTCTGTGAGGGTATTATTGAGACTGAAGAGACGTTCACATCCCTCGCACTCGGGGGGCTCTCTATCTATCTAATAAATAAGCAGAGTCTTATATTTGTGGTAAAAAGGGGGGAGGCCTCAGCTTTATTACAAAGACAGGGGGCCTTGTCTACCCTTGAATCCCAAGCCGCTGCACTTTCTTCGCCCCTCACATGCCCGGTCACCATGGCCACGGAGAGCATGTCTCTGTGGGAACTTCAGGTGACTTCTCCGTCTTCTTCTTAGACAAGGTCCTCCCGCCGCCAGCTGTGACATCTGAGATTACAGGTATCATGAATCAACAAAAACAGAAAGCAAGATAACCATAGTCAACATATCACAGAATCAGGAGAAACACCCCGGAGGAGGGTGGGGGAGCGCTCCACCGGCCGAGCGCACCCAAGAGGAAGTGGAGGAGGAGTCCAGCGAGAGCCCTCCCCTATAACTTAACTCTTTCCTACCCCCTGTGCCCTTCAGTCAATGGCCCCCAAGCTTATACAGCATGGGAACCAAACTACTGGGGGCTCTTCTACTAATGGGGGCACTCTTGGGAAGCGTTATCACGGTTAGGGGCACTGTAGGGGGCAGTATTACTAATGGAGGCACTTTTGGGGAGCGTTATGATATTTACATGGGACTCTACGGCAGAGGGAAATAATGTTATTTACATGGGACTGTATGGTGAAGGGGCTGAAGAATTATAATTTCTGAAGACACTAAAGGAAGGAATATAACAACTGGGAGCACTGCAGGGGAGCATTATAACAGTAGGGGACGATATAAATACTGGAGTCACTGTGGGGACATTATAGGCGTTCCTATTACTAATCAGGGCTCTATAGAAGGGACTTATAGATCCGCCTTATTTCTACTAAGCGCACTATGGGGGCCTTATTACTACTGAGGGGTCTGTAGGGAGCTTTATTACCACTGGGGGAACAATAGGGGGCCTTATTTCTACTTTGGACTCTGTGAGGGTATTATTAATACTGGAGGGCTCTTCTACTAATGGGGGCACTCTTGGGGTGCGCTATCACTGTTGGGGGCACTGGAGGGGGCAGTATTACTAATGGCGGCATTCTAGAAAGGAATTACTATTGGTGGGTTTATGAGGAGCACTATTACTATGGGGGGCAGTAATGTTTCTTCAGGATAATATTTGGGGGTATTGGGGGGGCACAGCGAGCAGCAGGATAACACTGTGGGGGCTCCAGGTCGGGGGATGATGATAGAAATGTGAGGACACTAAGATATCCGTGTGTAGAGACGAGGCGGCTGAGAGAAGTTGTCCGGACCGAATGGAGAAGATGATGACAGAGAAGATCTACATCAGAGGAGACGTCACCTGGAGGCACCGGATGTGAGAGGTAAGTGCTGCCGTATAGCAAGTACAGGAAAGTGTGGGGAAGGGGGAGACCCTAGCGACTCCTCTGCCCCGCAGTATAAAGAATGGCCCCCATAGTGCCCCAATATAAAGAATGGCCCCCCTGGTGCCCCCAGTATAAAGAATGCCCCCCATAGTTCCCCCCAGTATAAAGAATGGCCCCCATAACACCCCCCAGTATAAAGAATGGCCACCTTTGTGTCCCCCAGTATTCTCAGTATATATAATTTACCCCCGCAGTAATTCTAGTGCCAAACCTTCCGGGACCAAAATAAATACTCCCCTCATCCCCTTGCATGCGAGGGAACAGTCGCTCCGCGCTGGCGGCAGCAGGACCCGAAGCTCCCGGAATCGTGACGTCACATATTCTGCCGCCAGCGCGGAGCGACTGTTCCCTCGCATGCAAGGGGATGAGGGGAGTATTTATTTTGGTCCCGGAAGGTTTGGCACTATAATTACTGCGGGGGTAAATTATATATACTGGGGAGTATTTATTTGTTTCATTTTAACCCCTGAAAGGCCCTTTTTTTACACTGTGCACCCGTTTTTAATGGTAAACAGCTATTGATTTCAACAAGGTCTGTCTGGCCATGAAAATGCGCAAAAATAGGACGTCTGTCTACAAAAAACTGTCCATGAGAAAAGCCGCGTACACGGCAACGCCGCTTCTCCCTGTAGTGTGAATGAGCTCTTAGGATATTTCTTTTTACTTGCTTTTTATTACTTTTTGCGGTCAGTTTGGCGCGGAAGGTTCTAGAACATGTCCGCCCCGTATAATGTTTCGGGCAATCAGGCCGTAGTGACTAAACTTCATTATACTGAGAAGGGAGTCTTGACCCCTCTCGCTCCTGTCACCCGGTATCAGGCAGAATTGGCGGAGGCAGTCGGATCCCGGACTCCCAGCAATTACCGGATAATGTTTCCGCGATGAGAATTTGCATCCATAAATCTGATTGTGCGTCGCTGGAGGCGCCTCTCACCCGCTGATTAGAGGTAATTACCTGCAACCCAACGCCCGTCTGAAAGCATTTACTTATGCTAATTGTAATGGCGGAGGGAGGCGTCCTGTCACATCAGGTGCCAATCATCTGGAAGCAGTAACACACGGATCACAGGTCTCATCCAGTGAGGACCAACATGGAGAGCGTCCGGCGATGCCCTGTGTGGTACATGCCCCATATAATGTGCAGCCGTGTAATGTGCAGCCCTATAATGTGCAGCCCTATAATGTGCAGCCCTATAATGTGCAGCCCTATAATGTCCACTCCTATAATGTGCAGCCCTATAATGTGCAGCCCTGTAATGTGCAGCCCTGTAATGTGCAGCCGTATAATGTGCAGCCCTATAATGTTCAGCCCTATAATGTCCACCCCTATAATGTCCAGCCGTGTAATGTCCAGCCGTGTAATGTCCAGCCGTGTAATGTCCAGCCGTGTAATGTCCAGCCGTATAATGTGCAGCCCTATAATGTCCAGCCCTATAACGTCCACCCCTATAATGTGCAGCCCTGTAACGTGCAGCCGTATAATGTGCAGCCGTATAATGTGCAGCCCTATAATGTGCAGCCCTATAATGTGCAGCCCTATAATGTGCAGCCGTATAATGTGCAGCCCTATAACGTGCCTAAGTGTCAGTGCCATTCTCCTGTACCCCAGTGTCAGTGCCATTATCCTGTACCCCGAGTGTCAGTGCCATTATCCTGTACCCCGAGTGTCAGTGCCATTATCCTGTACCCCGAGTGTCAGCGTCATTATCCTGTACCCCGAGTGTCAGCGTCATTATCCTGTACCCCGAGTGTCAGCGTCATTATCCTGTACCCCGAGTGTCAGCGTCATTATCCTGTACCCCGAGTGTCAGCGTCATTATCCTGTACCCCGAGTGTCAGCGTAATTATCCTGTACCCCGAGTGTCAGCGTCATTATCCTGTACCCCCAGTGTCAGCGTCATTATCCTGTACCCCCAGTGTCAGTGTCATTATCCTGTACCCCCAGTGTCATTATCCTGTACCCCCAGTGTCAGTGTCATTCTCCTGTACCCCGAGTGTCAGCGTCATTATCCTGTACCCCAAGTGTCAGCGTCATTATCCTGTACCCCGAGTGTCAGCGTGTCTGTGTCCTGTACCCCGAGTGTCAGCGTGTCCTTATCCTGTACCCCGAGTGTCAGCGTGTCTGTGTCCTGTACCCCGAGTGTCAGCGTGTCCTTATCCTGTACCCCCAGTGTCAGTGTCATTATCCTGTACCCCCAGTGTCAGTGTCATTATCCTGTACCCCCAGTGTCAGTGTCATTATCCTGTACCCCAAGTGTCAGCGTGTCCTTATCCTGTACCCCGAGTGTCAGCGTGTCTGTGTCCTGTACCCCGAGTGTCAGCGTGTCCTTATCCTGTACCCCGAGTGTCAGCGTGTCCTTATCCTGTACCCCGAGTGTCAGCGTGTCCTTATCCTGTACCCCGAGTGTCAGCGTGTCCTTATCCTGTACCCCGAGTGTCAGCGTGTCCTTATCCTGTACCCCGAGTGTCAGCGTGTCCTTATCCTGTACCCCGAGTGTCAGCGTGTCCTTATCCTGTACCCCGAGTGTCAGCGTGTCCTTATCCTGTACCCCGAGTGTCAGCGTGTCCTTATCCTGTACCCCAAGTGTCAGCGTGTCTGTGTCCTGTACCCCGAGTGTCAGCGTGTCTGTGTCCTGTACCCCGAGTGTCAGCGTGTCCTTATCCTGTACCCCGAGTGTCAGCGTGTCCTTATCCTGTACCCCGAGTGTCAGCGTGTCCTTATCCTGTACCCCGAGTGTCAGCGTGTCCTTATCCTGTACCCCGAGTGTCAGCGTGTCCTTATCCTGAACCCCGAGTGTCAGTGTGTCTGTGTCCTGTACCCAGTGCCTGTGGCTTCTCCTTCCCAGTTGTCAGCAGATGTTGTCAATGTCAGCGGTGCCCGCTCTCGCGCCAGTCTCCAGAGCTGGTAGCCACCTTGGTTGCTGCAGTCTTGGCCATCTTACAGGACTCAAAGGCGCTCTGTCCTGCCTCTGATCTCATCCCTGAGGTTTCTTCTGCCAAGTGGTTGTGTCCGGCAGAAAGAAGCTCTTGTAGAGATAACCCCCTGAGATCCCTGCGTGGTGTCTGGCGGTGTAGTGGTGCCCCATCGTGCCGCCTCAGATGGAGAGGATGCGGCGGCTGACACCACATAAAAGGTTCTGCAACGTCCTATCATACTTTATATATCGTTTCCTCACAATTTTAAATATCTCTGCTTTCTGCCTGTATAGTCCTAATATTTCTCACAGCAGAGGGTTTGTTACAATTGTTTCCATTCCAGACAAGGCTCTGTGAGCTGATACATTGCTACAAACTATCAGCACAGGAGGGAGATTTGTGCTGCCAGCGGTGCAGATGCAGCAGTCATACCGTACCCCCAATGCCGCTTCGGGGGCTTTTACAGATTTTCTATTGAGCCCTGAGAGCTTCCATTTAACCCTATGAGTGCTGGCGTTAACTCACACAGGACTGTCTGGTCTAGATACCGTCATCAAATCCCCTTATCTGTGTGAGCAGGACTATGTGGAGATGTTCCCATTTACTGACAGCAAGCAGATCTTTTGAAAATGGTGATGAATTGAAATACAAAGTTTTTTTGTTTTTTTTACAAAGCTCAGCAATAATGTTTCATCCCGGGCCGTTCACGCGGATGATGCAAGCGGATATTTTTGCAGCGGATATTTATAGCGCCCACCTGCTAATTAATCCGCAGGATTCCACAAATTTCTCCTCGGCGGGCCCTGGAGGTGGGTGCTACCAGCGCAGGCAAATTCCTGGGGATCAAGGGGCAAATTCCGCTGATCTGCAAATCGACCTGATCTGTTGCAAATTAAAGTGATCCCCCCCATCCGCAGGATGACACCGGCCACTTGCTGGAACAGCCGGGGCCCTGACTGACAGCTTCATGTGGCCATTCCTCCATGTAGCAACCAGGGGCCCGTTACTGGGTAAACACAGCAGAGGCCGGGGGCCGGTGCCATGCTGCACTGATGGATGGCGCTGGTATTTCTCAGGCAGATGCCACCAATATGACTTGGCACAGGCTGAAAGTATTAGATTCGGATGACAGATTATGATCTGACGCCAGCTGCACTGGAAACTTCACTGTAGCACAGAAGATGCAGATTCTATAGGATCCCATTACCATTAACCCTTCCCTGATCCATGCGGATGCTGTGCCACGTGGCAGGACTCACTACCTGGACTATGGAGACCCTTGTAGGTGATAAGACCAAAGGGTCTATCTGGCCTTTAGGGTCCTCTCCATGTTCCATACCACCGGCTCCTCCATCAAGGTCATACTGGACAATTCTCCTGGAAAAAGAGAGATTTCCCGGACGCCCGCAGAGAAGGCGACTCTCCCGAGCCCCATGTCTTCGGATTATACGCACCTTTCCCTGTTCCTGCAGCTTCTTCCTGGTGTCACCACAATCCACGCAGGAACGGGCATGGGGTCTGTAGAAATAAGGAGCCTGATCTGGGGTTTGTGCGGCGCCTAGGATGAGGAGCAGTAGTTGTGGCTCTGAGGGTGGTGGTAGTACTCACAGATCACAATGACTATTGCGTGCAGTGACTGGAGGGCACATCCTTTCTTCCCTCGGGGCACTCCCTGGTATTGGGGCTTCTGCCTGGTGGTAGTTGGAGTGCCCTTCACGTTGGATGATTTGCTGGGTGCAAGGCAGGACCGATGGGGCGTGGAGACAATGATCAGGCCCGTTAGTTGTAATAAGGTATCTCTTTACTAAGTTGATGATAGAGATTGTAGTACAAATAGCAGCAAAAGTCACAGTCCCACAGTATGTCACAGTGCAGTATTTTCTCAGCAGCAGAGTATGGACAGCAGTAATGATGGTGGTTATAGTACTCCTCTTTCTCTCTAAAGACACTTTTTTTAATCTCTTAGCGGAATAAACTAGCCAGAGAGAAGCAAAACCTAGAGAAAAGGGATAAGACCTATATTGAGGAGCATGCCAGAGGCAAAGGAGGACACGCGAGTAGAAGTTCTGTGGAGGCAAGATGTCTGAATAGGACCTTTTGAGTCTCCATAGCCACGTGTCTGGGAGGATAAGTGCTACAGTGCCTGGACACACCTGAGTGGCAGACTGGCCACCTGCATGAAGGAAAACATCCACATCCCACAGAGGGCATTTGTGGAAATGTTTATCGTAAGTACGGAAACTTGTAGAACTTAGTCTGACTTTGGGGGCCACCCTGTGGTTGCATCGTACAGATAAAGTGAGTTCTCACGCCAGGCGTTAATCCGCTACTCCATGGAAATCCTTGCACTAAACAGAAACGGCACAGCATCACTCACACTCCCCCTCCCTCCTGTCATACGTGTAAAGTGACGCGTTGCTGTGCGTCCTGGGCGAGAGATGAGGCGCTACCACGGCAGTTGGTGCAGGGGGACATTGGAGTTTTGCCAGGCATAGTTGGGGCACGAGGATGATGATGATGACACTGACCATGACCAGTCGTCTCAGTGGGGGGTGAAGAAGGTGGAAAGAACTGGCTCCTCGGGCCCGCTGGCTGACACAGTGACAGGCAGTTCGGTGACATCAAGCAGTCTGATGCTTACTGGATAGCCATGCTTTTAGAGCCTCTCTAACAAGGCAAATTATTTATTTTTTTCCTCTGTCAGAAAGGGAGGAGAAATTATTTTATTATCAGGAAAGACTGTGTACGCAGCTTACGGCGAGGAGACGCCTGCCGCCAGCGTGTCTGAAAGGGAGGCCTGGTTTCATGCAGCAGGTCCACTGTACTGAATCAGTGCAATAGATGATCCACACGGGCGCTGTACACATTAGATGCAGCCTTCACAGTTTTCATATGCAATTCCCTTGGCTGTTTATGGAGGACAGAGTGTCCGTTAGTGCCTGCACAATCTTCCTGATCGACCAAGGGGTGCGACCCATCTGCCCCGCTGGCTGTATGATAGCTCTGCAGCATCCTCAATGGAGTACAGTCTCTGAACTAAGGGTCTGTCCTTTGAAAATGATGGGGAACCTGAAGCTTATCTCTCCCACCAGTATGCAGAGAAGTCTGTAGCCTGAATACAGGCGCATTACCCGTCTCTGACAGATGCTCTGCATTCCTCCTTGTACGGCTGCAGAACCTTCTGCTGCATTCAGTAAACTCTTTTCCCCCAGACGCTGGCAGATAGACTGAAGCTCTGGCTGCTTATGATACAGAGGACAACAGATCTCCCCATGTGGCTCTGCTCCTCACTGCTCTTAGAAGCTTTCACCTCCACAGCTCACACTGGACTGCAGCAGCTTCCTCCTAAACCGGATGAGGTGGAGCCAGCCCTGCCTAGCAATGGTTACAAGGAACCTGCCACTCCTTACACAGCCTATGGAACACAGTGCACAAAGACAGAACATTAACCCTTCCATATTGTATTGCTGCGGCTTCCCCTACTGCCAATACTACTACCCCTAAACGGCTGCACTTGTCCTGCTTTGTCTGCGAGGTACCACACTGCTCTGCTCCCAAAAAAGGGGAAAATTTTGGACTGCTTGTTCAGAACAAGCCACAACTTCTTCAGATACTACTGTGTGTGTATAAACACTGGCAGGCATCTGCCCCCAATAAGGGAACATTTTTGTAATTTTTTTTTTCATTTTAAAAAGCTTAACAAAGGTGACAGCGCGATGTGTGATTAAAAACTGGTTGACACTTTAAACTATGCCTTTACCCATAGCTTTACATGCAGGGGTGCACCACCAATGAAGCCAGGTAAGGCGATCGCCTCAGCCAGCACCAGGTAGGGGCAAGAGGGGGGCAGCAGAAGGGCCATGGGCAATGAGCGCTTTCATTGTGGCAAAATGGTTAGGTTAAGAAATTGGCATGGGGGGGGAAGGGGCGCTGTTTTAGTTCTGCCTCAGGCAGCAGAAAGGCTAGGTGCACCCCTGTAAATATGTCATAAAGATCTTAAAGGGGTTTTCCCATATCAGACAATGGGGGCATATCGCTAGGATATGCCCCCATTGTCTGATGGAGCGGGGAAAGATTGCGCATGCTCAGCCGCCCTCCATTCATTTCTATGGGGCTGCCGTAAATAGCCGAGCGCTGGCTCGGCTATTTCCGTCTGCCCCATAGAAATGATTAGGAACATGTGCTGCGCATGCGCGGTGTGCTCCTATTCACTTCTATTGGAGCAGGGGCCGCGCATGTGCAGTGCACTCCTATTTACTTCTATGGGAGCAGCGCTTGGTGGTGGACGGACCCCAGGAAATCCAGAGTCCTCCAGCCACAGCGCTCCCCGCTTCGTTCTCGTTGTAGGTGTGGGTCCCGCACCTATCAGACAATGGGGGCCTAGCGATATGCCCCCATTGTCTGAATACCCCTTTTAAAGGAGGGGGGGTAGATAAAGAGCAAAAATACATTTTTAAAAAGAGAGAGAGACAAGATATAAAACATCTGAGTCCTAGGAGACCAATTGGAGCCCCTTTGATTCAGGTCAAATGTTTTCTTCCGACTGATTGGTTAGAGAAATTCACCCATCGCTAATAAACTGCACACGTTAGGTAGGGGCCACAGACAATGCACTGGGGCCCACTGTTAGTCACCCAGCTACTACAGTACAGCCGACATTACTGGGTGCTGGTATTGGGGGTCTTCTCTTCCAGAAGCTTTCTTGTGGTCACGCTTACACTGATTGCTGCACATTTACTTCTCCAGGTGAGAGCAGAGTCCTCCGGAGCGTGCGCTGCCCTGTGGCCCCTGAGAGACTGCGCTGACATGTGAAGTGTTCACTTCTCCTCACCTCCTCCTGATGAGAGCCGGAGATTTAAGGTTTAAGGAGCTCTGCTTGCTGACAGACGTGTCCCGAGTCGCTGACAGTCTGAGCTGGGGAATGTAAACACCGTGACACAGGGGACAGTACACCCAGCATCAGGAGCGGGCCCCCAGGAGCAGCACAGGAGGACATGCCCACCACACACTACTCACTGGAGAGTGACAGCATTGGGCATCATGCACACCATCATATTTTTCATTGGTGCGCTATCTGTTATCTTTGCAGGTAGCACGTTGACCCAAACCGTGGGACTCCTGAGCGGACTCCTACCACTGAGCTTCTGCCCGAAAAATGGGAGACCTCCAGCCAGTCCCAGAAGTACCGTAACTGGTGTCCATGTACGTGTCACTAGAAATAATTGACCCCCGTGTCATGTGACCAACATAAATAAGTCGCAACTGTAACTTTTTTTTAAAGGTTTATTATTTTACATTGAAGAACTGTGGACGGTCTGGAGGATCCAGTAGAGAAAACTCTGACGAGACTCAGGACCACCGGCTGGAAGCAGGACCGCATCGGCAGCTGCACTGGAGAGGAACACACCGCAGCGTAGGAAGGGGGGTGTGGACACTGCTCCGTCATCCCACCAACATACTCCGGCCATGATTGATGCTCCTGTGCTTGAGTGTCCTAATTGGAGCAGAGAAAACGGCTGCTGTCCTCTGCTCAGCCATTATGTGGTTGGAGGAACATGAGGCGGATTTATAGCAGTTATATTCTGGTACATAGGAGGCAGTATTATAGTAGTTATATTCTGGTACATAGGAGGCAGTATTATAGTAGTTATATTCTTGTACATAGGAGGCAGTATTATAGTAGTTATATTCTTGTACATAGGAGCAGTATTATAGTAGTTATATTCTTGTATATAGGAGCAGTATTATAGTAGTTATATTCTTGTACATAGGAGGCAGTATTATAGTATTTATATTCTTGTACATAGGGGGCAGTATTATAGTAGTTATATTCTTGTACATAGGAGGCAGTATTATAGTAGTTATATTCTTGTACATAGGAGGCAGTATTATAGTAGTTATATTCCTGTACATAGGAGCAGTATTATAGTAGTTATATTCTTGTAAATAGGAGGCAGTATTATAGTAGTTATATTCTTGTACATAGGAGCAGTATTATAGTAGTTATATTCTTGTACATAGGAGCAGTATTATAGTAGTTATATTCTTGTACATAGGAGCAGTATTATAGTAGTTATATTCTTGTACATAGGAGCAGTATTATAGTAGTTATATTCTTGTACATAGAAGCAGTATTATTGTAGTTATATTCTTGTACATAGGAGGCAGTATTATAGTAGTTATATTCTTGTACATAGAGCAGTATTATAGTAGTTATATTCTTGTACATAGGAGCAGTATTATAGTAGTTATATTCTTGTACATAGGAGGCAGTATTATAGTAGTTATATTCTTGTACATAGGAGCAGTATTATAGTAGTTATATTCTTGTACATAGGAGGCAGTATTATAGTAGTTATATTCTTGTACATAGGAGCAGTATTATAGTAGTTATATTCTTGTACATAGGAGCAGTATTATAGTAGTTATATCCCTGTACATAGGAGCAGTATTATAGTAGTTATATTCTTGTACATAGGAGCAGTATTATAGTAGTTATATTCTTGTACATAGGAGCAGTATTATAGTAGTTATATTCTTGTACATAGGGGCAGTATTATAGTAGTTATATTCCTGTATATAGGAGGCAGTATTATAGTAGTTATATTCTTGTACATAGGAGGCAGTATTATAGTAGTTATATTCCTGTACATAGGAGCAGTATTATAGTAGTTATATTCCTGTACATAGGAGGCAGTATTATAGTAGTTATATTCTTGTATATAGGAGCAGTATTATAGTAGTTATAGTCTTGTATATAGGAGGCAGTATTATAGTAGTTATATTCCTGTACATAGGAGCAGTATTATAGTAGTTATAGTCTTGTATATAGGAGCAGTATTATAGTAGTTATATTCCTGTACATAGGAGGCAGTATTATAGTAGTTATATTCTTGTACATAGGAGCAGTAGTATAGTAGTTATATTCCTGTACATAGGAGGCAGTATTATAGTAGTTATATTCTTGTATATAGGAGCAGTATTATAGTAGTTATATTCCTGTACATAGGAGGCAGTATTATAGTAGTTATATTCTTGTATATAGGAGCAGTATTATAGTAGTTATATTCCTGTACATAGGAGCAGTATTATAGTAGTTATATTCTTGTACATAGGGGCAGTATTATAGTAGTTATATTCCTGTATATAGGAGGCAGTATTATAGTAGTTATATTCTTGTACATAGGAGGCAGTATTATAGTAGTTATATTCCTGTACATAGGAGCAGTATTATAGTAGTTATATTCCTGTACATAGGAGGCAGTATTATAGTAGTTATATTCTTGTATATAGGAGCAGTATTATAGTAGTTATAGTCTTGTATATAGGAGGCAGTATTATAGTAGTTATATTCCTGTACATAGGAGCAGTATTATAGTAGTTATAGTCTTGTATATAGGAGCAGTATTATAGTAGTTATATTCCTGTACATAGGAGGCAGTATTATAGTAGTTATATTCTTTTACATAGGAGCAGTAGTATAGTAGTTATATTCCTGTACATAGGAGGCAGTATTATAGTAGTTATATTCTTGTATATAGGAGCAGTATTATAGTAGTTATATTCCTGTACATAGGAGGCAGTATTATAGTAGTTATATTCTTGTATATAGGAGCAGTATTATAGTAGTTATATTCCTGTACATAGGAGGCAGTATTATAGTAGTTATATTCTTGTACATAGGAGCAGTATTATAGTAGTTATATTCCTGTACATAGGAGGCAGTATTATAGTAGTTATATTCTTGTATATAGGAGCAGTATTATAGTAGTTATATTCCTGTACATAGGAGGCAGTATTATAGTAGTTATATTCTTGTACATAGGAGGCAGTATTATAGTAGTTATATTCTTGTACATAGGAGGCAGTATTATAGTAGGTATATTCTTGTACATAGGAGCAGTATTATAGTAGTTATATTCTTGTACATATGGGGCAGTATTATAGTAGTTATATTCTTGTACATAGGAGCAGTAGTATAGTAGTTATATTCCTGTACATAGGAGGCAGTATTATAGTAGTTATATTCTGGTACATAGGAGGCAGTATTATAGTAGTTATATCCCTGTACACAGGAGGAGTATTATAGTAGTTATATTCCTGTACATAGGAGCAGGATTATAGTAGTTATATTCTTGTACATAGGAGCAGTATTATAGTAGTTATATTCTTGTACATAGGAGGCAGTATTATAGTAGGTATATTCTCGTACATAGGAGAAGTATTATAGCAGTTATATTCTTGTACATAGGAGGCAGTATTATAGTAGTTATATTCTTGTACATAGGAGGCAGTATTATAGCAGTTATATTCTTGTACATAGGAGCAGTATTATAGTAGTTATATTCTTGTACATAGGAGCAGTATTATAGTAGTTATATTCTGGTACATAGGAGGCAGTATTATAGTAGTTATATTCTGGTACATAGGAGCAGTATTATAGTAGTTATATTCTTGTACATAGGAGCAGTATTATAGTGGTTATATTCTTGTACATAGGAGCAGTATTATAGTAGTTATATTCTTGTACATAGGAGGCAGTATTATAGTAGTTATATTCTTGTACATAGGAGCAGTATTATAGTAGTTATATTCTTGTACATAGGAGCAGTATTATAGTATTTATATTCTTGTACATAGGAGCAGTATTATAGTAGTTATATTCTTGTACATAGGAGGCAGTATTATAGTAGTTATATTCTTGTACATAAGAGGCATTATTATAGTAGTTATATTCTTGTATATAGGAGCAGTATTATAGTAGTTATATTCTTGTACATAGGAGCAGTATTATAGTAGTTATATTCTTGTACATAGGAGGCAGTATTATAGTAGTTATATTCTTGTACATAGGAGCAGTATTATAGTAGTTATATTCTTGTACATAGGAGCAGTATTATAGTAGTTATATTCTTGTACATAGGAGCAGTATTATAGTAGATATATTCTTGTACATAGGAGGCAGTATTATAGTAGTTATATTCTTGTACATAGGAGCAGTATTATAGTAGTTATATTCCTGTACATAGGAGCAGTATTATAGTAGTTATATTCTTATACATAGGAGGCAGTATTATAGTAGTTATATTCTTGTACATAGGAGCAGTATTATAGTAGTTATATTCTTGTACATAGGAGCAGTATTATAGTAGTTATATTCTTGTACATAGGAGCAGTATTATAGTAGATATATTCTTGTACATAGGAGGCAGTATTATAGTAGTTATATTCTTGTACATAGGAGGCAGTATTATAGCAGTTATATTCTTGTACATAGGAGGGAGTATTATAGTAGTTATATTCCTGTACATAGGAGGCAGTATTATAGTAGTTATATTCTTGTACATAGGAGGCAGTATTATAGTACTTATATTCTTGTACATAGGAGGCAGTATTATAGTAGTTATATTCTTGTACATAGGAGCAGTATTATAGTAGTTATATTCTTGTACATAGGAGGCAGTATTATAGTAGGTATATTCTCGTACATAGGAGAAGTATTATAGCAGTTATATTCTTGTACATAGGAGGCAGTATTATAGTAGTTATATTCTTGTACATAGGAGGCAGTATTATAGCAGTTATATTCTTGTACATAGGAGCAGTATTATAGTAGTTATATTCTTGTACATAGGAGCAGTATTATAGTAGTTATATTCTGGTACATAGGAGGCAGTATTATAGTAGTTATATTCTGGTACATAGGAGCAGTATTATAGTAGTTATATTCTTGTACATAGGAGCAGTATTATAGTGGTTATATTCTTGTACATAGGAGCAGTATTATAGTAGTTATATTCTTGTACATAGGAGGCAGTATTATAGTAGTTATATTCTTGTACATAGGAGCAGTATTATAGTAGTTATATTCTTGTACATAGGAGCAGTATTATAGTATTTATATTCTTGTACATAGGAGCAGTATTATAGTAGTTATATTCTTGTACATAGGAGGCAGTATTATAGTAGTTATATTCTTGTACATAAGAGGCATTATTATAGTAGTTATATTCTTGTATATAGGAGCAGTATTATAGTAGTTATATTCTTGTACATAGGAGCAGTATTATAGTAGTTATATTCTTGTACATAGGAGGCAGTATTATAGTAGTTATATTCTTGTACATAGGAGCAGTATTATAGTAGTTATATTCTTGTACATAGGAGCAGTATTATAGTAGTTATATTCTTGTACATAGGAGCAGTATTATAGTAGATATATTCTTGTACATAGGAGGCAGTATTATAGTAGTTATATTCTTGTACATAGGAGGCAGTATTATAGCAGTTATATTCTTGTACATAGGAGGCAGTATTATAGTAGTTATATTCCTGTACATAGGAGGCAGTATTATAGTAGTTATATTCTTGTACATAGGAGGCAGTATTATAGTAGTTATATTCTTGTACATAGGAGCAGTATTATAGTAGTTATATTCTTGTACATAGGAGCAGTATTATAGTAGTTATCGTCTTGTACATAGGAGCAGTATTATAGTAGTTATAGTCTTGTACATAGGAGCAGTATTATAGTAGTTATATTCTTGTACATAGGAGGCGGTATTATAGTAGTTATATTCTTGTACATAGGAGCAGTATTATAGTAGTTATATTCTTGTACATAGGAGCAGTATTATAGTAGTTATATTCTTGTACATAGGAGCAGTATTATAGTAGTTATATTCTTGTACATAGGAGCAGTATTATAGCAGTTATATTCTTGTACATAGGAGGCGGTATTATAGTAGTTATATTCCTGTACATAGGAGCAGTATTATAGTAGTTATATTCTTGTACATAGGAGCAGTATTATAGTAGTTATATTCTTGTACATAGGAGCAGTATTATAGTAGTTATATAGTAGTGGTTTTGCTTGTCGGAGGGACATTCAGGTCACAATAGTGTAATCTAACCTTTTGTATTGAATGCTTGTATGATGTGCGTTGACCTTTCACCTGGCGGATCAGATAGTCTTTGGTGCAGTTTCTCTTTGGTCCAGGATTCTGTGGCTTCTGACCAGTCATTTTCCACCTGTGCTTGCCTGATATCCGTCCCCGCAAATAGAACAAGGCCGTACCCTGTGCGTCTCCCAGTATGCCAGTCATGTCACGTATGCAGCGCTGCCATGTGTGCCAGGTGTATTTTGAGCCCTGCGATGGCAGCCATTAATCAGTGCGGTGAAGGTACAGGACATTACTGGATGTTACTGTGATACAAAGTGTCCAAAATAGAGATTGTCCCTGACCCCAAAGTCTAAACAGAAACGCGGGAATTACATTGTATCTGCAGAGATCACAGCAGGGCTACATTTTATATACCTTTCCATGAGCGTCCTCCTATAATCCCAATCATCCGATAATCTGACAACTGTCCTATCAGTGCCAGACAGATTAAAGGGATTTGGCCACAGATTGTAAACACTTCAAGGATTCCCCGATGTCAGTAAATAAATTATCATCCTATACTCGCTTATCATCGCTGCTTCTCCAGACCTCATCCTGTTGAGGTGACAGCACCGACCACTGCAGCCCATCGCTTTCTGGAAGGGGCTCCAGAAACTGAATTTAGTGGGGTATTATGTTACCTGCCTGTAGTTTGTCTCTAAAAATGCAACTCGAACCACACCTTCAAAGGGATTCTGTCAGCAAGATTTTCGATATGGAGCTGTTG
The DNA here is from genome assembly GCF_905171765.1 of Bufo bufo. Lineage (NCBI taxonomy): Eukaryota > Metazoa > Chordata > Amphibia > Anura > Bufonidae > Bufo > Bufo bufo. The sequence continues at coordinate 5,501,034 of NC_053391.1, forward strand.
ATATCATCCGATCAGTCTCCATTATCTAATTAATAATATACTAGATTTACTCCCACATGTCCTTTCATTTTTGATAAAAATCGGTTTTATTAATATGCTAATTACCTTCCTAACATGCCCAAGGGGCTGTCCCTCCGGTCGTTTGTGCCCAGCCGCGCCCCTTATCTCATAGCCCAGCGCCGCCCCACTGCTAATTATTCACTGCTCTCATCGCCGATGGTGCGCTGTAATCTCGCGCATGCGCCCTGGATCCAGCAGCCTCAGCAAACGAAGCTTGCATGCGCCAGCTGTCTGCGCACTTCGCTCGCAGACCTGTGGATCCAGGGTGCATGCGCGAGATTACGGCGCACCATCAGCGATGAGAGGAGGGAATAATTAGCAGTGGGGCGGCGCTGGGCTATGAGATAAGGGGCGCGGCTGGGCACAAACGACCGGAGGGACAGCCCCTTGGGCATGTTAGGAAGGTAATTAACCGATTTTTATCAAAAATGAAAGGACAGGTGGGGGTAAAACTAGAATATTTTTAATTAGATAATGGAGACTGAGAGGATGATATGAACAGCTCCATATCGAAAATCTTGCTGACAGAATGCCTTTAAGTAAAATTTCAGTCTAGAGGGAACAGAAAAGTTTGGAGGGGCAAAGAAGTATAGAGAATGATAGAGGAGTCTGGAGGAGGACAGAGGAGTCTACAGAATTATATAGGAGTCTGGAGGAGGACAGAGAAGTCTACAGAATGATAGAGGAGTCTGGAGGAGGACAGAGAAGTCTACAGGAGGACAGAGAAGTCTACAGAATGATAGAGGAGTCTGGAGGAGGACAGAGAAGTCTACAGAAGGATAGAGGAGTCTGGAGGAGGACAGAGAAGTCTACAGAATGATAGAGGAGTCTGGGGGAGGACAGAGAAGTCTACAGAAGGATAGAGGAGTCTGGAGGAGGACAGAGAAGTCTACAGAATGATAGAGGAGTCTGGGGGAGGACAGAGAAGTCTACAGAATGATAGAGGAGTCTGGAGGAGAACAGAGAAGTCTACAGAATGATAGAGGAGTCTGGAGGACAGAGAAGTCTACAGAATGATAGAGGAGTCTGGAGGAGGACAGAGGAGTCTACAGAATTATATAGGAGTCTGGAGGAGGACAGAGAAGTCTACAGAATGATAGAGGAGTCTGGAGGAGGACAGAGAAGTCTACAGAATGATAGAGGAGTCTGGAGGAGGACAGAGAAGTCTACAGAATGATAGAGGAGTCTGGAGGAGGACAGAGAAGTCTACAGAATGATAGAGGAGTCTGGAGGAGGACAGAGAAGTCTACAGAATGATAGAGGAGTCTGGAGGAGGACAGAGAAGTCTACAGAATGATAGAGGAGTCTGGAGGAGGACAGAGAAGTCTACAGAATGATAGAGGAGTCTGGGGGAGGACAGAGAAGTCTACAGAATGATAGAGGAGTCTGGAGGAGAACAGAGAAGTCTACAGAATGATAGAGGAGTCTGGAGGAGGACAGTGAAGTCTACAGAATGATAGAGGAGTCTGGAGGAGGACAGTAAAGTCTACAGAATGATAGAGGAGTCTGGAGGAGGACAGAGAAGTCTACAGAATGATAGAGGAGTCTGGAGGAGGACAGAGAATAGAGAATGATAGAGGAGTCTGGAGGAGGACAGAGGAGTCTACAGAATGATGGAGGAGTCTGGAGGAGGACAGAGAAGTCTACAGAATGATAGAGGAGTCTGGAGGAGGACAGAGAAGTCTACAGAAGGATAGAGGAGTCTGGGGGAGGACGGAGGAGTCTACAGAATGATAGAGGAGTCTGGAGGAGGACAGAGAAGTCTACAGAATGATAGAGGAGTCTGGAGGAGGACAGAGAAGTCTACAGAATGACAGAGGAGTCTGGAGGAGGACAGAGAAGTCTACAGAATGATAGAGGAGTCTGGAGGAGGACAGAGAAGTCTACAGAATGATAGAGGAGGACAGAGGAGTCTACAGAATGACAGAGGAGTCTGGAGGAGGACAGAGAAGTCTACAGAATTATAGAGGAGGACAGAGAATAGAGAATGACAGAGGAGTCTGGGGAAGGACAGAGAATAGAGAATGACAGAGGAGTCTGGGGAAGGACAGAGAATAGAGAATGACAGAGGAGTCTGGAGAAGGACAGAGGAGTCTGGGGGAGGACAGAGAAGTCTACAGAATGATAGAGGAGGACAGAGAATAGAGAATGACAGAGGAGTCTGGGGGAGGACAGAGAATAGAGAAGGACAGAGGAGTCTGGGGAAGGACAGAGGAGTCTGGGGGAGGACAGAGAAGTCTGGAAGGGGCAGAGCAGTGTGAGGGAAGACAGAGGGGTCCTAAGGAGGACAGAGGAGGCTGGGGAAGGACAGAGGAGTCTGGGGGAGGACAGAGAAGTCTGGAAGGGGCAGAGCAGTGTGAGGGAAGACAGAGGGGTCCTAAGGAGGACAGAGGAGGCTGGAGGGGAAAAAGGAGTCTGGCAGTAGCTTATACCTCTCTCTGCCTTATAGACAGGCAGGGTTAGCCATGCCCGGCATGCATGTATCATTGTTTATTTTACGCACTTCTATAGCGCTGACATATTCTGAAGCGTTTTACAGACATTAGCGTCGCGCTGTCCCCGATGGGGCTCACAATCTAAGGTCCCTATCAGTACACGGTACAGATGCAGCCGAGCTAAACTTGATGGTTAACACATTAAGTAAAAAATGGCACAAAAAGGTTAACTAACTCTCCCAATGGCTTTTGTGACACGTGTTATCAGAGTCGGTTTTATTTCAGCTACATCTCTATGTCTTTGGGAGAAAACCCCCACAAACATGGGGAGAACATACAAACTCCACGCAGATGTTGTCTGTGGTTGGATTTGAACCCAGGACCCTGGTGCTGCAAGACACCAGTGCTAACCACTGAGCCACCGTGTATGTGGCGGGTTGGGAGATAGACCCATCGGTTTCCTAACTCTGAGAGAATGTCTAACTCCTACTATAGACGACCTGTATGATAGAGAATATTGGAAATGATGGCCTTGGCCTCCTTTACTGATGTCACCATTTGTATGGCTCTTCTCTGGTGGTATAGAACCCTCTGTGCACCCCCTAGATAAGATTGGGGTCGTCACCTGCTCCTAGTTTAGTGTCCAGTCACCGGACGTCCATGTCCCCTTGATGAAGAGCCCGATGGGGGGTCACACGAAGCCTATCCTAATAGTGGAAAAGATGCCTCAATGGTGAAGGATTTGACTCCTAAGTGAACTAAGAATGGTCCATAGAGATATCTAAGAGAAGACACCGGAGGGATATCCGTCTGCCATTGGTTCTCTTTTCCTACAAAGCCATGGAATTGCAGCTGGGTCTGGAGGTCTTTGGGGTTTGGCGGCCTCTCATGCCTCGTCCGGGCGTCCCATCATCTCGTAGGAGAGGCAGCGGAGTACTACTCCCTGATGTCAGCCCGCCATAGATTGGCTGCCGGTCGGGTTTAACATCCCACCTTTAAAGGACTGCAATAAAAGCAGCTCTGGAAAATGATAATATTTCACTTTAACAATTGTGTATTTTGCCCCGAGCTGCAGAGAGAGGCAGTAATTTCCTTTTGGCCTCGCCATTTCTCCACACAGGTAATAAATCCCGGCTCACAAGGACGTGCAATATCCCTTCCAAGAACCGCTTTAATGGGCATTACTTTTTCCCTTCTCAACTACTCTTTCTGGGAGTGGAGGGGGAGGGGGGCGTCGAAATGAGGGGGTGTGCGCTCTAGCTTCCCATTTACATGGCTTTTTAATGGGACAGGAGTTAACCCATTGGGGACATATAACATTAAAAATATGCATTGAAATGTAACAGAAATGGATATAATAAATCTGTAGAAAGAATATCATAAAAATATCATAAAGAATACAAATCAGGGAAAGAAATATCAAAGGAAACGGCTGAAGGAACGATGGAAAGAAAACATTTAAAAAAATCTAGAATGTGTAATAATAAAACATAAAAAATCTAATAGAAAATCATCTTTATATTAATAGGGGGATTGACCATTAAGAGAACACGACGACCTGAGGGATCAGCACAACCCACTGTGGCCCCCACTGTTATTGTCCTGATGTCAGATCATCTTCTAAATTCACCCTTCATTTTTTGCTCCATAATCTACTGTCGATTCATTTCATAATTTATTACTACAGCCATCAGTTATTCTGATACAGAGCTCCAAATCCTCTGCAAAATTCTGCTCTGCTGCCTATAGTCAGTACTAGAGGGAGCTATAAAGTTGTATGTACAAATAGTATACAGTAATCTCCTGAGCTCCCTCTAGTGGTGGCTGTATATATCTGTATGCAGTAATCTCCTGAGCTCCCTCTAGTGGTGGCTGTATATATCTGTATGTAGTAATCTCCTGAGCTCCCTCTAGTGGTGGCTGTATATATCTGTATGCAGTAATCTCCTGAGCTCCCTCTAGTGGAGGCTGTATATATCTGTATGTGGTAATCTCCTGAGCTCTCTCTAGTGGTGGCTGTATATATCTGTATGTAGTAATCTCCTGAGCTCCCTCTAGTGGTGGCTGTATATATCTGTATGTAGTAATCTCCTGAGCTCCCTCTAGTGGTGGCTGTATATATCTGTATGCAGTAATCTCCTGAGCTCCCTCTAGTGGTGGCTGTATATATCTGTATGCAGTAGTCTCCTGAGCTCCCTCTAGTGGTGGCTGTATATATCTGTATGTAGTAATCTCCTGAGCTCCCTCTAGTGGTGGCTGTATATATCTGTATGTAGTAATCTCCTGAGCTCCCTCTAGTGGTGACTGTATATATCTGTATGTAGTAATCTCCTGAGCTCTCTCTAGTGGTGGCTGTATATATCTGTATGTAGTAATCTCCTGCGCTCCCTCTAGTGGTGGCTGTATATATCTGTATGTAGTAATCTCCTGAGCTCTCTCTAGTGGTGGCTGTATATATCTGTATGTAGTAATCTCCTGAGCTCCCTCTAGTGGAGGCTGTATATATCTATATGTAGTAATCTCCTGAGCTCTCTCTAGTGGTGGCTGTATATATCTGTATGTAGTAATCTTCTGCGCTCCCTCTAGTGGTGGCTGTATATATCTGTATGTAGTAATCTCCTGAGCTCCCTCTAGTGGTGGCTGTATATATCTGTATGTAGTGATCTCCTGAGCTCCCTCTAGTGGTGGCTGTATATATATGTATGCAGTAATCTCCTGAGCTCCCTCTAGTGGTGGCTGTATATATCTGTATGCAGTAATCTCCTGAGCTCCCTCTAGTGGTGGCTGTATATATCTGTATATAGTAATCTCCTGAGCTCCCTCTAGTGGTGGCTGTATATATCTGTATGCAGTAATCTCCTGAGCTCCCTCTAGTGGTGGCTGTATATATCTGTATGCAGTAATCTCCTGAGCTCCCTCTAGTGGTGGCTGTATATATCTGTATGTAGTTATCTCCTGAGCTCCCCCTAGTGGTGGCTGTATATATCTGTATGTAGTAATCTCCTGAGCTCCCTCTAGTGGTGGCTGTATATATCTGTATGCAGTAATCTCCTGAGCTCCCTCTAGTGGTGGCTGTATATATCTGTATGCAGTAATCTCCTGAGCTGCTGTAATGACCGACGTCATGCACAGGGAGGATAAAAGGGAAAGCCCTGCCCAAGGGAGAGGGAAAGGTGGTGACCCCTAACTCACCTTGCGGCTGGCACCTGACTGCCCTGACGTCCCTAGATGGGTTCCTCACCCGTGCGGCGATCACGTGCCTAAACCCTGGCTTTCCCTAAAATGAGCCCTAGATAGTGAACAGGCCGGTGGGATCGCTAGTCCGCACCACTGACACTAAGAGGGAAACACCAGGGAGAGGACAGACAATACAGACAAACACATACACCCAGGTGGGCGACAACAGCAGACCACAAATGTCCAAGAGGGATCCGGAGGGTAACGTTCTGGACCAACAACCAGAGAAAGCAGCAACACAGCTCCAGAGGGTCAGTATAGAAGTCCAGGCAGGAAGCTCTAAATCTGGCAACCAGAGAAGTGTGAGAGAGGAATATAAGGAGGTTGGGAGTGCTGGACAAGGAACAGCTGAGGAGAAGGAGCTACGGATCCCTGAGTGAGCCAAAAGGTTTTGCAAAGCAAACCCAGAAAGCTACCATAAGGAAAACAGCCCTATCTTAAATAGAGCGTGCAGCCAACCGCTGCGATTTCCTGACCCCGGGTACAACGGAGTCAGATGTGGTTCTCGATACCCTCGTGACAGCTTCCTCTAGTGGTGGCTGTATATATCTGTATGCAGTAATCTCCTGAGCTTCCTCTAGTGGTGGCTGTATATATCTGTATGCGGTAATTTCCTGAGCTCCCTCTAGTGGTGGCTGTATATATCTGTATGTTGTAATCTCCTGAGCTCCCTCTAGTGGTGGCTGTATATATCTGTATGCAGTATTCTCCTGAGCTCCTTCTACTGGTGGCTGTATATATCTGTATGCAGTAATCTCCTGAGCTCCCTCTAGTGGTGGCTGTATATATACATCTGTATGCAGTAATCTCCTGAGCTCCCTCTAGTGGTGGCTGTATATATATATCTGTATGCAGTATTCTCCTGAGCTCCCTCTAGTGGTGGCCGTATATATCTGTATGCAGTAATCTCCTGAGCTCCCTCTAGTGGTGGCTGTATATATCTGTATGTAGTAATCTCCTGAGCTCCCTCTAGTGGAGGCTGTATATATCTATATGTAGTAATCTCCTGAGCTCCCTCTAGTGGTGGCTGTATATATCTGTATGCAGTAATCTCCTGAGCTCCCTCTAGTGGTGGCTGTATATATCTGTATGTAGTAATCTCCTGAGCTCCCTCTAGTGGTGGCTGCATATATCTGTATGTAGTAATCTCCTGAGCTCCCTCTAGTGGTGGCTGTATATATCTGTATGCAGCAATCTCCTTAGCTCCCTCTAGTGGTGGCTGTATATATCTGTATGTAGTAATCTCCTGAACTCCCTCTAGTGGTGGCTGTATATATCTGTATGTAGTAATCTCCTGAACCCCCTCTAGTGGTTGCTATATATATATTTATGTAGTAATCTCCTGAGCTCCCTCTAGTGGTGGCTGTATATATCTGTATGTAGTAATCTCCTGAGCTCCCTCTAGTGGTGGCTGTATATATCTGCATACAGTAATGTCTGGAGCTCCCTCTAGTGGTGGCTGTATATATCTGTATGTAGTAATCTCCTGAGCTCCTTCTAGTGGTGGCTGTATATATCTGTATGTAGTAATCTCCTGAGCTCCCTCTAGTGGTGGCTGTATATATCTGTATGCAGTAATCTCCTGAGCTCCCTCTAGTGGTGGCTGTATATATCTGTATGTAGTAATCTCCTGAGCTCCCTCTAGTGGTGGTGGCTGTATATATCTGTATGCAGTAATCTCCTGAGCTCCCTCTAGTGGTGGCTGTATATATCTGTATGTAGTAATCTCCTGAGCTCCCTCTAGTAGTGGCTGTATATATCTGTATGTAGTAATCTCCTGAGCTCCCTCTAGTAGTGGCTGTATATATCTGTATGTAGTAATCTCCTGAGCTCCCTCTAGTGGTGGCTGTATATATCTGTATGTAGTAATCTCCTGAGCTCCCTCTAGTGGTGGCTGTATATATCTTTATGTAGTAATCCCTTGAGCTCCCTCTAGTGATGGCTGTATATATCTGTATGTAGTAATATCCTGAGCTCCATCTAGTGGTGGCTGTATATATCTGTATGTAGTAATCTCCTGAGCTCCCTCTAGTGGTGGCACAAGGCAGAGAATTATGATCATGTAACTGTGCGACAGTCCTGAAGATTTGGAGCTGTGTATCAGAACAGTATCCCTGCTGCTTTGAAGGTATATTATGCTATTAATCATGTGAAATGGTTAGAAGATGAGTTGGAGTCCATGGACTTGACTGCAGGGCACCACCAGTGGAAATTTCACCTGCACCATGTTAATATCATGAATATTCTCTGCCCTGAACTCTGTTCTTAGAGGTACCTTCTGGGCAAAATACCCACAATGTAATGTTTAGTACAGGACTTGAGGGGGCGGAGCTTGACACAGGGACACATGCTCCACCCCTTCAATATCTGCATTAGGTGTTCCTTTACTTACAACATTTTCTGTTCTCTGTTACTTCAGACTATTGAGGGACCAGCTGCTTATGTCATTGGCTGGAATGACTGGACAGGAAGTCAGCTGTGCGCAGGAAACATCTTCCCCGTCAGTCACGGTTGTAGTTAGATCCGAGCTGTACTCTATGAGCCAACTTGGAGTGTAATTTTTTTTCAGACTGGAAACAGATCTGTAATTTAATGACGTCAAAATGACAATGGCGGCGGGGTGTTAAACCGGGGTGTAAGACTCAGGGTCCCACAACGCTCCGCACTCCATTCATAGGGCGGCTGCGGACCGAGCGGCTCAATCTCTGTTTTCCGGAGAACTTTTCTTTTTTATTATTAACACCTTCACCTATGGATTTAATGATCCCCCCAGTTTATTCCGCCCTTCGTTACACTTAAATCATTCCTGACAGCCGACACATTCCTGTTTTCCAGGCAGACTCCGGCAAATATTTTGATTTCAGTCTGACAGAAACTCCATTCAAAGAGCTCCGAGAGATTAACAAGTTTCCATTTTCAAAAAAATAAATAAGAGCGTGGCGGGGAGAGACGTGTGGCGTGGCGCGCCGCCAGCCCACGGTCATTAAACCTGGACACTGCCCGACTAGGCCGGGAACAGAGCTGGAAGGATTGGCCTGGAGGCGGCTCAGACGCGGCCCCCGATGCCAGGCTTCATTCATAGGTGACACCTTTGGGGCGTCTGGAAGGCTCACATCCTCTTATTTAGAGATGCCCTTGTCGCTCATTGAAATCCTCCAGAGTGAGCGCGACCACCAGAGACCTTCATAGAAACCGCTGTAGTCAACACTTGCTCCTCTGTAAATATCAATAACCGGATTTAGGGATTTAATGTGCAAGAAAAATAGAGAGGATGAAGGTGAAGGACATCAGAGCCGGGGAAGGGAGAAGGGTCCTGCTATAAATTATCTGCCAAGATGGACTTTATTTACCGCATCTTATTATAGAACAAGGAAGACAGGAAGGGACCAGCGCCAAGGTGAGGGCCACACAGCTGATATCAAAACAGGTACAAACCCCCACCGCGCCCTCCTCCCGGTAGGGTAAGTCCAGTATATGTGGCACGCAGTGGTCCCATAAGGCGTGTCATCTGAACTGTCCAATGAACACCAACTAGGTGTGAGCCACAGTCAAGTACCATCCACATCACCCCAAGTGTCACCCACATCACCCCAAGTGTCTTCCACATCACCCCAAGTGTCTTCCACATCACCCCAAGTGTCTTCCACATCACCCCAAGTGTCACCCACATCACCCCAAGTGTCTTCCACATCACCCCAAGTGTCACCCACATCACCCCAAGTGTCACCCACATCACCCCAAGTGTCTTCCACATCACCCCAAGTGTCTTCCACATCACCCCAAGTGTCTTCCACATCACTCCAAGTGTCACCTACATCACCCCAAGTGTCACCCACATCACCCCAAGTGTCACCCACATCACCCCAAGTGTCACCCACATCACCCCAAGTGTCACCCACATCACCCCAAGTGTCACCTACATCACCCCAAGTGTCTTCCACGTCACCCCAAGTGTCTTCCACGTCACCCCAAGTGTCTTCCACGTCACCCCAAGTGTCACCCACGTCACTCCAAGTGTCACCACGTCACCCCAAGTGTCACCCACGTCACCCCAAGTGTCACCCACGTCACCCCAAGTGTCACCCACGTCACCCCAAGTGTCATCCACATCACCCCAAGTGTCATCCACATCACCCAAAGAGCAAAGCACATCTGAAATTGTCTTCACAATATCTCAACACCCCCTGCTTGTCCAGGATGTGTATGGCAGTTGTCCTGGTGATTCACACCAGTTTGGGCATACACCTGTATACTGTAAATTTAGTAAGTGAGTGCACTCCTCCAGGTGGAACTGGGGTCGTCCAATACATAAGTATTTTTTAACCCCTTCCCACCATTAAAAAAGTTAACGTTTTCAGTATGTATGTGTATAGATAGAACCTTAACATTTCTACTCGTTCCCCATCACTGGTCCCAATCGATCTGCACTCCACTGGAACAGTGTTGCGGTGTCACATTATCACGGGCGCAGCACTCGCCGTCTCGCCATCATCGCGCCCAGGGAGTCACTTCCAACTTTCAAAAAATATATTTTGCATCTTTATCTTAAAGCGTCAATGTATTTTTAGATTTGCCCCCAGACACCCCCACGTGAGTCGCCGGCTCAGATTCTGCAGCTGGTGGTTTCATCTTGGGTGCTGTGATGGACGGGCCTCGTAGATGCCTACATGGGACGCACGTCTGTGGCTATTTATACCTGCACAGCCTGCGGACGCCATCACCCCGGTGTCGGGTCACGCCGGCCTGTGATCAATGAAAAGGGTGATAAATCACCAATGTCTGATCCAACTGTCATCGCACATCACCCGTAAAAATGCCAGATGTCACCAAGAGGAGCATGCCCTGCTGAAGAGGGGGCACATCTGCACCAACCCCCCGGATTCCTCGAAGATCCGGACAGTCACCTCAAGGATATCAGCTTTAACCCTTCACATGACTGACAGGAGACTCTCCAGGTATATGTGGACCCATGGGTGAAAGAGTCAGAGTCCCACCGTACTGGATGTTCTGTACGGCTCGTTACAGGGACACCGGATGCGTCTCGCTGCACTGGGACCGGTGCGTCACATACGCCATGGACCGGAACTTGTGGTCACTTGTATTGTGGTCCAGATGTGTTTAATGTGCTTTCTGCATCTGTATGTCCGCTCCACAAAGGATAGAACAGGTCCAAATGTAGACCACATGACCCAGTACAGTCTATGGGTCTGCAGAAAAAAAACGGATGTCACACGGATTTCATCTGTATTTTGTGGGTCCGCTTTCTGCAGATCGCAGAATACTTATGGTTGAGTGAATGTACCCTTAATGTATCTACCTCCTATAGATGGCGGTGCGGCCTGTGATCACTGTCAGTGTATCTACCCCCTATAGACGGCGGTGCGGCCTGTGATCACTGTCAGTGTATCTACCCCCTATAGACGGCGGTGCGGCCTGTGGTCACTGTCAGTGTATCTACCTCCTATAGAGGGCGGTGCGGCCTGTGATCACTGTCAGTGTATCTACCTCCTATAGACGGCGGTGCGGCCTGTGATCGCCGTCAGTGTATCTACCTCCTATAGACGGCGGTGCGGCCTGTGATCACTGTCAGTGTATCTACCTCCTATAGACGGCGGTGCGGCCTGTGATCACTGTCAGTGTATCTACCTCCTATAGACAGCGGTGCGGCCTGTGATCACTGTCAGTGTATCTACCTCCTATAGACGGCGGTGCGGCCTGTGATCGCTGTCAGTGTATCTACCTCCTATAGACGGCGGTGCGGCCTGTGATCACCGTCAGTGTATCTACCCCCTATAGACGGCAGTGCGGCCTGTGATCGCTGTCAGTGTATCTACCTCCTATAGACGGCGGTGCAGCCTGTGATCGCTGTCAGTGTATCTACCTCCTATAGACGGCGGTGCGGCCTGTGGTCACTGTCAGTGTATCTACCTCCTATAGACGGCGGTGCGGCCTGTGATCACTGTCAGTGTATCTACCTCCTATAGACGGCGGTGCGGCCTGTGATCGCTGTCAGTGTATCTACCTCCTATAGACGGCGGTGCGGCCTGTGATCACTGTCAGTGTATCTACCTCCTATAGACGGCGGTGCGGCCTGTGATCACTGTCAGTGTATCTACCTCCTATAGACGGCGGTGCGGCCTGTGATCACTGTCAGTGTATCTACCTCCTATAGACGGCGGTGCGGCCTGTGATCACTGTCAGTGTATCTACCTCCTATAGACGGCGGTGCGGCCTGTGATCACTGTCAGTGTATCTACCTCCTATAGAGGGCGGTGCGGCCTGTGATCACTGTCAGTGTATCTACCTCCTATAGACGGCGGTGCGGCCTGTGATCGCTGTCAGTGTATCTACCTCCTATAGACGGCGGTGCGGCCTGTGATCACTGTCAGTGTATCTACCTCCTATAGACGGCGGTGCGGCCTGTGATCACTGTCAGTGTATCTACCTCCTATAGACGGCAGTGCGGCCTGTGATCACTGTCAGTGTATCTACCTCCTATAGACGGCGGTGCGGCCTGTGATCACTGTCAGTGTATCTACCTCCTATAGACGGCGGTGCGGCCTGTGATCACTGTCAGTGTATCTACCTCCTATAGACGGCGGTGCGGCCTGTGATCGCTGTCAGTGTATCTACCTCCTATAGACGGCGGTGCGGCCTGTGATCACTGTCAGTGTATCTACCTCCTATAGATGGCGGTGCGGCCTGTGGTCACTGTCAGTGTATCTACCTCCTATAGACGGCGGTGCGGCCTGTGATCACTGTCAGTGTATCTACCTCCTATAGACGGCGGTGCGGCCTGTGGTCGCTGTCAGTGTATCTACCTCCTATAGACGGCGGTGCGGCCTGTGATCACTGTCAGTGTATCTACCTCCTATAGAGGGCGGTGCGGCCTGTGATCACTGTCAGTGTATCTACCTCCTATAGACGGCAGTGCGGCCTGTGATCACTGTCAGTGTATCTACCTCCTATAGACGGCGGTGCGGCCTGTGATCACTGTCAGTGTATCTACCTCCTATAGACGGCGGTGCGGCCTGTGATCACTGTCAGTGTATCTACCTCCTATAGATGGCGGTGCGGCCTGTGGTCACTGTCAGTGTATCTACCTCCTATAGACGGCGGTGCGGCCTGTGGTCACTGTCAGTGTATCTACCTCCTATAGACGGCGGTGCGGCCTGTGATCACTGTCAGTGTATCTACCTCCTATAGACGGCGGTGCGGCCTGTGATCACTGTCAGTGTATCTACCTCCTATAGACGGCGGTGCGGCCTGTGATCACTGTCAGTGTATCTACCTCCTATAGACGGCGGTGCGGCCTGTGATCACTGTCAGTGTATCTACCTCCTATAGACAGCGGCGCGGCCTGTGATCACTGTCAGTGTATCTACCTCCTATAGACGGCGGCGCGGCCTGTGATCGCTGTCAGTGTATCTACCTCCTATAGACAGCGGCGCGGCCTGTGATCACTGTCAGTGTATCTACCTCCTATAGACGGTGGTGCGGCCTGTGATCACTGTCAGTGTATCTACCTCCTATAGATGGCGGTGCGGCCTGTGATCACTGTCAGTGTATCTACCTCCTATAGACAGCGGTGCGGCCTGTGATCACTGTCAGTGTATCTACCTCCTATAGATGGCGGTGCGGCCTGTGATCACTGTCAGTGTATCTACCTCCTATAGACGGCGGTGCGGCCTGTGGTCACTGTCAGTGTATCTACCTCCTATAGTTGGCGGTGCGGCCTGTGGTCACTGTCAGTGTATCTACCTCCTATAGACAGCGGTGCGGCCTGTGATCACTGTCAGTGTATCTACCTCCTATAGACGGCGGTGCGGCCTGTGATCACTGTCAGTGTATCTACCTCCTATAGACAGTGGTGTGACCTGTGATCACTGTCAGTGTATCTACCTCCTATAGACGGCGGTGCGGCCTGTGGTCACTGTCAGTGTATCTACCTCCTATAGACGGCGGTGCGGCCTGTGGTCACTGTCAGTGTATCTACCTCCTATAGACGGCGGTGCGGCCTGTGATCACTGTCAGTGTATCTACCTCCTATAGACGGCGGTGCGGCCTGTGATCACTGTCAGTGTATCTACCTCCTATAGACGGCGGTGCGGCCTGTGATCACTGTCAGTGTATCTACCTCCTATAGACGGCGGTGCGGCCTGTGATCACTGTCAGTGTATCTACCTCCTATAGACAGCGGCGCGGCCTGTGATCACTGTCAGTGTATCTACCTCCTATAGACGGCGGTGCGGCCTGTGATCGCTGTCAGTGTATCTACCTCCTATAGACAGCGGCGCGGCCTGTGATCACTGTCAGTGTATCTACCTCCTATAGACGGCGGTGCGGCCTGTGATCACTGTCAGTGTATCTACCTCCTATAGACGGCGGTGCGGCCTGTGATCGCTGTCAGTGTATCCACCTCCTATAGATGGCGGTGCGGCCTGTGATCACTGTCAGTGTATCTACCTCCTATAGACGGCGGTGCGGCCTGTGGTCGCTGTCAGTGTATCTACCTCCTATAGACGGAGGTGCGGCCTGTGATCACTGTCAGTGTATCTACCTCCTATAGACGGCGGTGCGGCCTGTGATCACTGTCAGTGTATCTACCTCCTATAGACGGCGGTGCGGCCTGTGATCACTGTCAGTGTATCTACCTCCTATAGACGGCGGTGCGGCCTGTGATCACTGTCAGTGTATCTACCTCCTATAGACAGCGGTGCGGCCTGTGATCGCTGTCAGTGTATCTACCTCCTATAGACGGCGGTGCGGCCTGTGATCACTGTCAGTGTATCTACCTCCTATAGACGGCGGTGCGGCCTGTGGTCACTGTCAGTGTATCTACCTCCTATAGACGGCGGTGCGGCCTGTGATCACTGTCAGTGTATCTACCTCCTATAGACAGCGGTGCGGCCTGTGATCACTGTCAGTGTATCTACCTCCTATAGACAGTGGTGTGACCTGTGATCACTGTCAGTGTATCTACCTCCTATAGACGGCGGTGCGGCCTGTGGTCACTGTCAGTGTATCTACCTCCTATAGACAGCGGTGCGGCCTGTGATCACTGTCAGTGTATCTACCTCCTATAGACAGTGGTGTGACCTGTGATCACTGTCAGTGTATCTACCTCCTATAGACGGCGGTGCGGCCTGTGATCACTGTCAGTGTATCTACCTCCTATAGATGGCGGTGCGGCCTGTGATCGCTGTCAGTGTATCTACCTCCTATAGACGGCGGTGCGGCCTGTGATCACTGTCAGTGTATCTACCTCCTATACATAGCGGTGCGGCCTGTGATCACTGTCAGTGTATCTACCTCCTATAGACGGCGGTGCGGCCTGTGATCGCTGTCAGTGTATCTACCCCCTATAGACAGTGGTGCGGCCTGTGATCGCTGTCAGTGTATCTACCCCCTATAGACGGCGGTGCGACCTGTGGTCACTGTCAGTGTATCTACCTCCTATAGTTGGCGGTGCGGCCTGTGATCACCGTCAGTGTATCTACCCCCTATAGACAGTGGTGCGGCCTGTGATCGCTGTCAGTGTATCTACCCCCTATAGACAGCGGTGCAGCCTGTGATCACTGTCAGTGTATCTACCTCCTATAGACGGCGGTGCGGCCTGTGGTCACTGTCAGTGTATCTACCTCCTATAGTTGGCGGTGCGGCCTGTGATCACCGTCAGTGTATCTACCTCCTATAGACGGCGGTGCAGCCTGTGATCACTGTCAGTGTATCTACCTCCTATAGACGGCGGTGCAGCCTGTGATCGCTGTCAGTGTATCTACCTCCTATAGACAGCGGTGCAGCCTGTGATCACTGTCAGTGTATCTACCTCCTATAGACGGCGGTGCAGCCTGTGGCATTCAATGTATCTGCGTTACCCCAGAGCTGGGGGTACTTGCAAATTGTTTGATATTGAATGTTTGTCATGATTTTTGATGCTATTTATCATAATTTACATCTTTGGTTGTGGATGGAACTGACAGAGTTAAACATCTGTGACAGCCGGTGCAGGAAGCTTCGGTTTGGATCCTGGATCTGCCTTTAGCAAAGTCTAGAGAGTTCCAGTCACTCCATGTGTTCCAATCCTCCTGGGGCTGGACTGAATCCCCTTCTCTGAAGATTAAAGAAAGACCTCAGCACTCACCACAGTACTGAAGGAAGAAAGAGAGAAAATCACAAGAAGGTCCAGAAATCTGCATGCCCGGGCATGCCGAGTCATACAGAAAGGGATTAGACTATACTGCTGTGAGGGGAATCCTGCTAAGACACCCTTCACACTTGGCCATGACGACCTATATTGTATCTTAAACCTGTACGTCTCACTTGCGAATGACTATTATTTCACAAGTAACATCGCCATCCATAGATCCGACAGAGACTTTGGGAAGACCGAGAGGACTACATTCACCATACTTGCTCCAATCCATACCAAACAATCTGGGGAGATTTTTGCCCTGTGTATCGTTGGAACTGTGTTGTCATACTCCCATTCTGCAGTCCAGTAAAGACAGACGTTTACTTCTCCACATCTGGCCTGGTTCCTGACTCCAGCACCATTCGCCGGCCACACTACCAGCATCCCATGCCTTATACCTGCACCAAATGTACACCACCAATGGCACCCCACCAGACAGGAGCCCCAACATTAGTGTGTGCCCTGAGGGAAGAAGGCTGTGTCTTCCATAGGGAGCATAGGTGTGAGGAGATCCTCTGTGATACGACTTTTGCAGTCAGAGCCACTACCACTCCCATAATCCGCTCTGGCTGCCCCGGGACTTGCTGTATGTCTACTTCCAATAAACAGTGCAGGTTGTCTACAGGTGCCTCTTTCTGGAGCTTGTTGAGGTAACAGAACCTCTTCTCTTTATTGAAGCATGAGTGGATTCTTTAGTGAAATCTCTTTTTGAACTTGAACATCCTCTTTGAGGATCTGGCTCTGCTCCTGACAACCATATAACTTCCTAGCAATTTAATAAACATTTTTACCATAAATCTTCTTAGAATTCAGAATTTCATGAATTTCAAGATCTGCTGAAGACTCAGGAGCAGAGGCATAATATCTGCACCCACTGAAGGTCAGAAGGTGCGTAGAAAAATGGTCCAATTTAGAGAAACGATCACCACAGTTCACGTTGTAGTGAATCCTTGAGCAAGAGGCAAATCAATGAGGAAGTCCATCAAGACCTTTAGCTAAGGTTCAGTTGGATTGGGCAAAGTCTGAAGAAGGCTCAATGGTGTCTGCCTACAAGATTTATATTTCACACATGGTAGGAGAATCCAAAAACTCTTAAAGTATAAATAAACCTTGCAAAAATGTTGATACGTCACAGCGAGCAACATCTCAAAGATTTTAATCAGTGGAGGGCTGAGTGCTGAGACCTTCAATGATCGCAGATGTTTCAGATTCTTGTAGTCCGTGAAGATGGTCACCAGAAATTTCCTAATTTTCTTATTCCTCCACAGGGAGTTTTACCGCTAGCTGCTGACAATCTCTACTAGAGTCATTCTTCAGAGTGTTTTAGAGAAGAAGTCGCAGGGAAGGTACTTAGTCTTTCCTGACTGCTGGGGAGTCTGAGTAATTGTTCTCTTCTCGGTTAGACCTTTAAGAGGCGAAACCTGAGACTTCTGAAACAATTGATACTTTGCAAAGCCAAGAAATCTCTGAAGAGCCTCGAGAGCCATGGTTTGTGACCAGCCCAGAAGTGCAGAAAGTTTCTCTAGATCCATCATGTGGGAATTCTCACAAAGTCACAGCATCCTAGAGCAGAGGGTCAGACCCTTGGAACATTTCAGGATATTGTCTAGGTACACCAAGATGTAATGGTGAGGAACATCCCTATAGTCATTCAAGAACTGCGGGAAAACAACTGGAGCATGGTAGACACCAAACGGCATCATCATAGTCCCCGTCAGATATTGAAGCCTCATTGATCTAATTCAGGGAAGTAATGGCTCCTTATTGTAATCAAACGCCTCTGAGACCGAGTCCTGGACGGTTTCTGGTTTTATTGCACAGTTGATGCTCAGGTGACAACTTTCCTGCTCCTCACGGGCGGGTTCTGGCTCCTTCGGTTTGGAACACATGGCTGCTGCGGCCAAAAGGCAGGGCAAGGTCAGCAGAACCACGGTGCAGCACAATATACTGCCCCAGCAGAACCAGACACCACAGTGCAGCACAATATACTGCCCCAGCAGAACCAGATACCACAGTGCAGCACAATATACTGCCCCAGCAGAACCAGATACCACAGTGCAGCACAATATACCGCCCCAGAAGAACCAGATACCACAGTGCAGCACAATATACCGCCCCAGCAGAACCAGATACCACAGTGCAGCACAATATACCGCCCCAGCAGAACCAGATACCACAGTGCAGCACAATATACTGCATCAGCAGAACCAGACACCACAGTGCAGCACAATATACTGCCCCAGCAGAACCAGATACCACAGTGCAGCACAATATACCGCCCCAGCAGAACCAGATACCACAGTGCAGCACAATATACCGCCCCAGCAGAACCAGACACCACAGTGCAGCACAATATACCGCCCCAGCAGAACCAGATACCACAGTGCAGCACAATATACCGCCCCAGAAGAACCAGATACCACAGTGCAGCACAATATACTGCCCCAGAAGAACCAGATACCACAGTGCAGCACAATATACCGCCCCAGCAGAACCAGATACCACAGTGCAGCACAATATACCGCCCCAGAAGAACCAGATACCACAGTGCAGCACAATATACTGCCCCAGAAGAACCAGATACCACAGTGCAGCACAATATACTGCCCCAGCAGAACCAGATACCACAGTGCAGCACAATATACCGCCCCAGCAGAACCAGATACCACAGTGCAGCACAATATACTGCCCCAGCAGAACCAGACACCACAGTGCAGCACAATATACCGCCCCAGCAGAACCAGATACCACAGTGCAGCACAATATACTGCCCCAGCAGAACCAGATACCACAGTGCAGCACAATATACCGCCCCAGAAGAACCAGATACCACAGTGCAGCACAATATACCGCCCCAGCAGAACCAGACACCACAGTGCAGCACAATATACCGCCCCAGCAGAACCAGACACCACAGTGCAGCACAATATACCGCCCCAGCAGAACCAGATACCACAGTGCAGCACAATATACTGCCCCAGCAGAACCAGATACCACAGTGCAGAACAATATACCGCCCCAGCAGAACCAGATACCACAGTGCAGCACAATATACCGCCCCAGCAGAACCAGATACCACAGTGCAGCACAATATACCGCCCCAGCAGAACCAGATACCACAGTGCAGCACAATATACCGCCCCAGCAGAACTAGATACCACAGTGCAGCACAATATACCGCCCCAGCAGAACCAGATACCACAGTGCAGCACAATATACTGCCCCAGCAGAACCAGATACCACAGTGCAGCACAATATACCGCCCCAGCAGAACCAGATAACACAGTGCAGCACAATATACTGCCCCAGCAGAACCAGACACCACAGTGCAGCACAATATACTGCCCCAGCAGAACCAGATACCACAGTGCAGCACAATATACTGCCCCAGCAGAACCAGATACCACAGTGCAGCACAATATACCGCCCCAGCAGAACCAGACACCACAGTGCAGCAAAATATACCGCCCCAGCAGAACCAGATACCACAGTGCAGCACAATATACTGCCCCAGCAGAACCAGATACCACAGTACAGAACAATATACCGCCCCAGCAGAACCAGATACCACGGTGCCGAGCAATATACTGCCCCAGCAGAACCAGATACCACAGTGCAGCATAATATACTGCCCCAGCAGAACCAGATACCACAGTGCAGCACAATATACCGCCCCAGCAGAACCAGATACCACAGTGCAGCACAATATACCTCCCCAGCAGAACCAGACACCACAGTGCAGCACAATATACCGCTCCAGCAGAACCAGATACCACAGTGCAGCACAATATACCGCTCCAGCAGAACCAGATACCACAGTGCAGCACAATATACTGCCCCAGCAGAACCAGATACCACAGTGCAGCACAATATACCGCCCCAGCAGAACCAGATACCACAGTGCAGCACAATATACCACCCCAGCAGAACCAGATACCACAGTGCAGCACAATATACCACCCCAGCAGAACCAGATACCACAGTGCAGCACAATATACCGCCCCAGCAGAACCAGATACCACAGTGCAGCACAATATACCGCCCCAGCAGAACCAGATACCACAGTGCAGCACAATATAATGCCCCAGCGGAACCAGATACCATAGTGCAGCACAATATACTGCCCCAGCAGAACCAGACACCACAGTGCAGCATAATATACCGCCCCAGCAGAACCAGATACCACAGTGCAGCACAATATAATGCCCCAGCAGAACCAGATACCACAGTGCAGAACAATATACCGCCCCAGCAGAACCAGATACCACAGTGCAGCACAATATACCGTCCCAGCAGAACCAGATACCACAGTGCAGCACAATATACTGCCCCAGCAGAACCAGATACCACAGTGCAGCACAATATAGTGCCCCAGCAGAACCAGATACCACAGTGCAGCACAATATACTGCCCCAGCAGAACCAGATACCACAGTGCAGCACAATATACCGCCCCACCAGAACCAGATACCACAGTGCAGCACAATATACCGCCCCAGCAGAACTAGATACCACAGTGCAGCACAATATACCGCCCCAGCAGAACCAGATACCACAGTGCAGCACAATTTACTGCCCCAGCAGAACCAGATACCACAGTGCAGCACAATATACCGCCCCAGCAGAACCAGATACCACAGTGCAGCACAATATACTGCATCAGCAGAACCAGACACCACAGTGCAGCACAATATACTGCCCCAGCAGAACCAGATACCACCGTGGAGCACAATATACCGCCCCAGCAGAACCAGATACCACAGTGCAGCACAATATACTGCCCCAGCAGAACCAGATACCACAGTGCAGCACAATATACCGCCCCAGCAGAACCAGATACCACAGTGCAGCACAATATACCGCTCCAGCAGAACCAGATACCATAGTGCAGCACAATATACTGCCCCAGCAGAACCAGACACCACAGTGCAGCAAAATATACCGCCCCAGCAGAACCAGATACCACAGTGCAGCACAATATACTGCCCCAGCAGAACCAGATAGCACAGTGCAGCACAATATACTGCCCCAGCAGAACCAGATACCACAGTGCAGCACAATATACCGCCCCAGCAGAACCAGACACCACAGTGCAGCAAAATATACCGCCCCAGCAGAACCAGATACCACAGTGCAGCACAATATACTGCCCCAGCAGAACCAGATACCACAGTGCAGAACAATATACCGCCCCAGCAGAACCAGATACCACAGTGCAGCACAATATACCGCCCCAGCAGAACCAGATACCACAGTGCAGCACAATATACCGCCCCAGCGGAACCAGATACCATAGTGCAGCACAATATACTGCCCCAGCAGAACCAGACACCACAGTGCAGCAAAATATACCGCCCCAGCAGAACCAGATACCACAGTGCAGCACAATATACCGCCCCAGCAGAACCAGATACCACAGTGCAGCACAATATACCGCCCCAGCAGAACCAGATACCACAGTGCAGCACAATATACCGCCCCAGCAGAACTAGATACCACAGTGCAGCACAATATACCGCCCCAGCAGAACCAGATACCACAGTGCAGCACAATATACTGCCCCAGCAGAACCAGATACCACAGTGCAGCACAATATACTGCCCCAGCAGAACCAGATACCACAGTGCAGCACAATATACTGCATCAGCAGAACCAGACACCACAGTGCAGCACAATATACCGCCCCAGCAGAACCAGATACCACAGTGCAGCACAATATACCGCCCCAGCAGAACCAGGTACCACAGTGCAGCACAATATACCGCCCCAGCAGAACCAGATACCACAGTGCAGCACAATATACTGCCCCAGCAGAACCAGATACCACAGTGCAGCACAATATACCGCCCCAGCAGAACCAGATACCACAGTGCAGCACAATATACCTCCCCAGCAGAACCAGATACCATAGTGCAGCACAATATACTGCCCCAGCAGAACCAGACACCACAGTGCAGCAAAATATACCGCCCCAGCAGAACCAGATACCACAGTGCAGCACAATATACTGCCCCAGCAGAACCAGATACCACAGTACAGAACAATATACCGCCCCAGCAGAACCAAACACGTCAGTGCACCACAATATACTGCCCCAGCAGAACCAGATACCACAGTGCAGCACAATATACTTCCCCAGCAGAACCAGATACCACAGTGCAGCACAATATACCGCCCCAGCAGAACCAAACCCCACAGTGCAGCACAATATAATGCCCCAGCAGAACCAGATACCACAGTGCAGCACAATATACTGCCCCAGCAGAACCAGACACCACAGTGCAGCACAATATACCGCCCCAGCAGAACCAGATACCACAGTGCAGAACAATATACCGCCCCAGCAGAACCAGATACCACAGTGCAGCACAATATACTGCTCCAGCAGAACCAGATACCACAGTGCAGCACAATATACCGCCCCAGCAGAACCAGATACCACAGTGCAGCACAATATACTGCCCCAGCAGAACCAGATACCACAGTGCAGCACAATATACTGCCCCAGCAGAACCAGATACCACAGTGCAGCACAATATACTGCATCAGCAGAACCAGACACCACAGTGCAGCACAATATACTGCCCCAGCAGAACCAGATACCACAGTGCAGCACAATATACCGCCCCAGCAGAACCAGATACCATAGTGCAGCACAATATACTGCCCCAGCAGAACCAGACACCACAGTGCAGCAAAATATACCGCCCCAGCAGAACCAGATACCACAGTGCAGCACAATATACTGCCCCAGCAGAACCAGATACCACAGTACAGAACAATATACCGCCCCAGCAGAACCAAACACGTCAGTGCACCACAATATACTGCCCCAGCAGAACCAGATACCACAGTGCAGCACAATATACTTCCCCAGCAGAACCAGATACCACAGTGCAGCACAATATACCGCCCCAGCAGAACCAAACCCCACAGTGCAGCACAATATAATGCCCCAGCAGAACCAGATACCACAGTGCAGCACAATATACTGCCCCAGCAGAACCAGACACCACAGTGCAGCACAATATACTTCCCCAGCAGAACCAGATACCACAGTGCTGCACAATATACCACACCAGCAGAACCAAACACCACAGTGCAGCACAATATACTGTCCCAGCAGAACCAGATACCACAGTGCAGCACAATATACCGCCCCAGCAGAACCAGACACCATAGTGCAGCAAAATATACTGCCCCAGCAGAACCAACCCCCACAGTGCAGCACAATATACCACCTCAGCAGAACCAGATACCACAGTGCAGCACAATATACCGTCCCAGCAGAACCAGATACCACAGTGCAGCACAATATACTGCCCCAGCAGAACCAGATACCACAGTGCAGCACAATATACTGCCCCAGCAGAACCAGGTACCACAGTGCAGCACAATATACCGCCCCAGCAGAACCAGATACCACAGTGCAGCACAATATACAGCCCCAGCAGAACCAGATACCACAGTGCAGCACAATATACCGCCCCAGCAGAACCAGATACCACAGTGCAGCACAATATACTGCCCCAGCAGAACCAGATACCACAGTACAGCACAATATACTGCCCCAGCAGAACCAGATACCACAGTGCAGCACAATATACTGCCCAAGCAGAACCAGATACCACAGTGCAGCACAATATACCGCCCCAGCAGAACCAGATACCATAGTGCAGCACAATATACTGCCCCAGCAGAACCAAACCCCACAGTGCAGCACAATATACCGCCCCAGCAGAACCAGATACCACAGTGCAGCACAATATACCGCCCCAGCAGAACCAGATACCACAGTGCAGCACAATATACTGCCCCAGCAGAACCAGATACCACAGTGCAGCACAATATACCGCTCCAGCAGAACCAGATACCACAGTGCAGCACAATATACCGCCCCAGCAGAACCAGATACCACAGTGCAGCACAATATACCGCCCCAGCAGAACCAGATACCACAGTGCAGCACAATATACTGCCCCAGCAGAACCAGATACCACAGTGCAGCACAATATACCGCTCCAGCAGAACCAGATACCACAGTGCAGCACAATATACCGCCCCAGCAGAACCAGATACCACAGTGCAGCACAATATACCGCCCCAGCAGAACCAGATACCACAGTGCAGCACAATATACCGCCCCAGCAGAACCAGACACCACAGTGCAGCACAATATACCGCCCCAGCAGAACCAGATACCACAGTGCAGCACAATATACCGCCCCAGCAGAACCAGATACCACAGTGCAGCACAATATACCGCTCCAGCAGAACCAGATACCACAGTGCAGCACAATATACTGCCCCAGCAGAACCAGATACCACAGTGCAGCACAATATACTGCCCCAGCAGAACCAGATACCACAGTGCAGCACAATATACCGCCCCAGCAGAACCAGATACCACAGTGCAGCACAATATACCGCCCCAGCAGAACCAGATACCACAGTGCAGCACAATATACCTCCCCAGCAGAACCAGATACCACAGTGCAGCAAAATATACCGCCCCAGCAGAACCAGACACCACAGTGCAGCACAATATACTGCCCCAGCAGAACCAGATACCACAGTGCAGCACAATATACCGCCCCAGCAGAACCAGATACCACAGTGCAGCACAATATACCGCCCCAGCAGAACCAGATACCACAGTGCAGCACAATATACCTCCCCAGCAGAACCAGATACCACAGTGCAGCAAAATATACCGCCCCAGCAGAACCAGACACCACAGTGCAGCACAATATACTGCCCCAGCAGAACCAGATACCACAGTGCAGCACAATATACCGTCCCAGCAGAACCAGATACCACAGTGCAGCACAATATACTGCCCCAGCAGAACCAGATACCGCAGTGCAGCACAATATACCGCCCCAGCAGAACCAGATACCACAGTGCAGCACAATATACCTCCCCAGCAGAACCAGATACCACAGTGCAGCACAATATACCGCCCCAGCAGAACCAGATACCACAGTGCAGCACAATATACTGCCCCAGCAGAACCAGATACCACAGTGCCGCACAATATACTGCCCCAGCAGAACCAGATACCACAGTGCAGCACAATATACCTCCCCAGCAGAACCAGATACCACAGTGCAGCACAATATACCGCCCCAGCAGAACCAGATACCACAGTGCAGCACAATATACTGCCCCAGCAGAACCAGATACCGCAGTGCAGCACAATATACCGCCCCAGCAGAACCAGATACCACAGTGCAGCACAATATACCTCCCCAGCAGAACCAGCTAGGAGTTGTAGTTGCCCGATAGTATTTTCTCGTAATGTCCTCTAATATCACATAATAGCCTGGACATGAAGGAAGTTGTAGTTCTCCGATAGTATCTCCTTGTAATGTCTTCTAATATCGCATAATAACAGCCTGGACATACTGGGAGATGTAGTCCTCCTATAGCATCCCCTCGTAATGACCTATTATAACACCCCAGAGTGGCATTACCACCTCTTTGTGCCCCTCTACTATCTCCAGTGGGTGATTCTGTGTCGTCCTATGCATCTGTTACCAAGTCCTGCACCATGTGTATTTGCATTCCTTTACAAATGTTATGTTCATGCAATGTACCTGGTCTACCAGCAGGTGGCGGCACCTCTGGCAGGGCTAGTTTGCCTAGAATGGAACCTTCAATCTATTCTAGCCATCTCTAGAGAGGGAGGAGATTTAGTTAGTGAAGGTCAGAATAGAGTAGCCCCTGCAAGGGGAAGGTTGTGTTCCAGAACTCTGCTGGGCATAGAGGCCCAAGCTGAATGCCTCCAAGGCCAGGAAGAAAGATTCCCTGGATAAAGACAGAGTCAGACTACAGAAAGTTAAGTCATACAGCAGCAAAGAAAAAGTTTCTATTTAAACCTGTTAGCAGAGCTGAAGAAAGTGACAGATGTAGCAGAGCCGAATGTGTTTGCCTGCCAGAAATTAATGCCAAAGCCTGCTGGTAATCAAGATAAAGTTGGAAGATTTTTCCCTGATGCAAGATTATTCAAGTAAAGCTGTTTTCAGCTACAATAAAAGTCTGGTTTATTCTACAAATCATTAACTATTCACCCTTTTTGCACTGCTGCGGACGACCACGCTGGGGGTTCAGGATATCCATGTAGGAGCAGCGTGACAAGTGCAACGGCCGCACCTAGAGGGACATTCTAGGACACCCTCATACCACTATGGCATTCCTACACCTGGGTTCTAGCATCACCTTCTACTTGGGGGGACACCTTAGAAGAGACCCCTAGCGCGGGACCGGCCCGCTGCACTATAATATCCCATAATAACAGCCTGGACATGCTGTGAGTTGTAGTTCTTTTATAATATCTCCCTGTAATGTCCTCTAGCATCCCATAACAACAGGCTGGACATGTTGGGAGTTCCTCCGCAGGGGAACCGAAGGGATAGGCTCAGGTCGGGTGGCCACCGTGGAGCGGATAGAACCTGAATGATCTCTTCCTGGTGGGAGTCTTGCTCTGCCTCATGTTCAGGGGGGAAGACATTTGGGATCTGCAGACATTGTAAGGTCTCTTTCTGGAGATATGGACCTTCTAAGCCTCCTATCGAATTGACGCTGGATAGACTGGGATGCGGCGGCCATGGAATCTCTGTGTCCTTGCCGTTAGCTCCCACAAACATCCGTGGATTATCCTGGTGAATGGTCCACCAGGTCTGACGTCATCGGCTAATTCCATGTCCCAGCTGTGGAGAGCAGGAGAGCTCCGTCCGGATCCAACATGGTCGCGGCTGACTTTGGGAGAAGAGAAAGAGGCATCTGGTTTCCCAGGCCTCTGTCGACTCTGACCCCTCCTGTAGTCCCACCCGTCTCTGGGTGCCATACCCATGCGGGAGAAGGTTGGAGGGGCACATCTTGAGAAGGTGATGCCTCTTCTAGATAAGATAGATTTTGTGCAAGGCCTTCAGCTTGTGGGACCACACAGGCCGCCTGATGGCCAGATTCTTTACAGTAAGAGCCCTTCTTATTGCTCACCATAAGACCACCTTATATTGCATATAATTTTTCCTCTAGGGCCCCCCCTCCACCATTTAGAAGACGCGTGTCCCTGAATGACTGCACCCACCATCCAGCACCATGGACGTTGCGGTACCAGCAGAGGAGGCACCAAGGTGACATTCTGCGCCTGCAGTCGCTCTGCTTTCATCTGCTCATTTCCGAGCATTAAGTCCTAATGCATCAGCGGGACGCTCTCTCCCGGGACGATATCCGTGGATCAGCACCTGTTTATAGCCTGTACGGCATCCCGGGACCCTCACTTACCGGGGGCTTTACTCCTAATCTGCTTAATGGCGTTGAAAGCGTAATCACTTGGGTGTTATTCCAGGGTCTTTGGTTGGGGGGGGGAATGGAAAGTGAAGACCCCTCTTTAAGCTTTGTAATGGGGGCAGAAGAATGTCACTTGTCTCTGGTGATGACAGTCTACTCAACGCTTCACTCAATAGCAGAAGCTTCTATGAAAACAGCAGATGGACGCCTCGGATATCAGCCGCCGGCGCCTCATAGATGTCCGAGGACTGAAGCGCAGGAAGAGGTGATCGCCAGTTACAGAGTTTACACGGGATCAGTCAGGAAATGGTTAAATGAGCAGATAGAGAGGTAGCACCCCCAACATCCATGGGCTAATGCTGGTGTCTGGAGAGAGTTCACTTACAATTCTCCAAACGAAGCCAAACTTATTTTGATTCAATTTGTTCGCCCAAAATGGCGTCGACCATTCTACAACCTGCAATCCTTCAGCGGTGGTCGTGCGTGCACAATATAGGAAAAAGCACCGTCATCTGTACGCTCCTATGGCCACCAGAGAGGCTGACGCTTTTTCCTATACTGTACAAGCACGACCACCAATGATGGATTGCAGGGTGGTCTGTAACCATGGAAACGAGCAGTGTATAATGTGAAGGAAAAATGAATCCAGCCAGCGAACGAATCTAAATGGAGAATCACGATACATTAGTAAGTGTCTTGTATTAACTGCATCTACATGATAAATGCCACTTACTGAAGTGAGAGGACCCCTTTAAATGTCTTTAATTGGGATTTTATATGATCGACCAACACAAAGTACAAGTCTGTGTGAGAAGAAAATGATACAAGGTGTTCACAATGTTTAATAACTAATAATCTGGAAAATGTGGCATGCATTAGTGTTCAGTCCCCTGTACTCTGATCCCCTAAATAACATCCAGTGTGACCAGTCGCCTTCAGGAGTCACCTCATTAGTACATAGAGTCCCCCTGTGTGTAATGTCTTCTCAGTATAGCTCCAGCTGTTCTGTGAAGGCCTCAGAGGTTTGTTAGAGAACATTAGTGATCAAACAGCATTATGAAAACCAAGGAACACGCCAGACAGGTCAGGGATAAAATTGTGGAGAAGTGTAAAGTAGCGTTAGGTTATTCTCTGTATAGCTCCAGCTGTTCTGTGAAGGCCTCAAAGGTTTGTTAGAGAACATTAGTGATCAAACAGCATCATGAAAACCAGGGAACACGCCAGACAGGTCAGGGATAAAGTTGTGGAGAAGTGTAAAGTAGCGTTAGGTTATAAAAAAATATCCCAAGCTCTAAAAATCTCACGGAGCTCGGTTCAATCCATCATCCGAAAATGGAAGGAGTATGGCCCAACTGCATATCTACCAGGACATGGCTGTCCACTTAAATTGACAGCCCAGGACAAGGAGAGCATTAAATAGAGAAGCAGCCATAAGAAGTCCTGTCTGCAGTTTACCACAAGCCATGGAGCGGACACGACATGTGGAAGAAGATGCTCCGGTCAGAGGAGACCAAAGTGGAGCTTTTTGGCGCAAATACAAAACTCTATGGGGGCAGAAAACTAACCCTGTACATCACCCTGAACTCACCGTCCTCACCGCGAGACATGGCAGCACCATGCTGGGAGAGGCTTCTCTTCAGCAGGGACAGGGAAGCCGGTCAGAGGCGATGAGAAGATGGATGGAGCTAAATACAGGGCGATCCTGGGGGAAAACCTGGTAGAGGCTGCAAAAGACTTGAGACTGGGGCGGAGGTTCACCTTCCAGCAGGACAACAACCCTCAACATCCAGCCAGAGCTTCAATGAAAGGGTTAAGATCACAGCATCTTCATGTGTTAGAACGGCCCAGTCACGGTCCAGACCTAAATCTCAGTGAGAATCTGGGGTAGACTTGAGAATTGCTGTTCACAGGCGCTCTCCATCCGACCTGACTGAGCGCGAGCTCTTCTGCACAGAAGAATGGGCAAAAATGTCAGAATCCAGATGTGCAAATCTGGTAGATACAGACCCCATAAGACTGCAGTGAGAGGTGGTCCTACAGATATTGACACAATGTAACAGACTTACTACATTGTGCTGGTCTATCTCATAAAATCCCAATAAAATACATTTTAAGTTTGTGGGTACAACGTGAACAAATATGAAATAGTTCAAGGGGTGTGAAAACTATTTCAAGGCACTGTAGTTAAATTGATAGAGAGGCTTTAGCTGGGGACAGGTCATCTAGTGTACTGCAGCCGGCCATTGACATCCATTGGGGCTCTGCGTGCGTTGTATATCAATATTTAAAGCTACAGTACTCTTTTTATCTAATGTGCAGGAGCCAGGTAGCAGCCAAATGTATCATATGTACTGGATGCTGATTACTTAGGTTGCACTGGACACTGTTCAATTGTGCTTTTTTTTCACAAAAAAGGAGAAAGAATACTTCTGCAGCATCACGGTTAGGGTGTATTTTACCACAGACCATGTCCAATTGCACATTTCTTTCTATTCCGTTTATCAGACTAGAATACCACCTGACGGATTTTCCTGCCTCACGGCTACCAGATATTTTGTGGACTACGTCCAGATGACCATTTGTTTCTGCAAAACTGTTGCTTGGGAGCAGGTGTACTGTCAGAGACGGCATTCAGAATGACAGGTGGCCTCACACCCAAGCAGACAAAATTGTCCTCAACAATTGTGGAATTAAATATACATTTGTGGAAATGAATCAGGCATGCGTCCATGAAGCTTTTCACACACCTCGGGCTGAGGTCCATGAATAGATCTGCCATTGCTGACAGTGGCTATTTATCATCAGCCTATGGTACCTCTGCCCTGTCTGCCTGTTTATCGTGTTATATAGTGTACTGCTTCTGATACTACTACTATGCCTACAGAACCGCACATCTCCTGCCTGTCAGGATCCATACTGTACTGCTGCTGCCACTACGACTACCTCTACACGGCTACACATCTCCTGTCCATCAGGTTCCATACTGTACTGCTGCTGAAACTACTCCCCTATCCAGCTGCACATCTCCTGTCCATCAGGTTCCATACTGTACTGCTGCTGAAACTACTCCCCTATCCAGCTGCACATCTCCTGTCCATCAGGTTCCATACTGTACTGCTGCTGAAACTACTCCCCTATCCAGCTGCACATCTCCTGTCCATCAGGTTCCATACTGTACTGCTGCTGAAATTACTCCCCTATCCAGCTGCACATCTCCTGTCCATCAGGTTCCATACTGTACTGCTGCTGAAACTACTCCCCTATCCAGCTGCACATCTCCTGTCCATCAGGCTCCATACTGTACTGCTGCTGAAACTACTCCCCTATCCAGCTGCACATCTCCTGTCCATCAGGTTCCATACTGTACTGCTGCTTAAACTACTCCCCCATCCAGCTGCACATCTCCTGTCCATCAGGTTCCATACTGTACTGCTGCTGAAACTACTCCCCTATCCAGCTGCACATCTCCTGTCCATCAGGTTCCATACTGTACTGCTGCTGAAACTACTCCCCTATCCAGCTGCACGTCTTCTGTCCATCAGGTTCCATACTGTACTGCTGCTGAAACTACTCCCCTATCCAGCTGCACATCTCCTGTCCATCAGGCTCCATACTGTACTGCTGCTGAAACTACTCCCCTATCCAGCTGCACATCTCCTGTCCATCAGGTTCCATACTGTACTGCTGCTGAAACTACTCCCCTATCCAGCTGCACATCTCCTGTCCATCAGGTTCCATACTGTACTGCTGCTGAAACTACTCCCCTATCCAGCTACACATCTCCTGTCCATCAGGTTCCATACTGTACTGCTGCCTAAACTACTCCCCTATCCAGCTTCACATCTCCTGTCCATCAGGTTCCATACTGTACTGCTGCTGAAACTACTCCCCTATCCAGCTGCACGTCTCCTGTCCATCAGGTTCCATACTGTACTGCTGCTGAAACTACTCCCCTATCCAGCTGCACATCTCCTGTCCATCAGGTTCCATACTGTACTGCTGCTGAAACTACTCCCCTATCCAGCTGCACGTCTCCTGTCCATCAGGTTCCATACTGTACTGCTGCTGCTGCCACCACCACTGTCCCTACATAGCTACAAATCTCCTGGCCATCAGGTTCCATATTGTACTGATGCTGAAACTACTCCCCTATACAGCCGCACATCTCCTGCCTGTCAGGTTCTATATTGTACTGCTGCTGAAACTACTCCCCTATCCAGCTGCACATCTCCTGTCCATCAGGTTGCATACTGTACTGCTGCTGAAACTACTCCCCTATCCAGCTGCACGTCTCCTGTCCATCAGGTTCCATACCGTACTGCTGCTGAAACTACTCCCCTATCCAGCTGCACATCTCCTGTCCATCAGGTTCCATACTGTACTGCTGCTGAAACTACTCCCCTATCCAGCTGCACATCTCCTGTCCATCAGGTTCCATACTGTACTGCTGCTGAAACTACTCCCCTATCCAGCTGCACGTCTCCTGTCCATCAGGTTCCATACTGTACTGCTGCTGAAACTACTCCCCTATCCAGCTGCACATCTCCTGTCCATCAGGTTCCATACTGTACTGCTGCTGAAACTACTCCCCTATCCAGCTGCACATCTCCTGTCCATCAGGTTCCATACTGTACTGCTGCTGAAACTACTCCCCTATCCAGCTGCACATCTCCTGTCCATCAGGTTCCATACTGTACTGCTGCTGAAACTACTCCCCTATCCAGCTGCACATCTCCTGTCCATCAGGTTCCATACTGTACTGCTGCTGAAACTACTCCCCTATCCAGCTGCACGTCTCCTGTCCATCAGGTTCCATACCGTACTGCTGCTGAAACTACTCCCCTATCCAGCTGCACATCTCCTGTCCATCAGGTTCCATACTGTACTGCTGCTGAAACTACTCCCCTATCCAGCTGCACATCTCCTGTCCATCAGGTTCCATACTGTACTGCTGCTGAAACTACTCCCCTATCCAGCTGCACATCTCCTGTCCATCAGGTTCCATACTGTACTGCTGCTGAAACTACTCCCCTATCCAGCTGCACATCTCCTGTCCATCAGGTTCCATACTGTACTGCTGCTGAAACTACTCCCCTATCCAGCTGCACATCTCCTGTCCATCAGGTTCCATATTGTACTGATGCTGAAACTACTCCCCTATACAGCCGCACATCTCCTGCCTGTCAGGTTCTATATTGTACTGCTGCTGCTGCCACTACTACTGTCACTACAAGGCTACACATCTTCTGTCCATCAGGTTTATATCGTACTGCTGCCACTACTACTGTCCCTACATAGCTACAAATCTCCTGTCCATCAGGTTCCATATTGTACTGATGCTGCTATTACTACTGTCCCTACATAGCTACACATCTTCTGTCCACCAGGTTCCATATTGTACTGATGCTGCTGCTATTACTACCTCTACACAGCTGTACATCTTGTGTTCAGTAGGTTCCAAATTGTGCTGCTGATGCTACTGCTATGCCTGCACAGCTGGACATCTCCTGTCTGTCAGGTTCCATACTGTACTGCTGCTGCCACTACCTCTACACGGCTGCACATCCTCTGTCCATCAGGTTCCATACTGTACTGCTGCCACAATTACTCCCCTATGAGCTGCACATCTTCTGTCCAATAGGGTTTATACTGTACTGCTGCTGCTGCCACTACTACTATCCCTACATAGCTACAAATCTCCTGTCCATCGGGTTCCATATTGTACTGATGCTGCTGCTGCTATTACTACCTCTACACGGCTGTACATCTTGTGTTCAGTAGGTTCCAAATTGTACTGCTGCTGTTACTGCTATGTCTACACAGCTGCACATCTCCTGCCTGTCAGGTTCCATACTGCTACTACTGACTGTACATGGCTGCACATCTTCTGTCTTACAGGTTCCATACTGTACTGCTGCTGCCGATACTACTCCACCCACATGGCTGCAGATCTTCTGTCCTACAGGTTCCATACTGTACTGCTGCTGCCGATACTACTCCACCCACATGGCTGCAGATCTTCTGTCCTACAGGTTCCATACTGTACTGCTGCTGCCGATACTACTCCACCCACATGGCTGCACATCTTCTGTCCTACAGGTTCCATACTGTACTGCTGCTGCCGATACTACTCCACCCACATGGCTGCACATCTTAAGTCGAACAGAATTCATACTGTACTGCTGCCGCTGCTACTACCCCTGCATGACTGCACATATCTTCTCCATCAGGTTCCATGTTGAATTGCTGCTCTCAAGAAAAGGCATAATTTTTAGACCACTTGTTCAGAACAAGCCACTGTTTCTTCCAATAATACTGTGTGTATAAATACCGGCAGCCATAAGGGATCATTTTTGGAATGTTTTTAAAAAGCAAAACAAATCTGACGGCGCAGGTGTGTTATTAAACACGCTATTTGTTAACACCGTCCACCTTGCCTTTACCCATAGCTATGTATCTTACTGTCACTCTGACATTACTAATGCTGTCATGGAGTAAAAGATCTTGAAAGAGGTTGGGTGCAGTCCTAGAAGACCCCAGAATGTCATACATTACTTTTTAGAGCAATCTGAGCACTTACATTTGGGGTTGGATTTATTCATACCCAAACAAAATCTTCCGACCGATTAGATTCGGACCCGAAACTACTTTTAAGAAAATGGTTTGTCTCTACTGGTGTCTTCTTATGTGGCTAAGGGTTCTTTGGGCCAACTCTAATACCAGGGCCTGGGTGTGACTGCTACCTCAGCACCCCCTATTGCAGGGTCTAGGTGCTATAGACATGAGGATGATGTTGCTGGACCCCTATGCATAATCTTTACCATCGGTCTCTCCCGCAGTGACCATGTGCCGAATGTAATACTGGTATACTTATAAGTGGCAGAAAGGCCACATTCTGGGGGGGCCTAGGAGCAACACCGTGTACTGTGCCCTTTTTTGGCTCTCATGAAACCTCGTGTTAGGGCACTGGATAGGTCCTCAAGTCCCAAGAGGTTTTCCTTCCACCAAAATGGCATTCCCTTTGCTTTTCTATCTTCTTAGTTTGAAAAAGACTCCCCTCAAAGGAATGTTCCAGGTCCAAAATGTGTAATGATTTGTGCATGTCAATTCGTTTTGTGTGAATGGGCGCATAATGGTCAATGGTGTATCAACAGCATATCCGCTCCTTGTCTTCAGGCTTCTAGAAGGCATGTTCATGATCTTGCTGTTAAGTGTTTTCTCCCTTCCTAGTCGGTTGTGCTTCTTGTGGACGGGTCACTTTGATTTGGTCAAGACCCTGTTCATTTCTGTCACTTCAGATATGTATCTAAAGGAGTAGAATTACTTTCTGTTTATAAAGCAATACTTCAGTATTCATTGTTATGCTGGCATCCCGGCCCACCACTGCCCCAGTAACCTACATGGGCCTGGGCGCAGCATCAGGCCAAGCCCACAGTGTCCCGTGGCTTTGATCCACTTGCCCTTCTCTGGCTGCATGCCGTCACCTCAGACTTGTTTTACAAATATGCACGGACTCTGCCTGCCCTGACCTTGGCCTGTTTCAGGACTACGAATATTGACTGATCTCTTGCTGCTTTGCAATGGCGTCTCTGACCCCTATCAGAGGGTCAAATACACCGGGTCTATTCCAGGAGGTAGCAGCCTTGTGAGTCCCCTGCAATGAAGGCCAGATCCCTGTGTAGGGGTTAAAGGGTGAAAACCAGGGGACTGCCAGGACAACGCACTTAATGCTAGCCAAAGTCAAACTGGTTATTTGGCACAGTGGTTTCATACCCGCTGCTGGTTACAAAAGTATGAAATATCATTTCCTTCATATTCTATCAACCGCAACTCATATCATAGAGAAAATTCCCCACATATCAAGGATATTGCTGAGGGTGCAGGCCCTGGGGGGCAGGTTGGAGCATTGACATAAAGATGTCTAAAAATAATTGTTTAAAGCAGAATTGTGTCGTTTGTAAAACATGCAAAATATCTTTATGACAAACTTTTGAATTACTTTTTGACATAGGTTTTTCTCTCTTTTCCATCCTTTTCTTTCCTTCCTTCCTTCCCCTCTCCCTCCTTCCTTCCCCTCTCCCTTTCTTCTTTTCTACCTCCCTCCCCTACTTCCTTTCTTCCACTTTTTTCCTCCCCCTCTCCCTTTCAGTGACATTCCAGCCACTCTGATGCCGGATGCCTGGACCACACCGGTCACGTGGGAGCGACCAGCATGTGGTGAGGCCTACTTGTGACCCCGGCCAGTGGAGCATTTTATTCGGACACTTGCATTAGCAGGTGTCTGTGAATTTCTGCTCCCTGGCTCCTCTGACTGCCTCTCTGATATTGTACTGGTTGACTCTGCTCGTGTTGCTGATTTTGGTGTGGTTTTTGACCTTTAGAGTCCTCCCCACTGCTTCCTGCCTCTGGTATTGTTGTGCCTCCTGGTTTTGACCTGGCTAGTCCGATCTTACTGTCTGTCCGTGTGTTTTCCTGCACTTACTCGGCGTAGGGACCGTCGTCCAGTTGTGGGTCACTGCGAGTAGGTAGGGATAGAGTCTGGGTGACACTAGGGCTGCACTTATCCTTTCTAGTGTGACATCCTGCCAGCGATTCATGATACTTTATCTCTGTTGTACTGTGACTTCATTGTGAACAGCCCCGTATTGTGACATCATTCCTCCCTTTCTTCTCTCCTTCCTTTTCTTCTTCACTCCCTTCTTTCTTTCCTTGATTTCTTTTCTTAATTTTCCACCTTCCTTCTTCCCCTCAGTAGAAGACTATGGACCCGGTCTTCATGTGCTGTGCTTGCTATTTGGCTGGACATTTTAATAATTATAGATATATAACAATCCATCATTTCCCTGGAGTCTCTATGTCGACAGCTGTCTGAAGTAATAAGGATTTTGGGGCTGTTTTTGTAATAATCATTTCCATCTCTTCATCTGAGTGAGAAGCTGACAGATTGTGGAACCAGTGAAGCAATGAGCTATTCCTCCACCCAGGACGATATATTGTGTATACCATAGAGAAGCCTCCGTGTCCCAGGATCTCAGAGAAGTTCCTGATGATCTAGGAAACAGTTGACTATAAAATGTTCCCTCCTCCCATCTGGGCTTAGAACTGGGGCTGATGAGAGCCACAAATATCACCTTCCTGGTATAATGAGTGTTGAGTCTTCTGGAAAAAGCTGAAGTCAATGGAAATTACTGCAGTCCAGACAAAGCCGTCTTTGATTAGAGTATGGACGTTTCAGAAGCAGAATATTGTAAGAACAGAATCAAATGTGAGAACTTCCTACACAAAAGCGGTAGATCCAAATAACAATAACACTCATTGCTATGGAAGGACCTAGAAGACATACTGTAGATGTTCCTTCCCATGTTGTAACATCCTCTTTTACGGTCTATTCACACTCGACTCTTTTATGGCAAAAATGTCTGTGACTGAAGATCAGTTCCATCCATCTGAATGGGGTTGTTTTGGTGACAATGTTGTGACAATGTCATGGATTGCTCCAAGCTCCATCCAGATAATTGGGACAGATGTAGAAACCTCTGCAACAAATCTGCTGCATGTGAACATACCTAAGATTATTGTCCAAGAGCGCAGCTAGATGATGTCAGTACTCGGGTGGTGATCAGATCAATACAGAATGAAGCAAGCAGCCAGGTGAAAACTCCGCCAGGGCTGATAAGAAAGGGAATTCTGGAGCAGTTCCTCTTGCAGGTCCCAGGATGATGACGTCAGACGCAGTGGTCAGGTCCAGCACCCGCAGCCAGCACAGTGTAGGGACTGCGTGGTTGCTTTTGCAAATACATTCCACTTAGTTCACGCACTGACAATGGGTGCTACAAGTGACATTGTGTTGTCTGGCTGGCTTGTTTTCTTCGATTCATAGAAATCAGATTGCGACACCGATTGTAGCCTAGGTTCTCAAGTCTGGAGTCTGGTCATACAACCAGTGTATGCATACATATTTGTATAGTTTATGTGAAATCTATGATTGTAAGGCTTTTTCCCACCACTTGGGCATGTGTTTTTATTACATTTTCATGTTTTTAAATGATTCCATTCATTAAAGTGTTCATTGGATTAGGGCCCAGTTTTACCCACAAGGGAATATAGGCTGGGAATAAACAGAGGAAGAAACTCACTGAAATGTCTTCGAAAGTTCTTTAGAACTTCAATCAGTAGTCATGCTACCATGGATAGAGACCCTCATGGACCTATTCGGTATTTTATGTCTTTATGAAGAACCTCTAGTGGCTCTGACAGCTCTACTTTTATACAGTTTCCAACTGCTCCAGAACCTTCTAGTGGGAGGGGTGAAGTTGGAGAAACACAGCCTAAACAGAAACAATGTTGCAGTTCACAGCTGCCATAGACTTGTTTTGTGTAAAAGTCAATGGGAATAACTAAGCAGTTTTCAGTCAAACAACCTCTGACAGAGCTAGTCCAGATGGTCAAAAGTTTATTGTCTTTTTTATTCCTCCAAAACTCTGCTCTACCTAGTCCCTTATGGCAGCAATGGAAAATTGCTAGCTTCTCAGTGCACAGGCTGGAAATTCCCAAAGCCTCTTAGTGTGAACTACCCTCTTGATGATTCAGTGCAACAAGCATGCACATGAACAGGATATATCATATAAACTCAACAGTATTAATCAGTATAAGTGCAAACAAAGGCATAAATCACAGTGAAAGTTAACCTTTCAAAGTGCAATAAAGTAGCGAGTTGATGGCTTTGCTCTAGGGCGCTATATACCAGGATAGGCGACCTGTGGACCATCTCTATCTTATAACATCTAGATTATCGTCACACATACACAGGATGTACATTGTATCTACATAATTTATACTCCTATGTCTTATTAAGAAACATTGTAATGAGTAACTTTTTATATTTTACGTAATAGAAGTCACTAAGAAGAAGGAGCATGAGAAGGATATGGTGGAGGATGAGAAAGATAAGGTGGAGGATCAGAAGGAGCAGGATGAAAAAGAGGAGGAGGAGGAATAGAAGAAGAAGGCCCAGTCATATGAGGAGGAGGAGCCTGAGGAGGAGGATCGGTATGAAAAGGAAGAGGAGAAGGAGGAGAAATAGGATGAGAAAGAGGAGACTGAGAAGAAAGAGGATCAGGATGAGAAGAAAAAGGATGAGGAGGAAAGGAAGGAGAAGGAGGACAAGAATCAGGATGAGAAGGAGAAAGAGGATGATGAGGAGGAGGAGGAGAAAGATGAGGTGGAGGATCAGGAGGAGCAGGATGAAAAGGAAAAGGAGGAGAAGAAGGAAAAGTAGGATGACAAGAAGAAGACTGAGAAGAAGGAGGATCAGGGTGAGAAAGAGCAGGATGAAAAGGAAGAGAAGGAGGATAGATTAGGATGAGAAGAAGGACACTAAGAAGAAGGAGGATCAGGATGAAAAGAAAAAGGATGAGTGGAAAAGGAAGGAGAAGGATGAGCATCTAGATGAGAAAGAGGATGATGAGAGTTAAGGTGGAGGATGAGAAGTAACAGGATGAAAAGGAGAATAAGGGGGATGAGGAGGAAAAAAGGATGAGAAGGCAAAGGGGAGGAGAGGGACGATGAGGAGGAGAGCATATAGGAGGAGGATGAGGGGGAGCAGAAGGCTAAGGAGGATTAGGAGGAAGAAATTGATGTGAGGATCAGTAGAAGGATGTGGAGGAGAATGAGGATGAACAGAAGGATGATGAGGAGAGGGATGAGAAGATGAATGAGGAGAAGAAAGATGAGAATGAAGAGAAGGAGGGGAGCAGGATCAGGGTGAGGAGGAGACTGATGAAGAGGAGGATAAGAAGGCTCTTTGATGTGACTTCTGAGCTGTACTATTATTATAGATGAGCCTTTACTGGCTGATGTCAGTTTTCTTTTAGATCCCATTGGCCGCGGTTCAGCTTCTTATCTCGTGTCCTGAGCGCTGGCAGAGTCTCTGCTGTACCTTATTTCACCGGTATAATGGTGAGATGATTGTATACGATTACCACATCTGGAACAGCACAACCATCATCCATCTTATCACTGATCACACTTCAGATGTGGAAATTATTTATGGCATCTTCATATGAAAGTCCGGAGAAAGAGAAGGCCGCTTCTGACCACAAGAAGATGAATCGTGCCAAAACCCTTCCTTACCTGGGGCCCTGTCATGAGCATATGTTGAGATCCTTCCTGCTTGTTCATGACATCCTGGCCCCATTATATCAGCTTGAAGACATGTTCTCATTCAAGAGTATCTCTCCCATCATGCTTCATCTGAGCAAAACTGCACACGGGACATTTAAAGGGAAAGAACAGAGATTGCTTTGAGACCTAGGCAGCTGTATGGCTGGACAGTGGGGTTACCTGACTAATGTAGGGGGGCTCTCCGAGCAGAGTATTAGAAGGTGGGAATACCTATGGCTGTCTGGATAGGGAGTGTGGGTAGATCTACTCAATCAGCGGTAACTTCTCTCCTGGTCTCAAAATCGGCACCAGTCCCCCACCTGAGCCCCCTCCGACACCAGGGCCCTCGGGCTTTGTCTACCTTGGCAAGCTACACCCAAAAATAGTGAAGTCATCTTGGCACCATAGGAGATACTGACCCACCAACTACCTGTTCAATGCCATCCAGTGGTGGAGCTCAGCACGATGGGCCCACACTCTGCACCCTGGTGAATCCGGGGCATTTGGGAAAGGTTTTCTATTTGTAGCTTGTAGAAAATAAACTGAGGCAGCGACATGAGTCTTGTGTCTGAGCCAAATGGACTCATTGGAAATGCTGAGTATTTTATAGCAAGATGTGAGTTTTCAGCTGGAATAAACCTCAGCTCCATGTTTTACGCACATTATAAAAGACTCCGGCCAAGTTTTTGATGAGGATTCCATGCTAAACAGCAGAAAAGAGACTTTCAGGGCTTAGCCTCATGCAGAGAAAAAAATCTGGTAATGAGAGAGAGCGGAGCCGACACACCAGCAAGAAGCCTGACTGGCGCCTCCTCTCCCCGGCAGGCTGTGGGCACCAGGAGAACACCGCACCTCCTCGTACATGTGCCTGCAGCTTCATGGGGCAGGAGGCCGCCGTGATCAAGGGGCATTCAGGATTTCATTAGTCATCTGCCTCCTTTCTGGGACTACCACTGCTGACACGAGTGAGCCCTGGTGCACTGTGGGACTACCACTGCTGACACGAGTGAGCCCTGGTGCATTGTGGGACTACCACTGCTGACACTAGTGAGCCCTGGTGCATTGTGGGACTACCACTGCTGACACGAGTGAGCCCTGGTCCACTGTGGGACTACCACTGCTGACACGAGTGAGCCCTGGTGCATTGTGGGACTACCACTGCTGACACGAGTGAGCCCTGGTCCACTGTGGGACTACCACTGCTGACACGAGTGAGCCCTGGTGCATTGTGGGACTACCACCGCTGACACGAGTGAGCCCTGGTGCATTGTGGGACTACCACCGCTGACACGAGTGAGCCCTGGTGCAATGTGGGACTACCACCGCTGACACGAGTGAGCCCTGGTGCATTGTGGGACTACCACTGCTGACACTAGTGAGCCCTGGTGCACTGTGGGACTACCACTGCTGACACGAGTGAGTCCTGGTGCATTGTGGGACTACCACTGCTGACACATGAGAGTCCTGGTGCATTGTGGGACTACCACTGCTGACACGAGTGAGCCCTGGTGCATTGTGGGACTACCACTGCTGACACTAGTGAGCCCTGGTGCACTGTGGGACTACTACTGCTGACATGAGTGAGCCCTGGTGCACTGTGGGACTACCACCGCTGACACGAGTGAGCCCTGGTGCATTGTGGGACTACCACTGCTGACACGAGTGAGCCCTGGTGCACTGTGGGACTACCACTGCTGACACAAGAGAGTCCTGGTGCATTGTGGGACTACCACTGCTGACACGAGTGAGCCCTGGTGCATTGTGGGACTACCATTGCTGACACGAGTGAGCCCTGGTGCATTGTGGGACTACCATTGCTGACACGAGTGAGCCCTGGTGCACTGTGGGACTACCACTGCTGACACGAGTGAGCCCTGGTGCATTGTGGGACTACCACTGCTGACACGAGTGAGCCCTGGTGCACTGTGGGACTACCACTGCTGACACAAGAGAGTCCTGGTGCATTGTGGGACTACCACTGCTGACACGAGTGAGCCCTGGTGCATTGTGGGACTACCACTGCTGACACGAGTGAGCCCTGGTGCATTGTGGGACTACCACCGCTGACACGAGTGAGCCCTGGTGCATTGTGGGACTACCACTGCTGACACGAGTGAGCCCTGGTGCACTGTGGGACTACCACTGCTGACACGAGTGAGTCCTGGTGCATTGTGGGACTACCACTGCTGACACGAGTGAGTCCTGGGGCATTGTGGGACTACCACTGCTGACACGAGTGAGCCCTGGTGCACTGTGGGACTACCACTGCTGACACGAGTAAGTCCTGGTGCCTTGTGGGACTACCACCGCTGACATGAGTGGGCCCTGGTGCATTGTGGGACTACCACTGCTGACACGAGTAAGTCCTGGTGCATTGTGGGACTACCACCGCTGACACTAGTGAGCCCTGGTGCATTGTGGGACTACCACTGCTGACATGAGTGAGTCCTGGTGCACTGTGGGACTACCACTGCTGACACGAGTGAGTCCTGGTGCATTGTGGGACTACCACTGCTGACATGAGTGAGCCCTGGTGCACTGTGGGATTACCACTGCTGACACGAGTGAGTCCTGGTGCATTGTGGGAGTACCACTGCTGACATGAGTGAGCCCTGGTGCATTGTGGGACTACCACTGCTGACACGAGTAAGCCCTGGTGCATTGTGGGAGTACCACTGCTGACACTAGTGAGCCCTGGTGCATTGTGGGACTACCACTGCTGACACGAGTGAGCCCTGGTGCATTGTGGGACTACCACTGCTGACATGAGTGAGCCCTGGTGCATTGTGGGACTACCACTGCTGACACGAGTGAGCCCTGGTGCATTGTGGGAGTACCACTGCTGACACTAGTGAGCCCTGGTGCATTGTGGGACTACCACTGCTGACACTAGTGAGCCCTGGTGCACTTTGGGACTACCACCGCTGAAACGAGTGAGTCCTGGTGCATTGTGGGACTACCACTGCTGACACGAGTGAGTCCTGGTGCATTGTGGGACTACCACTGCTGACACTAGTGAGCCCTGGTGCATTGTGGGACTACCACTGCTGACATGAGTGAGTCCTGGTGCATTGTGGGACTACCACTGCTGACGAGTGAGTTCTGGTGCACTGTGGGACTACCACTGCTGACACGAGTGAGCCCTGGTGCACTGTGGGACTACCACTGCTGACACAAGAGAGTTCTGGTACATTGTGGGACTACCACCGCTGACACGACTGAGTCCTGGTGCATTGTGGGACTACCACGAGTGAGCCCTGGTGCATTGTGGGACTACCACTGCTAACACGAGTGAGCCCTGGTGCATTGTGGGACTACCACGAGTGAGCCCTGGTGCACTGTGGGACTACCACTGCTGACACGAGTGAGCCCTGGTGCATTGTGGGACTACCACGAGTGAGCCCTGGTGCACTGTGGGACTACCACTGCTGACACAAGTGAGCCCTGGTGCATTGTGGGACTACCACTGCTGACATGAGTGAGCCCTGGTGCATTGTGGGACTACCACTGCTGACACAAGAGAGTCCTGGTGCATTGTGGGACTACCACTGCTGACACGAGTGAGCCCTGGTGCACTGTGGGACTACCACCGCTGACATGAGTGAGCCCTGGTGCACTGTGGGACTACCACTGCTGACACGAGTAAGTCCTGGTGCATTGTGGGACTACCACTGCTGACACGAGTGAGTCCTGGTGCATTGTGGGACTACCACTGCTGACACGAGTGACTTCTGGTACATTGTGGGACTACCACCGCTGACATGAGTGAGCCCTGGTGCACTGTGGGACTACCACCGCTGACACGAGTGAGCCCTGGTGCATTGTGGGACTACCACTGCTGACACGAGTAAGTCCTGGTGCATTGTGGGACTACCACTGCTGACACGAGTAAGTCCTGGTGCATTGTGGGACTACCACCGCTGACACGAGTGAGTCCTGGTACATTGTGGGACTACCATTGCTGACACGAGTGAGCCCTGGTACATTGTGGGACTACCACCGCTGACACGAGTGAGCCCTGGTACATTGTGGGACTACCATTGCTGACACGAGTGAGTCCTGGTACATTGTGGGACTACCATTGCTGACACGAGTGAGTCCTGGTACATTGTGGGACTACCACTGCTGACACAAGAGAGTTCTGGTACATTGTGGGACTACCATTGCTGACACGAGTAAGTCCTGGTGCATTGTGGGACTACCACTGCTGACACGAGT
Organism: Bufo bufo; assembly: GCF_905171765.1. Lineage (NCBI taxonomy): Eukaryota > Metazoa > Chordata > Amphibia > Anura > Bufonidae > Bufo > Bufo bufo. The sequence continues at coordinate 5,544,635 of NC_053391.1, forward strand.
AAGTCCTGGTGCATTGTGGGACTACCACCGCTGACACGAGTGAGTCCTGGTACATTGTGGGACTACCATTGCTGACACGAGTGAGCCCTGGTACATTGTGGGACTACCACCGCTGACACGAGTGAGTCCTGGTACATTGTGGGACTACCATTGCTGACACGAGTGAGCCCTGGTACATTGTGGGACTACCACCGCTGACACGAGTGAGCCCTGGTACATTGTGGGACTACCATTGCTGACACGAGTGAGTCCTGGTACATTGTGGGACTACCACTGCTGACACGAGTGAGCCCTGGTGCATTGTGGGACTACCACCGCTGACACGAGTGAGCCCTGGTGCATTGTGGGACTACCACCGCTGACACGAGTGAGCCCTGGTACATTGTGGGACTACCATTGCTGACACGAGTGAGTCCTGGTACATTGTGGGACTACCATTGCTGACACGAGTAAGTCCTGGTGCATTGTGGGACTACCACTGCTGACACGAGTAAGTCCTGGTGCATTGTGGGACTACCACCGCTGACACGAGTGAGTCCTGGTACATTGTGGGACTACCATTGCTGACACGAGTGAGCCCTGGTACATTGTGGGACTACCACCGCTGACACGAGTGAGCCCTGGTACATTGTGGGACTACCATTGCTGACACGAGTGAGTCCTGGTACATTGTGGGACTACCACTGCTGACACGAGTGAGCCCTGGTGCATTGTGGGACTACCACCGCTGACACGAGTGAGCCCTGGTGCATTGTGGGACTACCACTGCTGACACGAGTGAGCCCTGGTGCACTGTGGGACTACCACTGCTGACACGAGTGAGTCCTGGTGCATTGTGGGACTACCACTGCTGACACGAGTGAGTCCTGGGGCATTGTGGGACTACCACTGCTGACACGAGTGAGCCCTGGTGCACTGTGGGACTACCACTGCTGACACGAGTAAGTCCTGGTGCCTTGTGGGACTACCACCGCTGACATGAGTGGGCCCTGGTGCATTGTGGGACTACCACTGCTGACACGAGTAAGTCCTGGTGCATTGTGGGACTACCACCGCTGACACTAGTGAGCCCTGGTGCATTGTGGGACTACCACTGCTGACATGAGTGAGTCCTGGTGCACTGTGGGACTACCACTGCTGACACGAGTGAGTCCTGGTGCATTGTGGGACTACCACTGCTGACATGAGTGAGCCCTGGTGCACTGTGGGATTACCACTGCTGACACGAGTGAGTCCTGGTGCATTGTGGGAGTACCACTGCTGACATGAGTGAGCCCTGGTGCATTGTGGGACTACCACTGCTGACACGAGTAAGCCCTGGTGCATTGTGGGAGTACCACTGCTGACACTAGTGAGCCCTGGTGCATTGTGGGACTACCACTGCTGACACGAGTGAGCCCTGGTGCATTGTGGGACTACCACTGCTGACATGAGTGAGCCCTGGTGCATTGTGGGACTACCACTGCTGACACGAGTGAGCCCTGGTGCATTGTGGGAGTACCACTGCTGACACTAGTGAGCCCTGGTGCATTGTGGGACTACCACTGCTGACACTAGTGAGCCCTGGTGCACTTTGGGACTACCACCGCTGAAACGAGTGAGTCCTGGTGCATTGTGGGACTACCACTGCTGACACGAGTGAGTCCTGGTGCATTGTGGGACTACCACTGCTGACACTAGTGAGCCCTGGTGCATTGTGGGACTACCACTGCTGACATGAGTGAGTCCTGGTGCATTGTGGGACTACCACTGCTGACGAGTGAGTTCTGGTGCACTGTGGGACTACCACTGCTGACACGAGTGAGCCCTGGTGCACTGTGGGACTACCACTGCTGACACAAGAGAGTTCTGGTACATTGTGGGACTACCACCGCTGACACGACTGAGTCCTGGTGCATTGTGGGACTACCACGAGTGAGCCCTGGTGCATTGTGGGACTACCACTGCTAACACGAGTGAGCCCTGGTGCATTGTGGGACTACCACGAGTGAGCCCTGGTGCACTGTGGGACTACCACTGCTGACACGAGTGAGCCCTGGTGCATTGTGGGACTACCACGAGTGAGCCCTGGTGCACTGTGGGACTACCACTGCTGACACAAGTGAGCCCTGGTGCATTGTGGGACTACCACTGCTGACACAAGAGAGTCCTGGTGCATTGTGGGACTACCACTGCTGACACGAGTGAGCCCTGGTGCACTGTGGGACTACCACCGCTGACATGAGTGAGCCCTGGTGCACTGTGGGACTACCACTGCTGACACGAGTAAGTCCTGGTGCATTGTGGGACTACCACTGCTGACACGAGTGAGTCCTGGTGCATTGTGGGACTACCACTGCTGACACGAGTGACTTCTGGTACATTGTGGGACTACCACCGCTGACATGAGTGAGCCCTGGTGCACTGTGGGACTACCACCGCTGACACGAGTGAGCCCTGGTGCATTGTGGGACTACCACTGCTGACACGAGTAAGTCCTGGTGCATTGTGGGACTACCACTGCTGACACGAGTAAGTCCTGGTGCATTGTGGGACTACCACCGCTGACACGAGTGAGTCCTGGTACATTGTGGGACTACCATTGCTGACACGAGTGAGCCCTGGTACATTGTGGGACTACCACCGCTGACACGAGTGAGCCCTGGTACATTGTGGGACTACCATTGCTGACACGAGTGAGTCCTGGTACATTGTGGGACTACCATTGCTGACACGAGTGAGTCCTGGTACATTGTGGGAGTACCACTGCTGACACAAGAGAGTTCTGGTACATTGTGGGACTACCATTGCTGACATGAGTGAGCCCTGGTACATTGTGGGACTACCACCGCTGACACTAGTGAGCCCTGGTGCATTGTGGGACTACCACTGCTGACACTAGTGAGCCCTGGTGCATTGTGGGACTACCATTGCTGACACTAGTGAGCCCTGGTGCATTGTGGGACTACCACTGCTGACACTAGTGAGCCCTGGTGCATTGTGGGACTACCACTGCTGACAAGAGGAGGCCCTAGTGTGTTACGGCACTGCGGTAGCAGACATACGTAAGATTTGGTGCCACCTAGGACTAGTCACGAGAAAACTCTTACCCGTCATGTACTCGGGATGTGAGGACTACTTGGTGCATTGTGGGATGATATCTTCTTGGGACTCATTTCTAGATAAATTGTAGCAGATGATTCCAGCAACATCCAGAGCTGCATTCAAAGTTCTGTCAACTGCTTCTGAATTAATGACTACAATATTGCCAGCCAGCTAACCAGCGCCAGAAGGGCCCCGTTTCTGTCTTTGCTATGGGCCCCCTCACCTTTATGTGCGCCCCTGGCTGCCAGCCACACTCCGCTCTGCACACGGTGTACAGACACTGGAACAGCAGGAGGTTCTGAGGAGATAATGGTAGGGAGCCAGCCGAACTGTGACTGCAGCCCTGGAAGTGACTGGAGTATTAGATATAGTGGGGTATAACGTATGTCATTAGTCATGGTCCTTTACTCCCGTCAGATAAATTCCTTCCCAGTGTACTGGCCCTTTAAGACACTGATGGTAGAGCAGATGTGAATTTGTCACTGGTGTCCGACGTCTCCAGGCCTTTCTCGGGGATTGATGTTCTGGGAGCCCCCCACAGCTCGCCGTATGTGGGGTACAGCGCTCAGTGGCCACAAGCGATGGACTTATCTTTGATCTGGGACGATGTCTGGATGTTATTATATGGAGGAGGCTGAAGACATAATGCGGAGGAAATTTGCACTTAAAACAAGATCTGGTTTCCATCTGGAGAGGATGAAAAATAGTGGAAATCTGTCCCCTCAGAACCAACGATCTCCAAAGACAAGTAGACCTTCAGGTCTCATGCTCCAGTCACATCCAGAGCAGCACTCAAAGTCCTCCTGTCTCATGTTAGATCTCAGTCCCTGCTAGTTCAGGGTCTGTATAAAACACCTTCTGCCCTGGGGCTTCTTCTGCACCCCCATAATGCTTTCAGCATAGTATGCAGCTACACAGGAGCGCAGACGGTGGAGGGCGAAGGTCAGCACTCTAATGAGGAAAGAGGAAAGCAGCAAAAGTATACCTGCAGCTTTGATAGTGACTGAATTATTAGCCATGATGTTACAGCAGTACATTCACTACAGCTCTGGATGTGACTGGAGTATAGTGACTGCAGCAGAGCATGTGACTGAAGTAGAGGACATGGCGTAACTGCAGAATTGGGAATACAGCTCTGGATGTAACTGAAAGTATTTGTAAAGTTACATTATACTGCCTTCTATGTACAAGAATATAACTACTATAATACTGCCTCCTATGTACAAGAATATAACTACTATAATACTGCTCCTATGTACAAGAATATAACTACTATAATACTGCTCCGATGTACAGGAATATAACTACTATATTACTGCTCCTATATACAAGAATATAACTACTATATTACTGCTCCTATATACAAGAATATAACTACTATAATACTGCTCCTATGTACAAGAATATAACTACTATAATACTGCCTCCTATGTACAAGAATATAACTACTATAATACTGCCTCCTATATGCAAGGATATAACTACTATAATACTGCTCCTATGTACAAGAATATAACTACTATAATACCGCCTCCTATGTACAAGAATATAACTACTATAATACCGGCTCCTATGTACAAGAATATAACTACTATAATACTGCTCCAATGTACAGGAATATAACTACTATATTACTGCTCCTATGTACAAGAATATAACTACTATAATACTGCTCCTATGTACAAGAATATAACTACTATAATACTGCTCCTATGTACAAGAATATAACTACTATAATACTGCTCCTATGTAGAATATAACTACTATAATACTGCTCCTATGTACAAGAATATAACTACTATAATACTGCCTCCTATATACAAGAATATAACTACTATAATACTGCCTCCTATGTACAGGAATATAACTACTATAATACTGCCTCCTATGTACAAGAATATAACTACTATAATACTGCCTCCTATGTACAAGAATATAACTACTATAATACTGCTCTATGTACAAGAATATAACTACTATAATACTGCCTCCTATGTACAGGAATATAACTACTATAATACTGCCTCCTATGTACAAGAATATAACTACTATAATACTGCTCCTATGTACAAGAATATAACTGCTATAATACTGCCTCCTATGTACAGGAATATAACTGCTATAATACTGCCTCCTATGTACAAGAATATAACTACTATAATACTGCCTCCTATGTACAGGAATATAACTGCTATAATACTGCCTCCTATGTACAGGAATATAACTACTATAATACTGCTCTATGTACAAGAATATAACTACTATAATACTGCTCCTATGTACAAGAATATAACTACTATAATACTGCTCCTATGTACAGGAATATAACTGCTATAATACTGCCTCCTATGTACAGGAATATAACTACTATAATACTGCTCTATGTACAAGAATATAACTACTATAATACTGCTCCTATGTACAAGACTATAACTACTATAATACTGCCTCCTATGTACAAGAATATAACTACTATAATACTGCTCCTATGTACAAGAATATAACTACTATAATACTGCTCCTATGTACAGGAATATAACTACTATAATACTGCTCCTATGTACAAGGATATAACTACTATAATACTGCTCCTATGTACAAGAATATAACTACTATAATACTGCCTCCTATGTACAAGAATATAACTACTATAATACTGCTCCTATGTACAAGAATATAACTACTATAATACTGCTCCTATGTACAAGAATATAACTACTATAATACTGCTCCTATGTACAAGAATATAACTACTATAATACTGCTCCTATGTACAAGAATATAACTACTATAATACTGCTCCTATGTACAAGAATATAACTACTATAATACTGCCTCCTATGTACAAGAATATAATTACTATAATACTGCTCCTATGTACAAGAATATAACTACTATAATACTGCCTCCTATGTACAAGAATATAACTACTATAATACTGCCTCCTATGTACAAGAATATAACTACTATAATACTGCTCCTATGTACAAGAATATAACTACTATAATACTGCCTCCTATGTACAAGAATATAACTACTATAATAGTGCCTCCTATGTACAAGAATATAACTACTATAATACTGCTCCTATGTACAAGAATATAACTACTATAATACTGCTCCTATGTACAAGAATATAACTACTATAATACTGCTCCTATGTACAAGAATATAACTACTATAATACTGCTCCTATGTACAAGAATATAACTGCTATAATACTGCTCCTATGTACAAGAATATACCTACGATAATACTGCTCCTATGTACAAGAATATAACTACTATAATACTGCTCCTATGTACAAGAATATAACTACTATAATACTGCTCCTATGTACAAGAATATAACTACTATAATACTGCTCCTATGTACAAGAATATAACTACTATAATACTGCTCCTATGTACAAGAATATAACTACTATAATACTGCCTCCTATGTACAAGAATATAATTACTATAATACTGCTCCTATGTACAAGAATATAACTACTATAATACTGCCTCCTATGTACAAGAATATAACTACTATAATACTGCCTCCTATGTACAAGAATATAACTACTATAATACTGCTCCTATGTACAAGAATATAACTACTATAATACTGCCTCCTATGTACAAGAATATAACTACTATAATAGTGCCTCCTATGTACAAGAATATAACTACTATAATACTGCTCCTATGTACAAGAATATAACTACTATAATACTGCTCCTATGTACAAGAATATAACTACTATAATACTGCTCCTATGTACAAGAATATAACTACTATAATACTGCTCCTATGTATAAGAATATAACTGCTATAATACTGCTCCTATGTACAAGAATATACCTACGATAATACTGCTCCTATGTACAAGAATATAACTACTATAATACTGCTCCTATGTACAAGAATATAACTACTATAATACTGCTCCTATGTACAAGAATATAACTACTATAATACTGCCTCCTATGTACAAGAATATAACTGCTATAATACTGCTCCTATGTACAAGAATATAACTGCTATAATACTGCTCCTATATACAAGAATATAACTACTATAATACTGCTCCTATGTACAAGAATATAACTACTATAATACTGCTCCTATGTACAAGAATATAACTACTATAATACTGCCTCCTATGTACAAGAATATAACTACTATAATACTGCCTCCTATGTACAAGAATATAACTACTATAATACTGCTCCTATGTACAAGAATATAACTACTATAATACTGCCTCCTATGTACAAGAATATAACTACTATAATAGTGCCTCCTATGTACAAGAATATAACTGCTATAATACTGCTCCTATATACAAGAATATAACTACTATAATACTGCTCCTATGTACAAGAATATAACTACTATAATACTGCTCCTATGTACAAGAATATAACTACTATAATACTGCTCCTATGTACAAGAATATAACTGCTATAATACTGCTCCTATGTACAAGAATATACCTACGATAATACTGCTCCTATGTACAAGAATATAACTACTATAATACTGCTCCTATGTACAAGAATATAACTACTATAATACTGCTCCTATGTACAAGAATATAACTACTATAATACTGCCTCCTATGTACAAGAATATAACTGCTATAATACTGCTCCTATGTACAAGAATATAACTGCTATAATACTGCTCCTATATACAAGAATATAACTACTATAATACTGCTCCTATGTACAGGAATATAACTACTATAATACTGCTCCTATGTACAAGAATATAACTACTATAATACTGCTCCTATGTACAGGAATATAACTACTATAATACTGCTCCTATGTACAAGAATATAACTACTATAATACTGCCTCCTATGTACAAGAATATACCTACGATAATACTGCTCCTATGTACAAGAATATAACTACTATAATACTGCTCCTATGTACAAGAATATAACTACTATAATACTGCTCCTATGTACAGGAATATAACTACTATAATACTGCTCCTATGTACAAGAATATACCTACGATAATACTGCTCCTATGTACAAGAATATAACTACTATAATACTGCCTCCTATGTACAAGAATATAACTACTATAATACTGCCTCCTATGTACAAGAATATACTGTACCTACGATAATACTGCTCCTATGTACAAGAATATAACTACGATAATACCGCTATAGTTACAAGTCTTCTCATATGGTAGTGAATTTCCCACACAGATTATGTAATATTTTGGAGACTGGACGGTATGAGACACTTTAGAGCAGAGATATTTATTGAGCGTCTGTGTGCTTGGCACTTATACACAGTGATGTGTTACATAGCTGATCGCTGCTCTCCCCTCCCCCACAACCACTTCGCACTTAAATATCATTATCTACATCACATCAACAAACAGAAATCGGATTATGTCATATCTGCATTATCACACAGCTGCGGTTTTATACCATTCACAAGAGCAGCAGACCTGGCCCCACAGAGCCCACGTCCACATGTTACTGCTATCCCCAGTCCTGCATTTATCTTGCTTACACATTACCGCACAGCATCATGTAAAATAACCATAAAAGTGATACAACATGACAATAAATAGAAGTTGTGTGCCGCCCCAAACGATATCCCGCCTTAGGTTCGGGCTCCATGATAGTGGCGTGGCAGTGAGGGGGTTGCAGGGGCCTGCTGCTCTCATGACGTCAGAAGATTTAAAGAAAAGCGATATAAATGAAGCGATAAAGCAGCGCAATAATTACACCGTAGATACAAACAGAACCTGCACTGAAGAGCGGTAAGAGCATTCTCCGAGCTTCGGCCGTCCTTGGACAACAACTGACTGAGTGACATCTGCATGATGTCATGAAGGTGGAGGATGCATCCTACAGCACTGTCTACATCCGGGGCCCAGTGAGTAAAGGGAGGGCCACTGCTTCCTGCTGGGGGCCACTGCTTCCTGCTATCTACTGAATGGCATGTAAGGGGGTACTTCATGAAAGCTATTGGAGAGCTGGGACCTGTTCACTTTTCTTGCACAAGTGGCCCCTGCTGCCTGGTCTACATGGCCCTGCCCTTGGACTAGCTCTTCATGGTTGTGGGCCTCAGGCTTCTGGGCTCAATGGGTGAATCAGACCTCTTCCCTAGGCCTTGTGATATGATGAGTGTGAGTGCACACTCAGCAAAGCTGAGATAATCTGAGACTCCTGGTAGACCTCAAGGCCATCACCACCGCTACATTTAAGCCGTTCTTCCCAATGGGTAGGACAGGAGATGAGACACTTAAGTATCTCCTCATCTAGACCTACGTGTCATGTGCTCTTGTGTGTGGCCACCTCCCGTAGGAATGTACTCAGACTTAATACATCCACGTGGCAGGGTCAATAAGTACAATTTCCATTGGAAAAAGTCACCCAAAAAGCTGTGGCCGGGTATCGGAATCATGGTGGGACGCTGAACCTTAGCGGACACCACGTAATATCGCCAACATCATCTATAATATACAGATAATTAGTGTAAGGCACAGAATGGTGAAGCTACGAGCGCTCCAGGCACAGGATATTATCTACTCTTAGGGGAGCGGATTTGGTATAAATTCTTCATCTATTGGAAGACAAGCCTCGAAGGAAACCTCCAGACAGCAAGGCTCGGACCACTCCCTTGTGTGAAGACTGGAGGACCACCAACCCTGCGATAAATCCCAAGCTTTCCATTATGTTCTAGTGTGATGTCTACATTTCAGAAGAAGCCATCGCCCCGATCGCTCCAAAGTGCACTTCTAATATCACAACAATTCCTTCATGTGAACACATCTAGGAGACAGAAGAAACAGAGGAAAACGTCTTTTCTGTATTTACATGGGGTAAATAATACTTGTTTAAGTGTCTGGACGAGAAGATACGCTCGTAACCTGGACATGTGATGATCTCCTGTGACACACATCCACTGAGGCATCCGTCTAAAACGTTCTCGCACCCGTTCCACCTCACTTCCCAATGACCAGTTCAAAGGAGCATTTTCCCCCTCATCTCCTCATCACAATTAATCTCCATGCTCCGATTTCCCAGCAGACGGCCTGCCACGTGGAGTCACAAGTTCAACCCCAACGTCTACATCCAACAGAAGTCCTGTAACACAACATTCCTCGAATATCCAACACCACAACCACCACCACCCAATGATTTCCAGAGTAGTGTCCACAGATGTCCAACACTTTCACAAAGTCTTGTATTTTTGACCAAATATTTGTTCCGAACTGATTGTCGGGTTCAACATCCTACTAAAAGACCCTGAGGGGCTACAGTTGGATCAAGCAGTGAGGATGTTCCCACCATACGTCCAGAGGCTCTTCAACATAGTATCCAAAAACAGGAGAGATCTACAGGTTACGCTGCAAGCTAGGTCCATGACAACTGCATTGTACATCCGCCACCTTCCATGAGACAGTCATGGCTCCATGCTAATCCTACTATTTTAAGGCACTGTGGTTTCTACTGACCAACCCACAAAGACCCAGACGGTCTTCAAACCATATGTACGGACATCTGTGATGATGATCCAGGGACACCTCCATACTGTCTGCTGTCACAGGCATTTGTGGCGTGCTGATTGCTTGGAGGGTTGCCAATCATGTGCATGGCATCCATACCCGAGGACAGGTACTGCCTGTCCCCAAAAGCAACATTAGAGGGTGAGGAACAGAGTAAAGTGCCTTGTGGTGCAGTAAGTTTCTCGGGGCTCGCTGCCAGGCGAGGAGAAGCTGGGAAGTTGTATCCATAAAGGTTGTAAGGGTTGTGGATGGAGAAGGCATTGTAGGAACCTTGTTGCATGTGGCTGCTTCCAAACATGTGCGAGGATGAGGAGCTGGAGGAAGGGTTTCCAGCTTGCATCATATATTGAAACTGTGAGGTTGGGTAAGAGCCCAGCTGCCCGCTATATGCATCCATCTTGCTGTTGCTTGGCAAAGAGGAAGGAGTGGGCATTCCAGAGATTAAGGTGGAAGTCCTCTGGGACATAAAGGTCTCAGATGGTTGGGTACCAGCAGAGTTTCCTCCTTGCAGCCTGTTGTATCCATTATCACTCAGGCTGGAGTAGCTCTGGAGTGCGGCCATGTTGCTCCTGGCACAGGCGGGGTACTCCGACAGGTTAAGGTTGCATAGCTGATTTTCCCGGCAGCCCACATTGAAGGAGTTGTGTGTCAGATGAAAGGTTGGTGGAGAGCAAGATGGAGAGAGCAGATGAGAAGATGCTGAGGGAGATGGAGTCCCAGTGCTCGAGGTTGTAGGAGATGTTCCTGTGCTGCCACCTAGGACAAAAGTGTAGAGAAGAATGTTATCTCTGATGTAGATGGAGTCTCTGTAGTCACAAGAATATACAGAATATACATGAATATTAATGAGCACACAACCTGTACACCGCAGAGCATCTCACAGACTTCAACCTGTACACCGCAGAGGATCTCACAGACTCCAACCTGTACACCGCAGAGGATCTCACAGACACCAACCTGTACACCGCAGAGGATCTCACAGACTTCAACCTGTACACCGCAGAGGATCTCACAGACTCCAATCTGTACACCGCAGAGGATCTCACAGACTCCAACCTGTACACCGCAGAGGATCTCACAGACACCAACCTGTACACCGCAGAGGATCTCACAGACTCCAATCTGTACACCGCAGAGGATCTCACAGACTTCAACCTGTACACCGCAGAGGATCTCACAGACTTCAACCTGTACACCGCAGAGGATCTCACAGACACCAACCTGTACACCGCAGAGGATCTCACAGACTCCAACCTGTACACCGCAGAGGATCTCACAGACTCCAACCTGTACACCGCAGAGGATCTCACAGACACCAACCTGTACACCGCAGAGGATCTCACAGACACCAACCTGTACACCGCAGAGGATCTCACAGACTCCAATCTGTACACCGCAGAGGATCTCACAGACTTCAACCTGTACACCGCAGAGGATCTCACAGACACCAACCTGTACACCGCAGAGGATCTCACAGACTCCAACCTGTACACCGCAGAGGATCTCACAGACTTCAACCTGTACACCGCAGAGGATCTCACAGACTTCAACCTGTACACCGCAGAGGATCTCACAGACTCCAACCTGTACACCGCAGAGGATCTCACAGACACCAACCTGTACACCGCAGAGGATCTCACAGACTCCAATCTGTACACCGCAGAGGATCTCACAGACTTCAACCTGTACACCGCAGAGGATCTCACAGACTTCAACCTGTACACCGCAGAGGATCTCACAGACTTCAACCTGTACACCGCAGAGGATCTCACAGACTCCAACCTGTACACCGCAGAGGATCTCACAGACACCAACCTGTACACCGCAGAGGATCTCACAGACTTCAACCTGTACACCGCAGAGGATCTCACAGACTCCAACCTGTACACCGCAGAGGATCTCACAGACACCAACCTGTACACCGCAGAGGATCTCACAGACTCCAACCTGTACACCGCAGAGGATCTCACAGACTCCAACCTGTACACCGCAGAGGATCTCACAGACACCAACCTGTACACCGCAGAGGATCTCACAGACACCAACCTGTACACCGCAGAGGATCTCACAGACTCCAATCTGTACACCGCAGAGGATCTCACAGACTTCAACCTGTACACCGCAGAGGATCTCACAGACACCAACCTGTACACCGCAGAGGATCTCACAGACTCCAACCTGTACACCGCAGAGGATCTCACAGACTTCAACCTGTACACCGCAGAGGATCTCACAGACTTCAACCTGTACACCGCAGAGGATCTCACAGACTCCAACCTGTACACCGCAGAGGATCTCACAGACACCAACCTGTACACCGCAGAGGATCTCACAGACTCCAATCTGTACACCGCAGAGGATCTCACAGACTTCAACCTGTACACCGCAGAGGATCTCACAGACTTCAACCTGTACAGCGCAGAGGATCTCACAGACTTCAACCTGTACACCGCAGAGGATCTCACAGACTCCAACCTGTACACCGCAGAGGATCTCACAGACACCAACCTGTACACCGCAGAGGATCTCACAGACTTCAACCTGTACACCGCAGAGGATCTCACAGACTCCAATCTGTACACCGCAGAGGATCTCACAGACTCCAACCTGTACACCGCAGAGGATCTCACAGACTTCAACCTGTACACCGCAGAGGATCTCACAGACACCAACCTGTACACCGCAGAGGATCTCACAGACTTCAACCTGTACACCGCAGAGGATCTCACAGACTCCAACCTGTACACCGCAGAGGATCTCACAGACTCCAACCTGTACACCGCAGAGGATCTCACAGACTCCAACCTGTACACCGCAGAGGATCTCACAGACTCCAACCTGTACACCGCAGAGGATCTCACAGACTCCAACCTGTACACCGCAGAGGATCTCACAGACTCCAACCTGTACACCGCAGAGGATCTCACAGACTCCAACCTGTACACTGCTACAGCAACTCCAGATTAATACACATCAGTATACGGATCCTCCACACTCATACACATCAGTATACGGATCCTCTACAATCATACACATCAGTATACAGATCCTCTATAATCATACACATCAGTATACAGATCCTCTATAATCATACACATCAGTATACGGATCATCCACACTCATACACATCAGTATACGGATCCTCTACAATCATACACATCAGTATACGGATCCTCCACACTCATACACATCAGTATACGGATCCTCTATAATCCTACACATCAGTATACGGATCCTCTACAATCATACACATCAGTATACGGATCCTCCACACTCATACACATCAGTATACGGATCCTCTATAATCCTACACATCAGTATACGGATCCTCTACACTCATACACATCAGTATACGAATCCTCTATAATCATACACATCAGTATACGGATCCTTCACACTCATACACATCAGTATACAGATCCTCCACGCTTATACACATCAGTATACGGATCCTCCACGCTTATACACATCAGTATACGGATCCGATACAATCATACACATCAGTATACGGATCATCCACACTCATACACATCAGTATACGGATCCTCTATAATCCTACACATCAGTATACGGATCCTCTACAATCATACACATCAGTATACGGATCCTCCACGCTTATACACATCAGTATACGAATCCTCCACGCTTATACACATCAGTATACGGATCCGATACAATCATACACATCAGTATACGGATCCTCCATGCTTATACACATCAGTATACGGATCCGATACAATCATACACATCAGTATACGGATCATCCACACTCATACACATCAGTATACAGATCCTCTACACTCATACACATCAGTATACGGATTCCACACTCATACACATCAGTATACGGATCCTCCACACTTATACACATCAGTATACGGATCCTCTACACTCATACACATCAGTATACGGATCCTCTACACTCATACACATCAGTATACGGATCCTCCACACTCATACACATCAGTATACGGATCCTCCACACTCATACACATCAGTATACGGATCCTCTACACTCATACACATCAGTATACGGATCATCCACACTCATACACATCAGTATACGGATCCTCCACACTTATACACATCAGTATACAGATCATCCACACTCATAGACATCAGTATACGGATCCTCTACAATCATACACATCAGTATACGGATCCTCTACAATCATACACATTAGTATAAGGATCCTCTACAATCATACACATCAGTATACGGATCCTCTACAATCATACACATCAGTATATGGATCCTCCACACTCATACACATCAGTATACGGATCCTCTACAATCATACACATCAGTATACGGATCATCCACACTCATACACATCAGTATACGGATCCTCTATAATCATACACATTAGTATATGGATCCTCCACACTCATACACATCAGTATACGGATCCTCCACGCTTATACACATCAGTATACGGATCCTCCACACTCATACACATCAGTATACGGATCCTCCACACTCATACACATCAGTATACGGATCCTCTACAATCATACACATCAGTATACGGATCCTCTACAATCATACACATCAGTATACGGATCCTCTACAATCATACACATTAGTATATGGATCCTCCACACTCATACACATCAGTATACGGATCCTCCACGCTTATACACATCAGTATACGGATCCTCCACACTCATACACATCAGTATACGGATCCTCCACACTCATACACATCAGTATACGGATCCTCCACACTTATACACATCAGTATACGGATCCTCCACACTTATACACATCAGTATACGGATCCTCCACGCTTATACACATCAGTATACGGATCCTCCACACTCATACACATCAGTATACGGATCCTCCACACTCATACACATCAGTATACGGATCCTCTACAATCATACACATCAGTATACGGATCATCCACACTCATACACATCAGTATACGGATCATCCACACTCATACACATCAGTATACGGATCCTCCACACTCATACACATCAGTATACGGATCCTCCACACTCATACACATCAGTATACGGATCCTCCACACTCATACACATCAGTATACGGATCCTCCACACTCATACACATCAGTATACGGATCCTCCACACTCATACACATCAGTAAACGGATCCTCCACACTTATACACATCAGTATACAGATCCTCCACACTCATATACATCAGTATATGGATCGTCCACACTCAATATACAGACAATAAAATTAATTATAAAATGTGTAATAACCCTCTGAACAGGACGTCGGCACTTATTATGTTATATTAAGGTCACCAGTAGTGATGGTTGTGATGTCAGACCTGCTCCCAGTCAGGAGATCATAGAGACCGATGCCAGGCCGGTGTCTGCCCATGTGATCCTCAGCTAATTACCCTCTACTGAACATTGAAGTAATGAATCTTAATGGTCCATGTCCACCTGACCATAAAGGTTACCACCTGCCGCTGAACCGATGAGCAAAGCATTAACACTAAAAGTGCCATTCTGTTAAATGAGACCCCTTCCGGTGCTCCCTGACAACACCACGGGGATAGGAGGACAGCAATCTCCTTCCGATGCGCCCCAACACCACCAGGAAAAGCATAGACACCTATGAAATCTGACTGAATGGTAACCCTCTACCCTCCCAAAGGCTGGTCCTTCACCACATTAGTCCAAACCTTCCCTAATGTCACTGACCAGAGGGGTTACCTCACAACGACAACCCCTGCTTGATCAGAAGCCACTTCTGGACAATGGAGAAAAGAGTCGTATTACATGGTGGCTCTTTAAGTCAGTGGTCCTCCATGTAATGAGTCTGCCACAGCAGTCCATAGAGGAGGTTCCAAGCCAGGGTTACCTTCTGTGATGTCCATTTGCCCTAAGAGGACACAAGGACATGGGATGCCTTCTAAAGGAAACCCCTAGAAGCTTATTCTTCTAGGAGGAGGCTAGGCTCATTGGGGAAGGCAATTATATTTGAGAAGGTTGAAGAGAAAAGAGGAAGAGAGCCATTGAGAAGACAAATTGTAGCGATACAGGAGGCCCTGAGTAACAAAGTAACATACTAACAGTACCTTCACATCAGGACAAAACATGTTTTACTTCTCTGGAAACGTATAACTTGGTGTCAGTGTAGCTATCTGATGTCTGCTTTTTGTACTTTCCATATGTGCAGTTAAAAAACAGCGCCACATACATTTACAGGTTGCATGTGGTATTGCAGTGCAGCCAAATGATGTTAATTGAGCTGCAGTACTGACAACCTATGGGCAGGGGCGATGCTGTTTTATTATTTATTTCCTAAACAACCTTTAATAATGGTAGACCACTAGAATATGGAATAACTGTTAGATAGGAGCGGGTCCTAAGGTGGGAGCAGTGAACGGAGAGTGCGCCACGGATGCACTGCACCCCCTCCATTCCCTACACCCCCTACAATCTCGGCTATTTACGGAATGGAGGGTGGTCGCGCAAGCGCGTCTTGCTCTCTCTTCACTTTGTGACTCTGCTCAGGAGACAGGAGGGGGTCCCAGAGATGGAGCCTGCATCTATCTGACATTTATGGTATATCCTAGCAATATACCATAAATATCCCTATCTGGAAGGGTTTCTACCATTTCTAAACTTCTAGCTTAGATAACAGATTCAAGGCCACACACCAGATGTATTTGCACAACACACACACCTGTTATCAAATATTCTGGACTATGATATCGTGGGCGCTGCAGCACAACCAGAGCTTGCCAGGATTTGACCTGAGCAAAGTGACCGTTTCTTTACTTTATATGCTTTTCAGTAATTCCTTTATTCACTTAGCCATTGCTTAAGCCTATTTATTCCTGTATCACAGAATCCACAGTAGAACGTCTCTGGTGGGACGACACCTTTACACAGAGAGTAACTAAAGATCTCACTGGAGTTAAAGGGGTTTTCTGAGATTTTCATATTGATGGTCTACGCTCAGGGGCAGATTGGGAACTTAAAGTGGCCCCATGTTGTAGGCAGGTCCAAATTGACAGAAGGTGGGCCAACAGAAGTAGGTGGTGCCAGCAAGACGGAATACCACCCCAGCAGAACCAAATACACAGTGCAGCAAAAAATACTGCCTCAGCAGAACTAAACAACACAGTGCCACCGGTCATAAGTAGCTGAGACTCCTAAAAGCGGAGAGGATCAGATCCTTATGTACCCAGCCAGCAGCATAAGGAGGGCTTGGGCCAGTCTACCCCTGGATATCAGATGGCGGTGGTCTGACACACAGCTGCTTGAGAAGACTTCAGCACCATGGCCACTGACATCAAGTTCACGGGTCACGTCACTTAGGTGTAGCTCAATCGCATTCAAGTGAATGGGGCTGAACTGCAACACCAAGCACAGCCACTATACAATGGACAACACGGCCTCCTCAAACAGCTGATCGGTGGGGTCCCCCCAATGATCTTATATTGATGACTATCCTTAGAATAGGTCATCAATATCTTAATCTTGGAAAACCCCTTCAATGTGACTGTCCAGCCTATTAAATGTAAAAAAGGGCCCGGAACAGTATAAAATAATAGAGTAAGTGATACTCATCTTACCGTAATTTACTCTGTTCTGACCCTTTTATAAAAAAATAAAAAAATTGTAATCAGACGGACAACCCCTTTAAGACATCATGTAGCACACTGGAAATGTAAAAAGTCTAATCCGAATTCTCCATTCTGCATCCACACAATACCTACTATGTTCTGCCAAGTGCTAGAGACTCAATGGAGGTCCATGAAATCAGAGGTCTTCCCAAGAATCCCTACTTGTACAAAGCTCTGGAAATCTCAAAGGATCAGATGCTTTACCACCAGTACATCTGCCAATCTATCGTGCGTCTCCTTTAGGTCAAACTTTCTTTATTGACTCTATGTACGGAGCTGAGTACGTGCATGGTCTGGATTTTCGGGACGGCCATGATGCTACAAAGAGCTATTACAGAGCAGACCAGGCCTGCAGCTCACTTCATTCCTCTAATGTGATGCAATGTGTGGCTGATCTGGAGCCAGGAATTATCATAAACTTCTGGGTGGATAACCAGAGAGAAATGCCGTTTTCATCACCTCCACAGCTTAGTCCTCGGAGTATTTTTTCATCTTTAACTAAAACCATTGGTACAGAACCTCAGCTGTTCAACACATGAAAGATAAAAACTCCCCCCAAACAAGTGTAACTTCATGGTATCTGGATAGAGGCTGAGCTCACCTTGTTGCTTCTGCATGGTCGTAAAATCTTCAAAGGTAAGAGTGCGGACTGGTGGCCTCCAGAATGCATACGTCTCCATGATAGCCTCCAGGCCCGTCCTGCAAACGAGAGAAACAATTAGGGAAATCGAAGACAGAATCCATTTATGTAACACTCAATAAAAACGCACAGCAGATCTCCTGACAAACTGCGAACGAGACCTGACGCTTTACTCTGCAGACTGTACATCTCCCTGGAGAACACTTTATATGCTGCAAATGACCATCTCATCTGTGCCGCACCTCAAGACGTTTCTCCAAAGGAAACGTGGACTTTGAAACAGCCCAGCAAATACTACAAAACTGTAGGAACCCAATACAGCTTTTCAAAGCTGGTCTGAACCAAGAGCTGCCATCAGAAAGAACCGGGCCCCTACAATGTCTGTCTACCTCCATCAAATACCATATGGGTGGGCACCTGAGGAATGTTCTTCTCCCCAAGCTCAGTGACTTGGGATTTTGAGATGAAGGAGAATAATACAATCTTTATGCAACCTCCCAAGCCTAGGCCATATATTTAGTGGGTCCATGGGGTATGGGGGGAAAAAGCCTGTACATTATCACTTATGTAAAATGAAGGGCACCATGTCAGGAACCGGATTTGCCCATTGTTACCATGGATAAGAAGTGAAACATCATATGTCCAATGTGGTGGCTGGTGGGTAGTGAGTCCTTGAAGCCCACAAGAAGGTTTGGGCCCGTGTATCACCCTAACGGGGGCCTTCTCTGAACCCAATGCTCAAGTCTCATATCTGTTCGGCCTCCCACTAAACATGTAGTATAGATCATGAATGTATAAAGTGTAGGTTTCTTCCCACTTCCCTCTTAAATGCAGATTTCAGGGGATACAGGTTCTCCTTGTGGAGATCCAGGTGGTATTAGAAGTCTTATAGGTAATACTCGCTGGGAAAATGTGCAGAAGGATGAAAGTGTCTCTCTTTAGGGCCACCTGTCGATGTACAACCCACTAAATTGTCTCCCTGGGATTAATACTTCATGAAGAGTAGGGAACAGTGCAGCCCTGTACTCCACCCACACCACTATCCCTACCTACTTGCACAATCCGACCTAAATAGTGGCCCACAACTTGGCGACGGTCCCTGACTTGACTAAGTGCAGGGGCCTAAGCCTAAATGGGTTAAAGAGTAGTCAGACAGAAATTCAAAAACAGACAGGTAAAACCAGGACTGGATCAAAGGACAAAAGCTAAGTCAAATACACTGCAGAGTGAAACCAGGAAATAACGATAGTGACAAAGTCAGCAGGCAAAGGCAAGGTCACAAACTAGTCTAATACCAAACAGAGTCCAAAATCAAGCAAGGTCAGATAACAAGCAAAGTAAAATACCAGGAGGTCACGTCAGTGGCAAAATCAGAACACAGTGGTAAAGTCAGAGAAACAGGCAAAAGGTCAGATCCAGAGTAACAAACACAAAAGTAGCTAGTGAGGCAGGAATACCAATCACAGGCAACTGTGGCCAGCAGTTGCCTGTTTACATAGCCCAGCCTCAGGAAGCATGTGACGCCGGCACCGAATGATTCGGCGTCCCTGCTCCCTGACAGGTCAACCAACCCCACTGTCAGCACCGCCATAGTGCCGGGATCACCTCCAGAGGGCAGATGGGAAAGTATCTAACAATATAAAGCAACCTGTGTTGACAGATGACCCGTGTAAGCACTCCACAGCAAAAGAAACCGATGGCTGCAAATTTCAAGGCAATGATTAGAATAAAATAGGGAGAACCTAGAAAGATAATAGCAATTGGGGGTGGGGGTCATGGAGGTGGGAGAGGAGTACTGGAGGAAACCATGCACCTGCAAAGAAGGGAAGATCTAGGAAGTAATGGGCCAGTCTTAGGTTGCCATTTTTGACCGCTACTGTATCCCTAGGACTTACTAATATGTCAGGAAAAATGTAAAGCTTCCCTTGTCTAACTCACAGACTGAACGGACTACATTATAGATGAGAAGTCTGCTGAAGGACCTGGTCCTGTTTCTCCACTGTCAGAGTCGGCTCCATGTAAATGTGACGATAAGCGACTTGAGCAGCTCTTGTGCTAGGTATTGGAGCAGGACCGACCTTACATACGTGCTTTTGTGTTGAACACAAATGAAAACCAAAGCAAAGCTATTTGAGGGTCTGCTCCTTGGATCTTTCTACATTTGGATCCATTTAAACAGAGTTTTGTACTTTTAATAGGTATGAAAGATTTGATGTATCTTTTCATCTTTCTTTCCCTTGTCTTAGCGCTCCACATTTTTAATATCGAGCAATAAATCAAACTGCTGTATCGTAAGGAAAATGGAACAAGATGTTTTGCATATCTGGATAATAGGATCCACATGGTGTGTACTGTGTCAGCTACGTCGTCACCATTGTGGAGCCGAGGAAGGTAAGAGATGTCTTGGAGAAGATGAGTGAAATCTTGAAGAGTCATGAAAGAGAGTGAAGAGTGAAGAGACATGTCATAGATGATGGACAGATGAGTATTGTAGAGGAAAGTTTGGAAAAAAATGTAAGTCATAAAAAGAGCCAGGAACATCTTGAAGTAGTTGGTGAAAGCCCCAAGATGAGCAGTGTCATGTAAGGTTGGCCAAACCCTGTGAGGTTGGTCCAGGATTCAAGCAACAAAACCAAAGTGTGCATACATGGCTGTCAGAATCTTTTCCAGTTTGGCCACAGATGTGAGACCACATTGGAAAAGATTTGGTTGCTCAACCAATCAGAAGAGCTAGGTGGAAGATGACTGAGTGTGTAAGGATATATCGGTCTATTATGATCCTCATTGGTCTCCTTCTCAAGTCGTTCTTGTTCACTAATTATTATTGAAGTTGGCAAATGTTAGACATTGGGCTTGTTGTAGATTTTAGTACCAATAGCAGATGATCAAGCAGAATATCCAACATCTGCTGGGCAATACCAGGCAGGGCCATACCTTTCATACAAAGGAAGGACTGGATCCATGGGTCTATTAACATGCAACCAAACATTTGGTAGGCTTAGGAGACGAGGCATCAGAAGACGATCAAATAGAGATAAAGGTCTGGCCAATTATCAGGAAATAAGTGTTCATAGGAACACTTTCCCAATAATTAGCCTCTACAGTTGTGCCACCTATCACTTAATAAAGCCCAGAATAAAAGATGACCTTTACTGGCAGCAATCAGTTGAACTGAATGGGAGAGGAACAAATGAACCAGTAACCTTTCCTCCCACATACACTTCGGTGTAAAAGGCCAAGCAAATAAATGCCTATTGTGGGCGCTTGTCCTGCCCAAAAATACAGTGTAATAGGACCCGAGGTTAATATGAAGGTCACATGACAGGAGACAAATGGTCTCTGTAGAGTAGAGTAAGATGAAGGTTACTTGGGAGGAGATAGATGAAGGTCACTTAAGAATAAAGTGGATGTCACATGAGAGGAGATATATGAAGGTCATGTGACAGGAGCTATATCAAGGTCATGTGAGAGAACATGAGGGTAACGTGAGAGAAGATAAATTAAGATCACTTAGGAGTAGAGTATGGTGAGGGTCACTTTGGAGAAGATAGATGAAGGTCAGATAAGAACAGGGTAAGGTGAAGGTCGCTTGGGAGTATATAGATAGAATAAAGTCACTGAGGAGCAAGGTAAGCTAAAGTTCAATTGGGAGGAGATATAGGAAGTTCACTCAGGAGTAGGGTAAGGTGAGGGCCACTTGGAAAGAGATAGAGGAAGTTCACTCAGGAGTAGGATAAGGTGAGGGCCACTTGGAAAGAGATAGAGGAAGATCACTCAGGAGTAAAGTGAAGGTCACATGACAGAAGATGAATGAAGATCACTTGGGAGTAGGGTATAGTGAGGGTCACTTGGGAGAAGATAGATGAATGTCAGATAAGAACAGGGTAAGGTGAAGGTCGCTTGGGAGTATATAGATAGAATAAAGTCACTGAGGAGCAAGGTAAGCTAAAGGTAAATTGGGAGGAGATAGAGGAAAGTCACCAGAAGTAAGGTAAAGTGATGGTCACTTGGGAGGAGATAGAGGAAGTTCACTCAGGAGTAGGATAAGGTGGGGGGCACTTGGGAAGAGATAGAGGAAGGTCACTTAGGAGTAAAGTGAAGGTCACATGACAGAAGATCATTGAAGAGCACTCGGGAGTAGGGTATAGTGAGGATCACTTGGGAGAAGATAGATAAAAGGTCAGATATGAGCTGGGTATGGTGAAGGTCGCTTGGGAGAATATAGATAGATTAAGGTCACTCAGTAGTAGGGTACGGTGAGGGTTACTTGGAAGAAGATAGATGAAGGTCAATCAGGAGTAGGGTAAGGTGAGGGTCACTTGGGAAGAGATAGATGAAGTTCACTCAGGAGTAGGATAAGGTGAGGGTCACTTGGAAAGAGATAGAGGAAGGTCACTAAGAAGTAAAGTGAAGATGAACGAAGGTCACTTGGGAGAAGGGTATAGTGAGGGTCACTTGGGAGAACATAGATGAAGGTCAGATAAGAACAGGGTTGAACTTGCTGGACTCATGTCTTTTTTCAACCGTATTAACTATGTAAGATGAAGGTCGCTTGGGAGAATATAGATAGATTAAGGTCACTCAGGAGTAGGGTAAGGGGAGGGTGAATTGGAAGAAGATGGAGGAAGGTCACCAGGAGTAGGGTAAGGTGTCAGATTTCTTATGTGTAACAGGATGAAGGAAGAGTAGAACTTAAGTGTTGCCTTCTGAGATTACACAGAACAGCAAGGAGAGACAAATAACCAGATTGAAGCCTCATCTTATCCTGAACATATTATGAGACAAAGTCAATAAACAAATGTCAAATGGCTGAATTGAATAGAAGAAAGAGAGGACACCAATTACAGAGATCAGGCAAATGTGGTTCAGACACATGACTGATATGTGATCTCCCAAGAAACGAGAATTCGTGAATGGAGAAGACAATACAGTGTAGCCTTAAATGAGTGCAAAATATACAATAGTCACACAACCTGGAATTCAACAGATGTAAAAGTGGAGATTTCCTTTAAGTCACCCAGCTTTTCTGTCTAGCAGCCCACCCAGCCCCTGCAATACACCAAAACATGTGATTATAGGAAAAGGTGTTAAATAATAAATTCTTTGTTACATCTCATTGTGACAACCTGAGAATGATTCCTCCTCTTTATGGCCAGCATTCATGTCTATGTGTAGTATCAATAGAAATTAGCCATATGTTACGGCCTGGTCATGCCTCCTAATCCTCTGTTATTAAGACATGCATTACAGCGCCGGCACATGTCTGATGCAAATCCCAAACCTTCCAGATTTATCAGCATTCACCTCGCCCGGTAATCTGCTTTATTGTGCGGAGTATTTATAGACCAGACCACTCTTCTACTGCAGATACTTTGAGTTATTCTGAGAGTGCTGTAGGCAATTAAAGAGGGATTTTATAGACTGCCGGTCCTGCGCTACGTACTCTGGATCCCATCTCCAGGAAGCAGGAGAAATGTATTGTGACAAGTTCTGTTTTTAACTGTTTTATCCTTTTTGCTTATTATGGAACCAACATTAAACCAGAGACGGCGAAGCTGAAGTCTATATAAAGGCTAATAAGAGAACTTTCAATAATGGCGCTATCATGTGAGGTCCCAGAAAGTCTGAAGATAAAGAGTATTATTACAAGCACACTTCAATAATAGTCCAACAGCTGTGGACCACAAGATCAGCAAAGCCAGTGACCTGATATTTATTACAGAGGTCTAAAGATTCCATGGATGGACTGGTCTACAATGAAGATCTATGGTTTACATGGATGGACTGGTCTACAATGAAGGTCTATGGTTTACATGGATGGACTGATCTACAATGAAGGTCTATGGTTTACATGGATGGACTGGTCTACAATGAAGATCTATGGTTTACATGGATGGAGGTCTACAATGAAGATCTATGGTTTACATGGATGGACTGGTCTACAATGAAGGTCTATGGTTTACATGGATGGACTGGTCTACAATGAAGATCTATGGTTTACATGGATGGACTGGTCTACAATGAAGATCTATGGTTTACATGGATGGACTGATCTACAACTGAATTCTATGGTTTACATGGATGGACTGGTCTACAATGAAGGTCTATGGTTTACATGGATGGACTGGTCTACAATGAAGGTCTATGGTTTACATGGATGGACTGGTCTACAATAAAGATCTATGGTTTACATGGATGGACTGGTCTACAATGAAGGTCGATGGTTTACATGGATGGACTGGTCTACAATGGAGGTCTATGGTTTACATGGATGGACTGGTCTACAATGAAGGTCTATGGTTTACATGGATGGACTGGTCTACAGCTGAAGTCCATGGTTTACATGGGTGGACTAATTTACAATGAAGGTCTATGGTTTACATGGGCGGACTAGTGTACAATGAAGGTCTATTGTTTACATTGATGGACTGGTATACAATGAAGGTCTATGGTTTACATGGATGGGCTGGTCTACAATGAAGGTCTATGGTTTACATGGATGGACTGATCTACAACTGAAGTCTGTGGTTATCATGGATGGACTGGTCTACAATGAAGGTCTATGGTTACATGAATGAATTGGTCTACAATGGAGATCTATGGTTTACATGGATGGACTGATCTACAATGGAGATCTATGGTTTACATGGATGGACTGGTCTACAATGGAGATCTATGGTTTCATGGATGGACTGGTCTACAATGAAGATCTATGGTTTACATGGATGGACTGGTCTACAATGGAGATCTATGGTTTCATGGATGGACTGGTCTACAATGGAGATCTATGGTTTACATGGATGGACTGGTGTACGATGGAGATCTATGGTTTACATGGATGGACTGGACTACAGTGAAGGTCTATGGTTTCATGGATGGACTGGTCTACAATGGAGATCTATGGTTTACATGGATGGACTGGTCTACAATGGAGATCTATGGTTTACATGGATGGACAGGTCTACATTGGAGGTCTATGGTTACATGAATGAATTGGTCTACAATGGAGATCTATGTTTTTTGTGGTTGGACTGAAGTACTTTTGCCCGAGTGTCATGTCTGGTCATAATAGAAAGAGTCGGAGTAGTTGACAGCTCTCTAAAAGGGCATTTTACAACAGAATTCCCGGAAGATGAACCAGTCTATAGAGATCAGTCGCAAATATCAATTTAAACTCTTAGGGCATCTGTCAGGAGACTTGTCCCTATGACACTGGCTGACCTGTTCCATGTGCACTTGGCACCTGAAGGCATCTGTGTTGGTCCTATTTTATATGTGCCCCCATTGCTCAGAAAAATGATGTTTTAATATATGCAAATGAGCCTCTATGAGCAACGGGGGCGTTACCATTACACCTAGAGGCTCTGCTGTCTCTGCCACCGCCGCACCATCTGCACTTTGATTGCCAGGGCTAGGCAGTGTAAATGTAATCACACCTGGTCCTGTCAATCAAAGTGCAGATGATGCAGCAGTTGCAGAGAGAGCAGAGCTTTTAGGTGTAATGGCAACTCCCCCATTGCTTCCAGAGGCAAATTTGCATATATTAAAATGTCATTTTTTTCTCAGCAATGCGGGCACATATGAACATGGAACCAACACAGATGCCTTCAGCTGCCAAACACTCATGTAAGAGGTCAGCCAGTGTCATAGGGACAAGTCTGCTGACAGATGCCCTTTAAGGGGTATTCCAGTTAGATGAAGTTAGCAATTGGCTGTTTCTGGCAGTTCCATAAAGATGAATGGATCGGCAGAGCACATGCTTGACCTACTACTCCATTCATATAGAGGGAACGGGTCCCCCATTCCTGTAATTCCAGCATCTGGCTCAAATCTTTTGTATAATGATAAAAACAGGTCTTAGACTGACTTTCCATAGAGATGGAGATAAGCGGTGCCCTAATTGTCTCACATTATGTGGTAGCACACGAGAGAAGAAAAGACCTCAGCTTGATGAATGATACGTCTTTGTCTCAGTCTATGAGGAATTAGACCTTGCTGGCCTCTACATGTCTCCCACAAGCTTCTCTAAGCAAATTAACATAAACATATCATTTTCAATTCTTTTCTTTTTTACAAGAAAATGTGTTTGTTAAATGATCCCAGGAAGGATCCATAGCCAAAAAATCTGAGCTTTGGCCTGCACGCTAATTCTCTGACATACCGGTTTCTTCCCGAGTCTCGGAATCCTTTGGCAAAGGGATTTCTGTCAATCTTCAACCTTGTAATCTGGAACAAAACAAAACCATGACTCACTCATGCTAAAAATAATAAAAATCCTCAAATAAATCAATTATTCAGCAAAAAATACAAGGCACATTCCAAATATTACGGTGAAGGCCTGCGACTCTTGGCTGGAGGCCTCACCTGCTGGTTCTGATAGGCGGTCACAGTGGTGAAGACGGTTTCAGGAAAGTTGAAAGTCTTCACTCCTTCTCCGGCTGGGACGGACTTGGTTGGAGACAAGTCACTACTGAAGTCCTTTCGAATAACGTGGACACGGGGTTGATACTTGTGCATGGAGTGCAGGATTATCTGTAACCACATACACGGGAGTCATGGTATTATTCCCTGTATCCAAACACAGACCAATGGAGCATTAAGAGGCATGCAGTGTCGCATCGAATGCACAAAGCGACGAAAAATGCAGTGGACTCAACTAACTCTTTACTAAAGGGAGAAGAACGCTCAATGATTGAAGATGTGCCAACCAGAGCAACACAAGAGGAAGGTCCATGGTACTTAAGTGCAGTTCATCAGGGTTGCCAAATTCTAGGTGGCCGTGGGGTCAAAAGGCTGAAGAACACACTGAGTAGAAGTGGTAGAAGACCTGGCAGAAGAGTAGAGAAGCGCCATAATGCTCATCTAACCTACGTTTTCTATATGTAACAGTAAAGTGTCCTGTAAGTGTGAGATGCGTCATTCATGTACCCAATGAAGTCACAAGACCAGGCAGCACTTACATGTCCTTGATCGTCCAGCTCATTGTTAGTGAGTTTAAGCTTGTCAAAACTGACCACCTGCCTCATCCAGGTGTCCCCAGAGGCCAAGGAGTCTGGATGGATGTAAACACGAGGAGGAACCGGGGAGTCGGCGTTCCCAGCCACCATCCACTTGGAGCTGTGATAAACGTATCTGAAAGAGAAGAAAACAGGAATAGTCTCTGTGATGCTTCATGTGGATAAGGATGTATACAGGGGCTGAAGGTGGCCTCAGTAGGGACATTCGGTGGGGTGTGAAGGGTTGGTCAAGCAGAATGGCGCCTAGTAGGGTCATTCGAGTTTATCAAACTCAAATCCTCAAGGCTACAGTATGGTCCAAGCAAAATGTGGAATCTTAGCTATAATAAAAAAATACGGTACGGTATGTCAGACAAACTATCCTATGTGTATAGAGGAGTCTGGACCTCCCCTGTCAGCAGATATTGGGAAAAGAAGGAATGGGCATGTTGGATTTGAGATAGGCTTGTTTAGAGCTGAAATAATGAATTGGGTCAATAAGGGATCATCATTGCAGTGCTGCCCTTATCTCTATTACTGGATTTCATAAAGCCGAATGGAGTCTGGAGGGGACAGAGGTGTCTGGAAGAGGGACTGGAGGAGGGGACAGAGGTGTCTGGAAGAGGGACTGGAGGAGGGGACAGAGGTGTCTGGAGGAGGGGACAGAGGTGTCTGGAGGAGGGACTGGAGGAGGGGACAGAGGTGTCTGGAGGAGGGACTGGAGGAGGGGACAGAGGTGTCTGGAGGAGGGACTGGAGGAGGGGACAGAGGTGTCTGGAGGAGGGACTGGAGGAGGGGACAGAGGTGTCTGGAGGAGGGACTGGAGGAGGGAACAGAGGTGTCTGGAGGAGGGACTGGAGGAGGGGACAGAGGTGTCTGGAGGAGGGACTGGAGGAGGGGACAGAGGTGTCTGGAGGAGGGACTGGAGGAGGGAACAGAGGTGTCTGGAGGAGGGACTGGAGGAGGGGATGGAGAAGTCTGGAGTAGAGAACAGAGGAGTCTGGAGGAGGGGACAGAGGTGTCTGGAGGAGGGACTGGAGGAGGGGACAGAGGTGTCTGGAGGAGGGACTGGAGGAGGGGACAGAGGTGTCTGGAGGAGGGACTGGAGGAGGGAACAGAGGTGTCTGGAGGAGGGACTGGAGGAGGGGACAGAGGCATCTGGAGGA
Organism: Bufo bufo; assembly: GCF_905171765.1. Classification (NCBI taxonomy): domain Eukaryota; kingdom Metazoa; phylum Chordata; class Amphibia; order Anura; family Bufonidae; genus Bufo; species Bufo bufo. The sequence continues at coordinate 5,573,673 of NC_053391.1, forward strand.
GGGACTGGAGGAGGGGACAGAGGTGTCTGGAGGAGGGACCAGAGGTGTCTGGAGGAGGGACTGGAGGAGGGGACAGAGGCATCTGGAGGAGGGACTGGAGGAGGGGACAAAGGTGTCTGGAGGAGGGACCAGAGGTGTCTGGAGGAGGGACTGGAGGAGGGGACAGAGGTGTCTGGAGGAGGGACTGGAGGAGGGGATGGAGAAGTCTGGAGTAGAGAACAGAGGAGTCTGGAGGAGGGGACAGAGGAGTCAGGAGGAGGGGACAGAGGAGTCTGGAGGAGGGGACAGAGGAGTCTGGAGAAGGGGACAGAGGAGTCTGGAGAAGGGGACGGAGTAGTCTGGAGGAGGGGACGGAGAAGTCTGGAGAAGGGGACTGAGAAGTCTGGAGGAGGGTACAGAGGAGTCTGGAGGAGGGGACAGAGGAGTCTGGAGGAGGGGACAGAGGAGTCTGGAGGAGGGGACAGAGGAGTCTGGAGGGGGGACTGGAGGAGTCTGGAGGAGGGACTGGAGGAGTCTGGAGGAGGGACTGGAGGAGTCTGGAGGAGGTGACAGAGCAGTCTGGAGGAGGGACTGGAGGAGTCTGGAGGAGGGACTAGAGGAGTGGACGGAGAAGTCTGGAGGAGGGGACAGAGGAGTCTGGAGGAGGGGACAGAGGAGTCTGGAGGAGGGGACAGAGGAGCGTGGAGGAGGGGACAGAGGAGTCTGGAGGAGGGGACAGAGGAGTCTGGCGGAGGGGACAGAGGAATCTGGAGGAGAGGACAGAGGAGTCTGGAGAAGGAAACAGAGGAGTCTGGAGGAGGCGAAAGAGGAGTCAGGAGGAGGGGACAGAGGAGACTGGAGTAGGGGACAGAAGAGTCTGGAGTAGGGGACAGAGGAGTCTGGAGGAGGGGACAGAGGAGTCTGGTGGAGGGAACAGAGGAGTCTGGAGGAGGGAACAGAGGAGTCTGGAGGAGGGGACAGAGGAGTCAGGAGGAGGGGACAGAGGAGTCTGGAGGAGGGGGCAGAGGAGTCTGGAGGAGGGGATAGAGGAGTCTGGAGAAGGGAACAGAGGAGTCTGGAGGAGGGGGCAGAGGAGTCTGGAGGAGGGGACAGAGGAGTCTGGAGTAGGGGACAGAAGAGTCTGGAGGAGGGGACAGAAGAGCGTGGAGGAGGGGACAGAGGAGTCTGGAGAAGGGGACAGAGCAGTCTGGAGAAGGGGACAGAGGAGTCTGGAGAAGGGGACAGAGGAGTCTGGAGGCGATAAAGGGACCAATGATGAACAGCACAGGATGTCTGACTATTGCAGCTCCCTGCAGAACAGTCACATACAGGGTTTTTATCAATGATCCCTCGCCTACTGTGTCCTTCCTCCATACCTCATAGATTGTAAGCCCTCGCGGGCAGGGCCTTCTCTCCTTCTGTACCAGTCTGTAACTCGTCTTGTTCATGCTTAGTGCAATTGTCTATGTTATGTATGTGCACCGCTTATCATATGTACAGCGCCATGGAATAAATGGCGCTTTAATAATAATCATGTACTGCCTGCAGGTTACAAGAAGAAGGAGCAGATGAAGTGACACCTGACTGCAAGGTTAGGCTATACAGTGTTAAGCTGAAGGCTGTAACCCTGGAGACACATAGGTCTGCATGAGAGCTGTGCACACAATGCAGCTGGAGATTGTTACCAAACACTACTGCATGTGCAAAGCTGTAATTAGTGGACATGGCCTTTAAGAGAGAAGTCTTATTGACATACATTTGCTCCAGCTCTACGTACTCCGCTCTCCACGCTCAGCATCTTCTCACCTGTATCTTTTGTTGTCCACAGGCACAATGTCCATCGCTATGTAATATTGCTGATGGGGATCCAACCCCGAGATCTTCACTCTCATTGCTGGGAACATCCGCCTGCAAGCAACATAAAAGAAGTTAGAATAGAAAGAGGGTTTTCAGATGCAGATTCTATAGGTTACTGATCAGGAGTCAATATGACAAAGCTTAAAACCATGAACCAGGACATGTGTGATAAGGAGTGAATTATAACTGATGTCATGTCTGGTGCAGGACCGGAGGGCCAGCGCATGACACAGGGATCCCTCAGCTCCTGCACTAGGCAGAACACAATGTATCGCACGTACGACAATGTATCAGTAGGTTCTGCAGTCTTCCTTTGAGGTCTTGCTATGGATCTGTGATTATTCAGGACTCTATAGGTGGAATATTCCTTCAACATGCACCTCGAATATTTGCATTGATGTGTTTTCCACTCATATGATGTACTGACAGGGATAACATTGCCCTTAATGCCTCGGTTTGAACCTTTTCATCATCCATGTACAGTCAGACATCCCTATTTAGATCTATTCCCCTCCAAGATGTTGGACACTTCCCAAGCTCTTCCAATGTTCTCCTCAAATAAACCTTGCTCTTATTTTAAGTGATCTGGGAAACGACAGAATAACAAGTCTTCCTCTGAAGAATTTGGGAAGCAGTGAATTCGGAATATTCCTGGTATGTGGTCAGCACTGGTGGTGGGGTGACTAGGAAGAGGATGAGCTGGAAGAACTGGAAAGTTATCCTGTGCTCTGATATCTTCATTCTCCTAATGAAACCTGGGAGGACTGCAGCCGGTGGGAGAAGAAAGCCGCTCAGGACAATTGTCTATTTTGGTGCCTCAAATCCTCATCCCATCAAGTTTCATGAGAAGCCAAGCCTGCTCCTCTCCACTGACTTCACCTACTGTGACGAGAAGCAGCCACCAAGCCTTCACCAAGATGGCTGTAGGTGCTGTGTTTCTGACAGTCACTGAAGACCTTGTTACATTAGAACACAACCCCCACCAAACTGCCCCAAAATCGGGAGCAGGTAAGACAACACATCCCTCAAACCACCCGACCCACTCCATGATGAACAAACATGTGCAGCCCACCGCAAACCTCCGACTGTAGCCCTATGGTCTGACTCTGCTCCTGCTAGACATTATCCTGAGACTTGACCACCAGAGCGGCTGTGATAGGTGAACGTCCGCCGTCTTTCCCTGGGTATCACTGGGACCAGACCATTACAAGGAGTGACATGGAGGTCTGCCCATACTGGGACATAATGAGGTCAGGGGTCCTCAGACTACTTGTGGGTCTTTGCACATAACGAGGACTAATTGTTTCCACAAAAAGCTTCGTTCTGGAGGAGTTGTTCCAGCACGTTTTCACACATCATAAATATCTCCATATTTCCAGCCCGCAGAATGTGCACCAAACCGAGAAGCAATGGACAAATTACAGGTTTCCAGAGGCGTCTTCTTCTGCGCGCTGCTCCGGCCGCGCCGGGTATTTGGAAAATTCTCGTAAATGGCTGTGGCTGAATCCCTGGGGTTTGCACATTCACCATCCCTTCCCTGTGGGGGACATTCCGGAGCCTCTGGGTCTGATCTCGGCGATACACACATCGTATCCAGGGAAGGTTAATGTGGTTACACAAACACGGTTTTATTTTCTCGCTTTACCATGACCTCTGACCTAGACGGTCTCGGTAGGCGGCCAGGCCCAGAGTTTGGACTAATTGGGGTTTTCTTCCAGACGTGCAGATTATCACCTCCCTGCAGTTTACTATTGGGGTCCCCTTGAATAGATTACCCTACAACTGCAGCCGCCATCAGGAAACTGTAAAAACAAAAAGTTGTAAAAGTCTCCGCTTTGCTCTCAGGCTGCAGGACTTCACATCCGCCAGCTGCCTTCTGCAGGGGCCTGCCCTGTGAACATTCCCTGCCGTGTGGCATCATTGAAGATGTAGTGTAAGATACTGCCACGAGGAGCTCAGCTAACCTGCAAGGGCTGTGTCTGGCAGTCAGCAGCATTATGAATGCAGCTCTGGGGGGTGACGGAGCTATAGGTCCTAATGTGACTGCAGAGATACAGAGCGGAGACTTACCCCCTATCTAATATATAAAGCTGAGTGTATGTGTGTATGTCCGCTAAAGGAATCTGCACCATCGCATCTACAATCACGAAATTTGGCACACAGGTACATCAGGTGCCCGGGAAGGTTTTAGACCAGGTCTCAGCTCTCTAGCATGTACCGTTCCTGAGATATTCCCAAAAAAATGCAACTATGGCACATCACATGACCTACATTAGCCAATACAAGCCTGCAAGTCTTTCTCTTCATATCCCAACTGCCATACACACGGTCACATGACCCTTATCAGCCAATAGAAGCTCGCAGGCCCTTAGTCTCCACATACATACACTTTTACACCGGGTTTCCATAACAACCCGCCATTTTTCTTCACTGCTGCAGGTCAGCTTTAAAGGGGCAGGGCGCTGCGGATGACACTGTTAAGGGAGCGGAGTGCTGTGGAGGTCACAGTTAATGGCCATTCAGGCCACCCTCAAAAGACGGACTTAACAACCCCTCCCCCAGGACCTGCTTAGCCACGCCCCGACTCAGTTAGGTCACGCCCCCCCCCCCCCCCCCCCCCCCCACTCTTCAGCCGACGGGGATTGAAAAAATGAAGGTAAAAATCAACTTAGATCAGCTCCAGGGGATCGAGGGAGGGTGACTTTCTCCCTGCAGCTCACGCTCAGACTGCACAGTGCTGCTGTCTGAGAGTGAGCTGTTCAAAGGGACATCCCTGCGTCTATCCAGGCCCTGCGCCGGACGGAGGACAGGGAGTCTGAAAGCCGCACTGTCCGGCCTAAAACCGGACCTCTAGCCACCCAAGAGGCAGATTGCTGTAGAGGCCACTGTTAAGGGGACAGGGTGTTGTGGAAATAACTGTTAAGGAGATGGGGTACTGTAGAGGTCACTAATAAAGGGGCGGCCACTGGGGAGGTCACTGTTAAAGGGGAGAACGCTGTGGATGTTACTGTTAAGGGGGCAGGCCGCTGTGGAGGTCACTGTTAAAGGGGCGGGCACTGTAGATGTCACTGTTAAGGGAGGAGGGGACTGTGGAGGTCACTGTTAAGGGAGCAGGGTACTGTGGCAGTCGCTGTGGAGGTCTCTGTTAAGGGGGCCAGGAATTGTGGAGGTCAGTTAAGGGGACTGTAACCTAAGGGGCGGGTGCTGTAGAGGTCACTGTTAAGGCGGGCGAGCCCCTGTGGATGTCACCGTCAAGGGGGTGGGGTGCTGTGGAGCTCATTGTTAAAGGGGCAGGCTGCTGTAAAGGTCAAAGTTAAGGGGGTGGGCTGCTGTGGAGGTCCCATTTTAAGGGATGGGGCACTGTGGGGGGGGGGGGGGGTGTCAGTGTTTAGGGGTGGGGGCTGTGGAGGTCACTGTTAAGGGGGCGGGGTACTGTATATGTCAATGTGATAGTGGATATTGTCGATATCTTTTAACGACACACACGAACATTAAATGTCCTTCTGCTAGTATATATATATATATATAGTACACCCACTATCACTAAGGGTCCAATTTGGCCCCAGAAAATGGGGTAGCTTTGTCTCAGCCCCACAGCAGAGAAGCGGCTGTGTATGCATTCCCACACATCTATAGGAGGCTGGGAGCAGCCGAGCGCCAGGAGAGGAGCAGGGAATGTGCTCCACAATCGGCCTGGGTGACTCTGTGACTAAGTGACAGCGGCCGAGGACCCGGGTCCGGCTGACATAAGAAGTAAATAGCGCAGTTAGGAAGAGGCGGCAGCGCTGCGGCGTCCTGAATGTCACATTCGCAGTGAAGACACTGACACTTTATTCCAGAATCAAAGGCTCCAGTTTTTTAGGATTTGTCCTCGGAGCAGAGGTTCCTTCTGAATGAGTTTGTATTTCATCTTCATGTCTATTAATAGCAAATCCAAAATTAAAGGAAAATTCCTCTGGGATTCCCCCTCCTATAAACAGCGGCGGCTCCAGTCTTCATGTTCAGTAAACACATGACAAGATGTCTGAGCTCTCGCTGCAGCGACCGGGGAGCTCGGCTCCGTCCAGACACCGTCCCCTCCATCTCCTCGGCTCAGACAGATATACGAGCTCATTAATCTCTGCACTTCTTCTAGGCTTAGTAATCATGTCTCTGGACCATACCATCATCGAGGGCCAGGGGGAGGCGAGATAATGAAATTACTGCTGACGTCTGATTCATTATTGATGTCCTTGTCTGGCCCTGAATGATCCCCCCCCCACCTCTGACCATCAGATTACCATCACCATTGCTGCATCACAGACACCGCGCACCTGTATCACAGACACCGCTGCATCACAGACACCGCACACCTGTATCACAGACACCGCACACCTGTATCACAGACACCGCTGCATCACAGACACCGCACACCTGTATCACAGACACCGCGCCGCTGCATCACAGACACCGCTGCATCACAGACAGACACCGCGCACCTGCATCACAGACACCGCTGCATCACAGACAGACACCGCGCACCTGCATCACAGACACCGCTGCATCACAGACACCGCACCACTGCATCACAGACAGACACCGCACACCTGTATCACAGACACGGCGCCGCTGCATCACAGACACCGCTGCATCACAGACACCGCTGCATCACAGACAGACACCGCGCACCTGCATCACAGACACCGCTGCATCACAGACACCGCGCACCTGCATCACAGACACCGCACCGCTGCATCACAGACAGACACCGCACCTGCATCACAGACACCGCACCGCTGCATCACAGACAGACACCGCACCTGCATCACAGACACCGCACCGCTGCATCACAGACAGACACCGCACCTGCATCACAGATAGAGACCGCACCTGCATCACAGACACCGCGCCACTGCATCACAGACACCACTGCATCACAGACAGACACCGCACACCTGTATCACAGACACGTGCCGCTGCATCACAGACACCGCTGCATCACAGACACCGCGCCGCTGCATCACAGACACCGCTGCATCACAGACAGACACCGCGCACCTGCATCACAGACACCGCTGCATCACAGACACCGCGCACCTGCATCACAGACACCGCACCGCTGCATCACAGACAGACACCGCACCTGCATCACAGACACCGCACCGCTGCATCACAGACAGACACTGCACCTGCATCACAGACACCGCACCGCTGCATCACAGACAGACACCGCACCTGCATCACAGATAGACACCGCACCTGCATCACAGACACCGCGCCACTGCATCACAGACACCGCTGCATCACAGACAGACACCGCTGCATCACAGACACCGTGCACCTGCATCACAGACACCGCGCACCTGCATCACAGACACCGCTGCATCACAGACAGACACCGCGCACCTGTATCACAGACACCGCTGCATCACAGACACCGCTGCATCACAGACAGACACCGTGCACCTGCATCACAGACACCGCTGCATCACAGACACCGTGCCGCTGCATCACAGACACCGTGCCACTGCATCACAGACACAGCGCACCTGCATCACAGACACCGCGCACCTGCATCACAGACAGACACCGCGCACCTGCATCACAGACACCGCGCACCTGCATCACAGACAGACACCGCGCACCTGCATCACAGACACCGCGCACCTGCATCACAGACACAGCGCACCTGCATCACAGACACCGTGCCACTGCATCACAGACAGACACCGCACACCTGCATCACAGACACCGCGCACCTGCATCACAGACACAGCGCACCTGCATCACAGACACCGCGCACCTGCATCACAGACAGACACCGCGCACCTGCATCACAGACACCGCGCACCTGCATCACAGACACCGTGCACCTGCATCACAGACACCGCGCACCTGCATCACAGACACCGCGCACCTGCATCACAGACACCGCGCACCTGCATCACAGACACCGCTGCATCACAGACACCGCGCACCTGCATCACAGACACCCTTGCATCACAGACACCGCGCACCTGCATCACAGACACCGCGCACCTGCATCACAGACACCGCTGCATCACAGACACCGCGCACCTGCATCACAGACACCGCGCACCTGCATCACAGACACCGCGCACCTGCATCACAGACACTGCAGAAATGTACTACCAGATAGCTACCACAAATGTACAGAACCCTCATGGTTTACCATGGGGGGCCACTATACCAGTGAATCATCAGAAACAGATGCTTGCCCTCAAGCACAGATAGAGACCGCACCTGCATCACAGACACCGCGCCACTGCATCACAGACACCACTGCATCACAGACAGACACCGCACACCTGTATCACAGACACGTGCCACTGCATCACAGACACCGCTGCATCACAGACAGACACCTATGGCCACCAGCCATGGTCTGCTGCATCCAGGGGCGGACTGACCGTAGACCCTACAGGTAGATTTCCTAGTGGGCCGATGCCCTCCTCGCAGCTGCCGGATCGGGACATAACCATCTGAAGCATCAGATACTTATGCACCTGGCTGGTGGCCATAGGTCCTCTTATGACTTTAACCATATCGCCATCCTCAGGACAGAGATACAGCTGGATACTGTGGTGCGGGCAGCAGTATTTTCTGCCGCACTGTGGTATTTTGTTCTATTGGGGTAGTATTTTGTGCAGCATTAAAGTACTGCTGGCCCCACCTTCAACATAGGGCCACTTTTATAAGTTTTTTTCCAGGACCACTTTAAGTTCCCAGTCCGTCCCTGGCTGCATCGGTCTACTGAGTCTGCTCACCTGCCAGCCTTGGTGATGATCATCTCTGTCCCGATGTCGTGGAACCTCTTCCAGAGGTCGGCACACTGCAGCTCCACTTGGATCTCATCCATGGAAGACGCAGATAAGGGCTGGGGATCTGGGACTCGAGAAGGAGCCAAATCCGGGCACGTCTCATAGGAGCAGGATGTCCTCTCCGCCAGGACCTCTGTGTCTGAGCTGGTGCTGTGTTCAGAATCTGCCAGAAGAAGAAGAAACACACGTGAGAAGATGGCAACACCACACATAAGAGCTCCAGTCACATCCAGAGCTGCAGCTGTCACCTGGAATCAGACGCTCCCCTAACCTCAGCTCCCGTAATGCTTTTCACGCCGATGGTTTGCACTGTAGGCGCTCCGCATTTACATGGAGCTCAGATGACAAGTGCAGCCAGAATTTGACTGCAGCTCTGGATGTGACTGGAGAATAGGAACTGATGTAACGGCAGAATTGTGACTACAGCTCTGGAGATGACTACAGTATAAGATATGAAGTAACAGTAAAATATTGTGCATGCAGCTCTGCATGTGACTGGATTATAAGGCATGTTGTATCAGCAGAATTGTGACTACAGCTCTGGAGGTGACTACAGTAAAGGACATGACTTAATAGTGAAATTGTAACTACAGCTCTGGAGGTGACTACAGTATAAGACATGACATAATAGCAGGATTGTGCATGCAGCTCTGGATGTGACTGGAGCGTAAGACACAATGTTATTCAGGATCAGTACATTGCACAGCTTCTCCGCACTTCCTGGAGATGTAACCTGTGAAATGATGCGACGCATGGAGCTGCCCTTTAAGACATGTCACACAGTCTATGCCGACCCTTCCTCTTATTTATGGATCGAAGACTTGTTGAAATAATGTAATTATCAAATAATGGAGGCTATGAGACCGCGGCCTTGTCTGGCGGTTCCCCCTCATAACCTTTGGGAGGGGCCTCAATCCCTCCATTTACAGGGAGCCTGTGTGTGCCACGTGGTGGACAATACCACTGTGACGTAGCCACGTGTGGAAACATCGCCCCACACCGAGTGATAAATCCTCCAATGAGACTGCGGAGCACCACGTGCAGCGCACATATGAGGATGTACCCACCGGATATACAGCCCCAAGGAATGCAGCACGTGGCCCACTGACTCCAAACAAAAAAGAAAGGTTTTTTTGTGGGGTTTTTTTTGTGCATTTCTGAGTTTCAGTCGACTACACTTTCTAATATACAGGTAAAAAAGTCATGCGACATATACCCCAAGATTGGATGCCCGGAGAGAACTCTGCTGGCATATGTCAGGCCCATCATACACTGAGGACACAACTGGCAGAATATACAACAAATCTTCACCACAAGTGAACATAACCCTGCCTGTACTGATACACTGTAACCACCATAACTCTACCTGTACTGACACACTGTAACAACCATAACCCTGCCTGTACTGATACACTGTTACAACTATAACCCCACCTGTACTGATACATGTAACCACCATAACTCTACCTGTACTGACACACTGTAACAACCATAACCCTGCCTGTACTGATACACTGTTACAACTATAACCCCACCTGTACTGATACATGTAACCACCATAACTCTACCTGTACTGACACACTAACAACCATAACCCTGCCTGTACTGATACACTGTAACAACCATAACCCTGCCTGTACTGATACATGTAACCACCATAACTCTACCTGTACTGATACACTGTAACTATCATAACCTTACCTGTACTGATACACTGTAACAACCATAACCCTGCCTGTACTGATACACTGTAACAACTATAACCCCACCTGTACTGACACACTGTAACAATCATAACCCTACCTGTACTGATACACTGTAACTATCATAACCCTACATGTACTGATACACTGTAACTATCATAACCCTGCCTGTACTGATACACTGTAACCACCATAACCCTACCTGTACTGACACACTGTAACAATCATAACCCTACCTGTAATGATACACTGTAACAATCATAACCCTGCCTGTACTTATACACTGTAACAATCATAACCCTGCCTGTACTGATACACTGTAACCACCATAACCCTACCTGTACTTATACACTGTAACAATCATAACCCTACCTGTACTGACACACTGTAACAATCATAACCCTGCCTGTACTGATACACTGTAATAACCATAACTCTACCTGTACTGATACACTGTAACAATCATAACCCTGCCTGTACTGATACACTGTAACAATCATAACCCTACCTGTACTGATACACTGTAACCACCATAACACTACCTGTACTGACACACTGTAACAATCATAACACTACCTGTACTGATACACTGTAACCACCATAACTCTACCTGTACTGATACACTGTAACAATCATAACCTTACCTGTACTGATACACTGTAATAACCATAACTCTACCTGTACTGATACACTGTGATAACCATAACTCTACCTGTACTGATACACTGTAACAAACTATCAGGACAGAGATTTGTTTTGCTGCTGATGTTTTTATCTCTAAGGTTTGTCTACACTGGACACCACAGTAACAAAGTCTCAGCTGTATAAAGCAATAGGTCTGTACAGAACAGAGGCTCTTAAAGGGCAGGGTCATCAATAAAGCTGTGATCCCGGCCATAGACTAGAAGTCTCTTTATTGGTTTAACTTAGAAGCTGACAGGGCAAAGAGAGGCCACCGCTAATGCATTTCAAGCCGTGATTGTACTTCACTCTTATTGTGTACAGGCCGACCGTACGTTGTGACTAGTTTCTGCTTATAGGGCTATCTCAGAAGGGACACCAAGATGTCAACCTAACACGTTTCACGACAAAGTGATCAGATCTCATAATGTGGTAGCTCTTAACCTGGTCATCACTGGAGGCTAACACGTTTCAATCCACCTCTGCTTTAATCTGCAGAAAAGGCCACCACTACCACTTTTTGGGCAGACAGTTTGTTCCTCGTGGCATGGTGACCACTAATGCCGTTGTGTCATCGTGCCCTCAGTGATGACTGGAGAATCGGGATCCGTATTTTCTGTAGCGTGTGTCGTCAGGAAGGTGACCGCGCTGTCAGTAAGAGCCTAACAGACCAAAACGCAAGAGGGTGACCCAGCCAAGAAGCTTATTCTCAATGAGTACTGATTCTGGTCCCTCCAAGATCCCTGAAATGGTTTACCCCTTACTGACCAGAGTTCCCCTATTTGGGCAGCAGGTTGAATTATGGGAATTATTTTCCATATTAGAATGCCCCCCCTCCTGCAGATATCATTCATATCCACCGCAGTCCAGATATTTTCAGGTCCACCACAATTTACTTGTCTTAAATGCACTATACTGCAATGAACACATCCTCCATGTCGCCCCTCATCATATAGTGCATCGCCCCAGGGAGACGTATTTCCGGTGACATTCGCTCGGATGTCTCAGAACAGTTTCTAGGATGTTTTGACTGTCAGACGGTGATCATTTGTCTGGAGCTCCCGGACTGCAGGGAGCGCTGAGTTATTCCACGTCTTTTCCATGAGATCCCACACAAGGCCCAGGATCTGCTCTGCCTCCTGTATATACATCATCCATACATCACCTCTATAGTGATCGCTGCCTCCTGTATACATCATCCATACATCACCTCTATAGTGATCGCTGCCTCCTGTATACATCATCCATACATCACCTCTATAGTGATCGCTGCCTCCTGTACATACATCATCCATACATCACCTCTATAGTGATCGCTGCCTCCTGTGTATACATCATCCATACATCACCTCTATAGTGATCGCTGCCTCCTGTACATACATCATCCATACATCACCTCTATAGTGATCGCTGCCTCCTGTACATACATCATCCATACATCACCTCTATAGTGATCGCTGCCTCCTGTACATACATAATCCATACATCACCTCTATAGTGATCGCTGCCTCCTGTATATACATCATCCATACATCACCTCTATAGTGATCGCTGCCTCCTGTACATACATCATCCATACATTACCTCTATAGTGATCACTGCCTCCTGTACATACATCATCCATACATCACCTCTATAGTGATCGCTGCCTCCTGTACATACATCACCTCTATAGTGATCGCTGCCTCCTGTGTATACATCATCTATACATCACCTCTATAGTGATCGCTGCCTCCTGTACATACATCATCCATACATCACCTCTATAGTGATCGCTGCCTCCTGTACATACATCATCCATACATCACCTCTATAGTGATCACTGCCTCCTGTACATACATCATCCATACATCACCTCTATAGTGATCGCTGCCTCCTGTACATACATCATCCATACATCACCTCTATAGTGATCGCTGCCTCCTGTATATACATCATCCATACATCACCTCTATAGTGATCGCTGCCTCCTGTACATACATCATCCATACATCACCTCTATAGTGATCGCTGCCTCCTGTACATACATCATCCATACATCACCTCTATAGTGATCGCTGCCTCCTGTATATACATCATCCATACATCACCTCTATAGTGATCGCTGCCTCCTATATATACATCATCCATACATCACCTCTATAGTGATCGCTGCCTCCTGTATATACATCATCCATACATCACCTGTATAGTGATCACTGCCTCCTGTGTATACATCATCCATACGTCACCTCTATAGTGATCGCTGCCTCCTGTACATACATCATCCATACATCACCTCTATAGTGATCGCTGCCTCCTGTATACATCATCCATACATCACCTCTATAGTGATCGCTGCCTCCTATATATACATCATCCATACATCACCTGTATAGTGATCACTGCCTCCTGTGTATACATCATCCATACGTCACCTCTATAGTGATCGCTGCCTCCTGTACATACATCATCCATACATCACCTCTATAGTGATCGCTGCCTCCTGTATACATCATCCATACATCACCTCTATAGTGATCGCTGTCTCCTGTATATACATGATCCATACATCACCTGTATAGTGATCACTGCCTCCTGTGTATACATCATCCATACGTCACCTCTATAGTGATCGCTGCCTCCTGTATACATCATCCATACGTCACCTCTATAGTGATCGCTGCCTCCTGTACATACATCATCCATACATCACCTCTATAGTGATCACTGCCTCCTGCACATACATCATCCATACATCACCTCTATAGTGATCGCTGCCTCCTGTACATACATCATCCATACATCACCTCTATAGTGATCGCTGCCTCCTGCACATACATCATCTCTAGTGATCGCTGCCTCCTGTATATACATCATCCATACATCACCTCTATAGTGATTGCTGCCTCCTGTATATACATCATACCTACATCACCTCTATAGTGATCGCTGCCTCCTGTACATACATCATCCATACATCACCTCTGTAGTGATCGCTGTCTCCTGTATATACATGATCCATACATCACCTGTATAGTGATCACTGCCTCCTGTGTATACATCATCCATACGTCACCTCTATAGTGATCGCTGCCTCCTGTATACATCATCCATACGTCACCTCTATAGTGATCGCTGCCTCCTGTACATACATCATCCATACATCACCTCTATAGTGATCACTGCCTCCTGCACATACATCATCCATACATCACCTCTATAGTGATCGCTGCCTCCTGTACATACATCATCCATACATCACCTCTATAGTGATCGCTGCCTCCTGCACATACATCATCTCTAGTGATCGCTGCCTCCTGTATATACATCATCCATACATCACCTCTATAGTGATTGCTGCCTCCTGTATATACATCATACCTACATCACCTCTATAGTGATCGCTGCCTCCTGTACATACATCATCCATACATCACCTCTGTAGTGATCGCTGTCTCCTGTATATACATGATCCATACATCACCTCTATAGTGATCGCTGCCTCCTGTATACATCATCCATACATCACCTATATAGTGATCGCTGCCTCCTATATATACATCATCCATACATCACCTCTATAGTGATCGCTGCCTCCTGTATACATCATCCATACATCACCTCTATAGTGATTGCGGCCTCCTGTATATACATCACCTCTATAATGATTGCTGCCTCCTGTATATACATCACCTCTAGAGTGATCGCAGCTTCCTGTATATACATCACCTGTATAGTGATCGCAGCCTTCTGTATATACATCATCCATACATGACCTCTATAGTGATCACCTCCATCACCCCTATACACAGTGACAATAAAACGCCCCATAGTGACAGCCACAATGTCCCCACATTTCACACTATATACAAAAAGTACCCTAAATGGAGCAGCTGTGGCGCCTTCCTGACCCCCGCAGACAGCGCGATTCTCTCTGCCTGTACATGTATACATCTGTAAGAACCTAGTGACCTACAACCCGTGTCATCTAATAAAATATAATGTCATATATAATAAACTGCAACGTGAAGTGTAATACCGTATAATCTAATAAAACATCCTATATAGTAACATGTAATATATAATGTAATGTGATATATAACACGTCCCATCGTGTAACATGATGTAATAAAACTATAATGTAACAGGATACAATGTAAATGACATAGTAATGTCCAACGGCCCTGTGTGCTGCCTACGACAGTGTCCTGGTGCTGACGACACTTCACAGAGCTGCGAGGGTTAATAGTGAGCCAGGGCCTCTGTGGTCAGAGTCCTGCGGAGATTCCCTGTGAGCCCCTCGCCCCCTACTGGTCAGTGTCTGTATGTACAGAGATGTGCGTAGACATACCGTACATCTGACCTTTTCTCTCATATCTTGTATTGTATTGTGTGACCGTGCTGACCAATCATATCACTGCTTTCCTTTTCTAATCCTGCACTAGTAATCTAGAAGCTGGAACGTTAGGGCGCTGCCACGCGTTGTGGTTGTGTTGCGCTTAGACTGCAGCCAAAAAAGGCATCAAAAAAATTTATGCGGTTTTTGCAACCACAGATGTGCGTTTACGCTGCGTTTTCTTCTAGCTTGGGAAAACACACAGCAGACTTAGGGCTCATTCAGCTTTGTGGTCCGCAAAATATGGATACCGGCCGTTTGCGTTCCGCATTTCGCACCCAGTGCTATATAGAAATGCCTCTAAGAATAGGACACGCTCTATATTATTTGCAGGGCCGTGGAATTGAACTACGGTGTGCTCTCCGGATCTTTTGCAGCCCTACTGAAATGAATGGATCCACACCTGTTCCGCAAAATTGCAGGACAGATGAGTACCCGTACATAAGGCCATCTGAATAAGCCCTTAAAGCGAACCTGTCAGCATGATAAACCCTATCAGGCATACTCCCTGGTGGGGTTGATCATGCTGATTAAAACAATAGCTGTCTTTTGTTTTTAGCTTGTACCGCTGCAGAAATATCATTACTTTTATATTTGTGCAAATTAGTTAGTTGGAGCACCGAGGGGCTGGCTGTAGCACTAGAAACACCACAGCTAGGAGCACTTCTACAGATAGGAACACCACTACAGTCAGAAGCACCTCTACAGTTAGGATCTCCACTACAGTCAGGAGCACCACTACAGCCAGGAGTGCTGCTACATCTAGGATCTCCTCTACAGCTAGGAGCACCACTACAGCCAGGAGCGCTGCTATAGCTAGGATCTCCACTACAGCTAGGAGCACCTCTACAGCTAGGATCTTCAGTACAGCTAGGATCTCCACTACAGCTAGGAGTACCACTACAGCCAGGAGCGCTGCTATAGCTAGGATCTCCACTACAGCTAGGAGCACCACAACAGCGAGGAGCCCTGCTACAGCTAGGATCACCACTACAGCTAGGAGCACCACTACAGCCAGGAGCGCTGCTATAGCTAGGATCTCCACTACAGCTAGGAGCACCACTACAGCCAGGAGCCCTGCTACAGCTAGGATCTCCACTACAGCTAGGATCACCACTACAGTCAGGAGCACTTCTACAGATAGGAACAGCAATACAGTCAGGAGCACCTCTACAGCTAGGATCTCCACTACAGCCAGGAGTGCTGCTACAGCTAGGAGCACCACTACAGCCAGGAGTGCTGCTACAGCTAGGAGCACCACTACAGTCAGGAGCCCTGCTACAGCTAGGAGCACCACTACAGCCCAGAGCGCTGCTACAGCTAGGAGCACCACTACAGCCAGGAGCCCTGCTACAGCTAGGATCTCCACTACAGCTAGGATCACCACTACAGTCAGGAGCACTTCTACAGATAGGAACAGCAATACAGTCAGGAGCACCTCTACAGCTAGGATCTCCACTACAGCCAGGAGTGCTGCTACAGCTAGGAGCACCACTACAGCCAGGAGTGCTGCTACAGCTAGGAGCACCACTACAGTCAGGAGCCCTGCTACAGCTAGGAGCACCACTACAGCCCAGAGCGCTGCTACAGCTAGGAGCACCACTACAGCCAGGAGCGCTTCTACAGCTAGGTGTACCGCTACAGCCAGGAGCACTGCTATAGCCAGAAGCACCTCTATAACTAGGAACACCACTACAGCTAGGAGCACTTCTAGGGCTAGGAACACCACTACAGCTAGGAGCACTTCTACAGCTAGGAGAACATCTACAGCTAAGAGTGCTGCTACAGCTAGGAGCACCGCTACAGCCAGGAGAACCCCTACAGCCAAAAGCACAACTACAGCCAGGAGCACTTCTACAGCTAGGAGCACCTCTGCAGCCATGAGAACCACTACAGCCAGAAGCAACGCTACAGCCAGGAGCAACGCTACAGCTAAGCCCTGTTGCTCAGCACACTCCCCTTCCAATTTGATTGATAGGGCAAGACGTCTTGGGGGAGATACATCAAAAGTGATGTAAAGGAAAACTGGCTTAGTTGTCCATAGCAACCAATCAGATTCCATCTTTCATTTAAAAAAATAACTCTAGAAAATCAAAGCCAGTTTTCCTTTACACCGGTTTTGATAACTCTCCCCCTTGCCTGTCTTCTGGCACCTGCGCTGTGGCTCACAACTCTGCTCTTGCGCAGGCACTAATGACGTCGTTCCACCTGGAAGCGGAGGAGCATGCGACGGGTGGAATGACGTTGTCAGTGCCCTGTGAATCTGCCCTTCTCGGCAGCAGATCTAGAGCCGGGCGCAGAGCTTGTGAGCCACAGCGCAGGTGCCAGAAGACAGGCAAGATGAGATGTCCCATTAAAATCAATGAGGGCGGTCATTAACCGCAAGATCACAAGGTCTCGGCGCCTCCTGCGAACAGGAACAGTCTTAAAGGGCCGGGGCAGTCACACTGTATGTAAATAAAACATTGCGGCACATTTACTATAGTTTGTGCCTGTGAGGTTTTAGTCATATTTACTACGGAAATTGTGCCTGTTTTGGAGGGATTTGCTGTTTTGATATTTCAGACTAATTCAGAAGTTTTTAAACTTTTGCCACTTATTTATGTAGGAGCAACTGTTTTACTCCTGAATTAGTCACAAGTCAGTCGTCTACTCCTCTCCACGGCTGGTCATACTTTTCTTCGTCTGTTTTCAGTGGTGAAATTGCCACAAAAGTCACTTTCTGGGAGACGTGCGACTTTTCTCCGCACAGATTAGTCTTTTTTCATGCGCAAAAAAAAAGTGAATATGAACCCGTCTATCTGAAAAACACCCAAAAGTGGTCAGACTAGCGAAAATACCTCGCGTCTAATTCGTGAAACGCTGGGCGACTTTTAATGAAGGAATGAAATACGCCGCTCTAACTGTACGCCCAAAAACAGGCGAGCTTGGTGAATGTGCCCCATTGTCCTGAAATGTGAGGAAAGCTCCGGCATCTTTCTAGCGGACTTTTGTGTTTCAGTTTCTCACCATTTTCAACAACTCTGCTTGCTGTTAGTGAATTAGACAATCCTTGCTGAGACTGACCATCCATCCATCTTGACCTAATTAATACTTCTCAGAGCTGAGGGCTTGGTGCAGTTGCATTCAGTCGAGACAATCCTCGAATTACACATTTTACCTGCACTGATACATTGTTACAAAACACAATATCAGCACAGGTGGGATTTGTGTTCCTGTGTTTGGCTCAGAGAGGATACATTGTAACAAACCCTCAGCTGTGAGAAGTATTAGGTCCACACAAAGCGTATAAAGCCGATGTAACCACATTTTGGGTCATTTACAAAGACCGGCTTTTTACACTGCCGGAGGATTCGGCTAATTTATGACAAGGCGTGCGCCTGGAGTGAAAAATACTCTAGCCCCTGGCTGATACCTCCTGACTGATAACCTCCTGGCTGATACCTCCTGACTGACAGCCCCTGACTGACAGCCCCTGCCTGATACCTCCTGATTGACAGCCTGCTGACTGATACCTCCTGACTGACACCTCCTGACTGATACCTACTGGCTGATACCTACTGGCTGATACCTCCTGACTGATACCTCCTGACTGACAGCCCCTGACTGATACCTCCTGACTGACACCTCCTGACTGATACCTCCTGACTGACAGCCCCTGACTGATACCTCCTGACTGACACCTCCTGACTGACACCTCCTGACTGATACCTACTGGCTGATACCTCCTGACTGATACCTCCTGACTGACAGCCCCTGACTGATACCTCCTGACTGATAACCTCCTGGCTGATACCTCCTGACTGACACCTCCTGACTGATACCTCCTGACTGATAACCTCCTGGCTGATACCTCCTGACTGACAGCCCCTGACTGACAGCCCCTGCCTGATACCTCCTGATTGACAGCCTGCTGACTGATACCTCCTGACTGACACCTTCTGACTGACACCTCCTGACTGATACCTCCTGACTGACACCTCCTAACTGATAGCCCCTGACTGATACCTCCTGATTGACAGCTCCTGACTGACAGCTTCTGACTGACACCTACTGGCTGATACCTCCTGACTGATACCTCCTGACTGACAGCCCCCTGACTGACACCTCCTGACTGACAGCCCCTGACTGACAGCTTCTGACTGACACCTACTGGCTGATACCTCCTGACTGATACCTCCTGACTGACAGCCCCTGACTGACAGCTTCTGACTGATACCTCCTGACTGATAGCTCCTGACTGACACCTCCTGACTGATACCTCCTGACTGACAGCCTCCTGGCTGATACCTCCTGATTGACAGCCTGCTGACTGATACCTCCTGACTGACACCTCCTGACTGACACCTCCTGACTGACACCTCCTGACTGACACCTCCTAACTGACAGCTCCTGACTGATACCTCCTGACTGACACCTCCTGACTGATACCTCCTGACTGACACCTCCTGACTGACACCCCCTGACTGACACCTCCTGACTGACAGCCTCCTGACTGACACCCCCTGACTGACACCTCCTGACTGACACCCCCTGACTGACACCTCCTGACTGACAGCTCCTGACTGACAGCTCCTGACTGATACCTCCTGACTGACAGCTCCTGACTGACACCTCCTGACTGACACCCCCTGACTGACACCTCCTGATTGATACCTCCTGACTGACACCTCCTGATTGATACCTCCTGACTGACAGCTCCTGGCTGATACCTCCTGACTGATACCTCCTGACTGACAGCCCCTGACTGACAGCCCCTGACTGATACCTCCTGACTGACACCTCCCTGACTGACACCTCCTGACTGATACCTCCTGACTGACAGCCCCTGACTGATACCTCCTGACTGATACCCCCTGACTGACAGCCTCCTGACTGACACCTCCTGACTGACAGCCCCTGGCTGACACCTCCTGACTGATACCTCCTGACTGACACCTCCTGACTGATACCCCCTGACTGACAGCCTCCTGACTGACACCTCCTGACTGACAGCCTCCTGACTGACACCTCCTGACTGATACCTCCTGACTGATACCTCCTGACTGATACCACCTGACTGATACCCCCTGACTGACAGCCTCCTGACTGACACCTCCTGACTGATACCTCCTGACTGATACCTCCTGACTGACACCTCCTGACTGACACCTCCTGACTGATACCCTCCTGACTGACACCTCCTGACTGACAGCCCCTGGCTGACACCTCCTGACTGATACCTCCTGACTGATACCTCCTGACTGATACCTCCTGACTGATACCTCCTGACTGATACCTCCTGACTGATACATTGCCATGCTGTTACATCGTCTCATACCCTTCCACTAAAACTGCTGGTGCACAGGGCATGAATACTACAGGGTTCCCAGGGTACTATTCTGATAGTCCGGCACATGATACCCCCTCCACATATACCACCAGGAAATTGTGCTGCCACTCGAACTGGTCTATGATAGGTACTAGACCCAGGGACTCACAGAGACGGGGGAAGGACAGGACAGATGGCAGCAGCTGGCAGAGTGTTGCTCCGCCTGGCACCCTATGGTGTCTGAGCAGAAAAGGTGACCTGTTTGTATAGGAACCACCTGTTGCAGAGCGGCCAGGACCTGTCATCCGGAACAATGAGCCATTGAGTCCAGACACTGGGGGAACGTGTGGGTGATGTGCACCTCATAAATACAACCCCACCACATCTCCAGGCAACCTTAATAGCCTCTACCAGTAGTGTGTGACAGCGCCCCCTAGTTACCGCAGTCATGTGCGATAGCGCCCCCTAGTTACCGCAGTCATGTGTGACAGCGCCCACTAGTTACCGCAGTCATGTGTGACAGCGCCCCCTAGTTACCGCAGTCATGTGCGATAGCGCCCCCTAGTTACCGCAGTCATGTGTGACAGCGCCCCCTAGTTACCGCAGTCATGTGTGACAGCGCCCCCTAGTTACCGCAGTCATGTGCGATAGCGCCCCCTAGTTACCGCAGTCATGTGTGACAGCGCCCCCTAGTTACCGCAGTCATGTGCGATAGCGCCCCCTAGTTACCGCAGTCATGTGTGACAGCGCCCCCTAGTTACCGCAGTCATGTGTGACAGCGCCCCCTAGTTACCGCAGTCATGTGTGACAGCGTCCCCTAGTTACCGCAGTCATGTGTGATAGCGCCCCCTAGTTACCGCAGTCATGTGTGACAGCGCCCCCTAGTTACCGCAGTCATGTGTGACAGCGCCGCCTAGTTACCGCAGTCATGTGTGACAGCGCCCCCTAGTTACCGCAGTCATGTGTGACAGCGCCCCCTAGTTACCGCAGTCATGTGTGACAGCGCCCCCTAGTTACCGCAGTCATGTGTGACAGCGCCGCCTAGTTACCGCAGTCATGTGTGACAGCGCCCCCTAGTTACCGCAGTCATGTGTGACAGCGCCCCCTAGTTACCGCAGTCATGTGTGATAGCGCCCCCTAGTTACTGCAGTCATGTGTGACAGCGCCCCCTAGTTACCGCAGTCATGTGTGATAGCGCCCCCTAGTTACCGGTCATGTGTGACAGCGCCCCCTAGTTACCGCAGTCATGTGTGATAGCGCCCCCTAGTTACCGCAGTCATGTGTGACAGCGCCCCCTAGTTACCGCAGTCATGTGTGACAGCGCCGCCTAGTTACCGCAGTCATTTGTGACAGCGCCCCCTAGTTACCGCAGTCATGTGTGACAGCGCCCCCTAGTTACCGCAGTCATGTGTGACAGCGCCCCCTAGTTACCGCAGTCATGTGTGACAGCGCCCCCTAGTTACCGCAGTCCAGATAGGTCTGGCGGCGCGCCTGCGCTCTGATGAGAGGGCCAGGAAGAGCAGTCATGGGGAATTTGATTGCTGCTCATCGAGAAACATTACAGAAAATATCTCATAAATGACATAAAGGGCGTGGCAGACACAAAACGTGGACTCAAACCCTCATCAGATCTAATCCCCGATCACCAATAAATATGTTTATGTCAATTTCTTACCACTGCTTGCTGCCAATGAATAGGAACGTACTTGGCTCCATCCAGAGGGTGAAAACCCGTCCAGAGCTTAGGTCTCTCGCAGCTGAGTGTCTGTTACAATTGCATACAGTTCAGACAATCTTCTGTGAGGAGCTGCCACGTTAGGAGCGGATTAAAAAAGAGGGATATTTGTCCTGAATTCTCGGACTTTTTTATGATCCACGTCTGATTTTGGCTTTAAGAACCGCATAAAATACCTGACCGTGTAGCAGCACCCTGAGAGAAATGCATCCAGCGCACAAGTGTGCAGATAGTTTGTTACAATGTATCAGCCTGGACGCAGCGACCAGGTATCACAGAGGACCGCCTACACTAGATACAGATGTAACAAACCCTCAGCAGTGAGATGCATTAGGTAAATAGAGCTCAATATCTGATTTGGCTACTTTCACATCTGTGTTGTTAATTCCGGTTTCGATATCCGGCAGAGAATCTCAAAATCAGAACCGGAAATAAACGGATCCGTGTCATTTAGTACATCCAGATGCATCCGTTTCAGCCGGATCCGGATGTATTAAATCAAAACTGGATCCGGATTGGATTGTCAGTCAGTGGGTGTCGGATCAGGCGCCCTGACATTCATTTCCATGCCGGATCCAGACACAAACCTGCAGCTTGAAGCAGTTTTGTGTCCGGCGCCAAAACACAAAACGGAGCTGATGCATCCTGTTCCGTTTTTTCCCCCCATTGACAATGAATAGAGATGAAACGGAAGCATTTAATTCCACATCCCCATAGCTGGTTTTTAAAAAGAAAAAATAAAAGGTGATTTTTTTATTTATGTTGAAAAGTGAAAAGAAAGTATATATATATATAGGCCTACAACAGAATTAATATCGCCTTCTGGCATTTTAAAAAATAATTCTGGACAAATTAGGATAATTTATTTTTGAATTTAGATGATTTGAGTGCAAAACTCTCTTGTTTTTTGACCCTCATCTCTCCCTTATATAATAAAAAGAAATATTCAAAAACATCACAAAAAATAAAAAGGCTCCCTCTCCCCAAAATTGGTTCCGGTGATAATAACTAGTAACAGAAGGTATGGCTCTTTTTTTAAACAGAAACCAAATTTAGAGACTTTGACTATAGAAGCTAATCAAGTTTTCTCAAATACTAGCTTTACCTCTTAATCAGATTGATATAAATACAGCTTTCAAAAATATAAATAAGACGTAAAACCAACACGTTAGGTCCTGATGGGAAGCTGCACGTCTAGAGACCCATCTACAACAAGGTCTGGTATATAGGGGTTAGAGAATCCCATTGTCTGGTATATAGGGGTTAGAGAATCCCATTGTCTGGTATATAGGGGTTAGAGAATCCCATTGTCTGGTATATAGGGGTTAGAGAATCCCATTGTCTGGTATATAGGGGTTAGAGAATCCCATTGTCTGGTACATAGGGGTTAGAGAATCCCATTGTCTGGTATATAGGGGTTAGAGAATCCCATTGTCTGGTACATAGGGGTTAGAGAATCCCATTGTCTGGTACATAGGGGTTAGAGAATCCCATTGTCTGGTATATAGGGGTTAGAGAATCCCATTGTCTGGTACATAGGGGTTAGAGAATCCCATTGCGACCAAATTCACGTCTTGATGATGCAGAGTTTACAAAAGAGGGGGAACAACTATTAACAGATTGTTCCTTGAAACTTCTTAACTATCTATAGAATACGAAAAAACTGCATTCAATAAATTGGACACACGGTAAGGCTACTTTCACACTCGCGGCAGAGTGATCCGGCAAGCCGTTCCGTCGCCTGCAAACTGAAAGCATTTGTAGACGGATCCGGAGAAACTGAGCCGTTATATATTTTTTTCACATTTTTCCCTAGGACGGAAAAGAAAAACGCTAGTGTGAAAGTACCCTAAGAAAGGGAAATCAAAGAGATAGAAACCTTCAGCCAACATCCTGACTTTACCTAATCTTCAGCTCAAACTAAAAAAATAACATTGATCGTTTACAAAGTGAGATAAAAGAGAGGAAACATAGAAAATACATCAGGGACCGATCTGATTTCGAGAGTGAATTGCGTATATATATTTGGAAGACTAAAAATACATCACAAAAATATATAGAGACCTCTGATACTGAAACATCAGGAACGGAGAGCTCAGTTTATTCCGGGAAAAAATCATCAAAGAGGAGGTATAAAAAGAAAGCTTAGGAAAAGAAGATACCGGGTACCTAAAAGACAAGCAAAAGATCCGTCTGAAATAAGACCAATGTGCTCAGATATAGGGGAAAGCAGACAACAAGCACCATTGAAATACAAAGGAAATAAATATAAATCCCAACTCTCCGGGTGCATCTGGCGGCTTTTATAGCCCTTTGTTTTTGCGCAATCATCAGGTCAAATAATGGAACAATGACAATATATGAATACACAGTCGATTCCAGGCATCTACCTCTCACGGGGAGAAAAATACTACCATGGCCCCCTCTTTTTTTAGGCCACCCAGGGGTACAACTAAGGGACCGGGAAAAGTGGAGTTACAACAAATAGAGAATGAGGTAGAAATACAACAAATAAGAAATGAATCCGATAGGGTCAAACTGGAAAATACACAGATTATAATCTGTCATCTTATACTTTAACCACAGCGGAAGAATATTGGCGAAAGGCCTTACTTACTCCCCAATACCAAAATGCGATAAATTTGTGTGGCTCAAAGACATACATTTATTCGCACGTAAACTTGCCCTCCATAAAACGCATTTAAACTCTGAATGTGACATTAAGCGGATGCAGAAAAAAGAGAGTGAATGCGTTGAAACTTTGGAGAGTTTAATCAATGAGAATGAGCCCTAGAAATACCAATAGAGACACCTTTTACTACATTTAAAATGACTTCATCGTTTTCCCAGTACAAAGAAATTGATACATTTGTAACACTGGTGACACAGGACATACAAGCATTAAAACTCAGAAAAGAAAGGAGCAAATCAAATCTGACCTCCTCTGAAAATAAAGCATTGGAAGAATTACGTAAGAACGATGCATTGGTGATAAAACCAAGCGACAAGGGAGGCAACATTGTCATACGGGACAAACAAGATTATGTGAAGATGGCTCTACCACTGGAATACCTATCAGGTTATTCCTTATAACCCCACAGAAAGATACTCAGGAGTTAAAAGAGTTTCTCACATGGGACAAAACTGCCAATTATTAATAAATAAAGATGAATTCCGCTATCTATACAATAAGTCTCCAACGGTACCAACGTTTTACGCACTCCCAAAAGTCCATAAGAAAAGAACGCCAGGTCCCTGTACGCCTATAGTGTCAGGAAATGAATCAGCAATTGTGTCGATCAGATATTAAGACGTTTTGTAACAGCACTGCCTTCATATATAAGAGATACAAAAGATCTCCTTCAAAAATGAATGATGTGTCTCTCCCTCCAAATACACTATTAGCACCGTCCCTTCACAGTAATATACGGCACCCACTGGGCCTAAATGCAGTTAGATATTTTATAAACACAAAAGTGTCACTTTTCACAAGCACAATGAATGTTTTATCACTACTGGAATTATTTTATGTTTCAGGGGCGGTTCACCAAATAAGGGACCGCAATGGGGACGGCATGTGCACCAACGTACGCAAATCTTTTTTTTAGGGTGTTGGGAAAATCACAGATGAGATGTCTCTATATACCTGCAACATCATGTATTGGGGCAGGTATATAGAGGACATTCTCATTCTATGGGAGGGCAGTAAGTCAACTTTTTTGGAATTTGCCGAAAAACTCAATGATAACAATATCGGCATGAAATATACATATGAGATACAGGAAGAAGAGATCGGCTTTCTTGATCTGAAAATAAAAAAATCTGAAGAAGGAGTACAGACATCTATAGAAAATCAACAGCAACAAGTAGTTACCTACATTGGACAAGCTGGCATCGAGGGGGGTGCCAACTGGACAATATCTTAGAGCGCGGAGAAACTGCTCGGATGACAATTCTTTTATGGTTGAGAGACGAAAATTATATCGGAGATTTCAAGAACGTGGCTATCCCAAACATCCCCCATAATGCTAAAATAAAAAAACATGACGATCTGTTGGACAATAAGATACCGAAAAAATGGAAGTGATTAGATGTAAAGGTACGTATGATGGATACACTAAAGAAATCAATACGATTCTGAAAAAGTATCGGCATATACTACAGTCAGATGGGGACCTTAAATCTGTTCTCAGCCCACACCCGAGTGTAACCTATCGGAGAGGATTTCATCTTAAAGATTATCTTGTTCACAATCATCATCATCATCATCAAGAACAGAAATTACCAACGAAAAAGCAAAAAGAGGACCTTATGTGGAGACTGTGCCTTTTGTAAGTTTATTTTGAGAGCGCAGTCCTTTACAAACCCGAGTGATGGCAAAAAATACGAAATATAACTCAAGGGGTTATTTATGTCACAAGGTGCACCAGTCCAAAATCATACGTAGGTGAAACCACACAAGAATTGAGACGACGGATATCTGGTCATTTGAGTGCGATTGAAACAAATAAAGACACATCAATTGCACGACATATAAAAAAAATGAATGAGAACAACCCTAATAGCCTAAAGTTCTGGGGTATTGAAAAAGGGAAAAAGGGACCAAGGGGGGAATTTGGCTAAAAAACTTTTGCAGATTGAGGCGAGGTGGATATATAAGCACAACACAATGAGCCCCACCGGCCTCAACTAAGGTTTTCTCTTCTCAGACTTCATATAATAATAATAATAAGAAGAAGAATAAATATAAAAAATCTTCTTTTTTTGAAAACCAATTAAAGATTAAAGCCAAACATGAGGATCCAGATCATAAATAGACTATAATAATGAAATGGAAGTCTGTAGGATCAGTAGAATACATGGATAAAACATTTCAAATTAATATGGAGAAATAAATTATTATATACTTTTTAGGGACTAAGGAGGGAAATAATGGGGACAATTGGTAGGGTATTGTTAAAAAAAAAAACTATTAAAAAAAGTTACACGATGGAGAACAAATTAAAGAATGTAAATAAAACAATATTATCAAATCCTACATGATTAGAAAGAAAAATAAGAAAAATAGAAAAATAAAGAATACAGAATAAAAAATTAGTTATATTGTTACGATCCAGGAGGATTAGTATAATAAACAATGATTAAAAATACTAATGGATATAAGTAATAACTGATGTAGTTTAGAGGGATAAAACCTATTTACTGCTAATCATGGTTATTATTGTTTTTGAAAATGTCTATGTATATTATATATCCTCTCGTTTAATTATGTATATCAGAATTTTTCTCCCTATATAAAAATAATTTCCTAATATATGTGATAATAGGTGTTATTTTCTCCTTTACATGATCATATATGTTTAATTCTCCCCTGCTGATCCTGGGGGCTTTATATATTGACAAGTAGATTCATATCTGCCCCCTATGAAGATGTCCGAGTCCTGAGACATGCGCAATATCAGAGAACAACAACCAGGAGTTAAAGTCCAAATACACGCGCAGTATGAACACATAGCAGAGAGACGATTAGCGCTATGAGAACGAGGAGAGCGCGTCTAAGGCTACTCTCACACTGGCGTTTTCGCTTTCCGTTTGTGAGATCCGTTCAGGGCTCAGCGTCCAAAATGGATCAGTTTGCATTCTAACGCATTCTGAATGGAAAAGGATCCGCTCAGAATCCATCAGTTCCGTCTCCATTCCGCTCTGGAGGCCGCCTGCAGCGTTTTGGATCCGTCCTGGCACACAATGTAAGTCAATGGGGACGGATCTGTGTAAATTATTTGTTTTATTTGAGTTTTAAATTTTTTTCATAAGTACAGATCAAATTACATAACAAACTAAACATATCACATACATCATAGAACGGGGACGGATCTGTTTTCACAATCTGGCACAATAGAAAACGGATCCGTCCTCCACTGACTTTCAATGGTGTTCAAGACGGATCCGTTTTGGCTATGTTGCAGATCATACAACCGGATCCGTTCTGAACGGATGCAGACGGTTTTATTATCTGAACGGATCCGCACAAAACGCGAGTGTGAAAGTAGCCTTATAAATAATGGACGAGCCCTAATAGAGCAGGAGAGAGAAAAGTCACATCTGAAGGGACTTATTGTAACAAAGTAAATGGTGAATGAGAAGAACTCAATGTGTTACAATTCTGACATGGCAATGGTTGACAAGAAGTAAATTACCCTCAGTTATTATTTGATGATGGGGTCGAGACAATGTAACCACTGCCATTACACCTATCTACTCAGCTGACAGCACTAGTAACAATTTATTATTTATTTTTTAACACACTAATAGTTAATTTGGGTTTTTAATCTTAATGCAGGCTTTACTGTAGTGCATCCAACACAGAAACAGATACAAATACCACTTTGAAGATTTTATAATCCGTTCTGTGTTGGTTTTTAAACTGAGAAAATAAAGGTGATTTTTTTATTTATGTTGAAAAGTGAAAAGAAAGTATATATCGGCCTAAACCAGAATTAATATCGCCTTCTGGCTATTGTTCGGAGTGCAGAACAGAAAATGTGCACGGTTTTCATGCGGGTTTCTGTGCGTTTCCACACTACAGTTTAGTTTTTAGGGCGGATTTGATGCGGATTTTCCTCAAATCTCACCCTTAGGCTACATGCACACGAACGTTGTTTGTTTCCGTGTCCATTCCATTATTTTTGCAGATAGGATGCGAACCCCATTCATTTCAATGGGTCCGCAAAAAATACGGGCAGCACACCGTGTGCTGTCCGCATCAGCTCCGTAGCCCCGCAAAAAAAATAGAACATGTCCTATTCTTGTCCGTTTTAGGCATTGTTACAATGGATCCCCCCAAAAAAACGGATGGCAATTTGCGGACCACAAGACACATACGGTCGAGTGCATGTAGCCTTACATTGAAAAGGGTGAAATCTGTTTCTGCACTAAAAAAATTGCCCACAGAAAAAAAAGCTAAGTGCCGATGAGATTTGTGTAGCGGCCGACACTGCGTTTTATCCACATGAGAATCTGCGTAAAAAACGATTGTAATCCGCAGCGCGCGCAGGTCCGTGTGTGGCATCTTCAAGCTGTGCCAGGTTTCTGCACCATGCGCCCCCTATAGGCAGATGTAATAACCCTGGTGGGGGATGGGCTGTGGGGCCATCAGCGGCAGTTAGCGCAGATTTTATCGGCTCGTGTAATGTTATCCTTAGGCCTGTGTGTATTTGTCTAACAGTTTTATTTCGGGAATTAGCCACATGTTATAAAGCGCCGCCATCAAATATTCCACAACGTGAGCTCAACAGAGACACTGCGCAAAATAAACTCCCAGCCGCGGGTGTAAATGAACCCCAGATGTAGGAAGCAGGAGGGATTAACCCCGTCAGGACGGGAGGAAAGTAAATCATCTGACAACTACTGACAACCACATCCAGCAGGTATGGGGATAAATGGGCTTCCATACATGTATGTGACGTGTGCCGGAAGGTGCGACCCCAAAACATGAAACCCTGCTGCTCTCTAGCGCGCCCCGCGCCTGCACTTCTCATTCTCTGTCTTTCTTCCATTCTCTCTCAAATCTTCCTTTCTTTCCGCCATTCTCTCTTCCTCTTTTCTCTCTTCCCCCCTTTCTTTCTCTCTCCATCATTCCGGTTTTATCTCTCTCATTTATTACACTCCAGTCACGCCCGGGGCTATAATCACAATTATTCTGACTCCAGCATCAGAATGTTATTGTGTTCTAAGGAACCATGAGTGGCGGAGACGGAGAACCTTTTACAGGCGGAGTGCCCATTCTGCAACCCAAAACTCACGTATTTATCGCAGAGTGCCAACACGGCACTTCACCCGGAATACTACCGTCCAATATAGTATATTCTCCGTGTACTTTATCATTTAGCTATAACATCCTGCCTGCATTCAGTGCTCTGCCTGCGCTGTTCATAGTGCGCCTGCGCTGATGGATGGCAGGAAAAGTCTAGGGCATATTGGTACAACATAGACATTTTCCAGGGTGCTGGTGCCCACAGAGAGGGCTCGGAGTGCCACCTGTGCCATAGGTTCACCACCACTGATCTAAGCCTTTACTGAAACCATCACCTGTTCCTACTGTAAACAACTAAGGTGACTACTCCACGGATTCACTGCTCGTACAGTAAAGAATCAGCTCCTAAGGCGATTACTCCACGGATTCACTGCTCTTACAGTAAAGAATCAGCTCCTAAGGCGATTACTCCACGGATTCACTGCTCTTACAGTAAAGAATCAGCTCCTAGGGCGATTACTCCACAAATTCACTGCTCGTACAGTAAAGAATCAGCTCCTAGGGCGATTACTCCACGGATTCACTGCTCGTACAGTAAAGAATCAGCTCCTAGGGCGATTACTCCACGGATTCACTGCTCTTACAGTAAAGAATCAGCTCCTAGGGCGATTACTCCACAAATTCACTGCTCGTACAGTAAAGAATCAGCTCCTAAGGCGATTACTCCACGGATTCACTGCTCTTACAGTAAAGAATCAGCTCCTAAGGCGATTACTCCACGGATTCACTGCTCTTACAGTAAAGAATCAGCTCCTAGGGCGATTACTCCACAAATTCACTGCTCGTACAGTAAAGAATCAGCTCCTAGGGCGATTACTCCACGGATTCACTGCTCGTACAGTAAAGAATCAGCTCCTAGGGCGATTACTCCACGGATTCACTGCTCTTACAGTAAAGAATCAGCTCCTAGGGCGATTACTCCACGGATTCACTGCTCTTACAGTAAAGAATCAGCTCCTAAGGCGATTACTCCACGGATTCACTGCTCTTACAGTAAAGAATTAGCTCCTAAGGCGATTACTCCACGGATTCACTGCTCTTACAGTAAGAAATCTGCTCCTAGGGCGATAACTCCATAGATTCACTGCTCTTACAGTAAAGAATCAGCTACTAAGGCGATTACTCCACGGATTCACTGCTCTTACAGTAAAGAATCAGCTCCTAAGGCGATTACTCCACGGATTCACTGCTTTTACAGTAAAGAATCAGCTCCTAGGGCGATTACTCCACGGATTCACTGCTCTTACAGTAAAGAATCAGCTCCTAGGGCGATTACTCCATGGATTCACTGCTCTTACAGTAAAGAATCAGCTCCTAGGGCGATTACTCCACGGATTCACTGCTCTTACAGTAAAGAATCAGCTCCTAAGGCGATTACTCCACAGATTCACTGCTCTTACAGTAAGAAATCAGCTCCTAGGGCGATAACTCCATAGATTCACTGCTCTTACAGTAAAGAATCAGCTCCTAAGGTGATCACTCCTTGAATTCACTGCTCGTACAGTAAAGAATCAGCTCCTAGGGCGATTACTCCACGGATTCACTGCTCATACAATAAAGAATTACCTCCTAAGGTAATCACTCCTTGGATTCACTACTCTTACAGTAAAGAATCAGCTCCTAGGGCGATAACTCCACGGATTCACTGCTCTTACAGTAAAGAATCAGCTCCTAGGGCGATTACTCCACAGATTCACTGCTCTTACAGTAAAGAATCAGCTCCTAAGGCGATTACTCCACGGATTCACTGCTCTTACAGTAAGAAATCAGCTCCTAGGGCGATTACTCCACAGATTCACTGCTCTTACAGTAAAGAATCAGCTCCTAAGGCGATTACTCCACGGATTCACTGCTCTTACAGTAAGAAATCAGCTCCTAGGGCGATTACTCCACAAATTCACTGCTCTTACAGTAAAGAATCAGCTCCTAGGGCGATTACTCCACAGATTCACTGCTCGTACAGTAAAGAATCAGCTCCTAGGGCGATTACTCCACGGATTCACTGCTCGTACAGTAAAGAATCAGCTCCTAGGGCGATTACTCCACGGATTCACTGCTCTTACAGTAAAGAATCAGCTCCTAGGGCGATTACTCCACGGATTCACTGCTCTTACAGTAAAGAATCAGCTCCTAAGGCGATTACTCCACGGATTCACTGCTCTTACAGTAAAGAATTAGCTCCTAAGGCGATTACTCCACGGATTCACTGCTCTTACAGTAAGAAATCTGCTCCTAGGGCGATAACTCCATAGATTCACTGCTCTTACAGTAAAGAATCAGCTACTAAGGCGATTACTCCACGGATTCACTGCTCTTACAGTAAAGAATCAGCTCCTAAGGCGATTACTCCACGGATTCACTGCTTTTACAGTAAAGAATCAGCTCCTAGGGCGATTACTCCACGGATTCACTGCTCTTACAGTAAAGAATCAGCTCCTAGGGCGATTACTCCATGGATTCACTGCTCTTACAGTAAAGAATCAGCTCCTAGGGCGATTACTCCACGGATTCACTGCTCTTACAGTAAAGAATCAGCTCCTAAGGCGATTACTCCACAGATTCACTGCTCTTACAGTAAGAAATCAGCTCCTAGGGCGATAACTCCATAGATTCACTGCTCTTACAGTAAAGAATCAGCTCCTAAGGTGATCACTCCTTGAATTCACTGCTCGTACAGTAAAGAATCAGCTCCTAGGGCGATTACTCCACGGATTCACTGCTCATACAATAAAGAATTACCTCCTAAGGTAATCACTCCTTGGATTCACTACTCTTACAGTAAAGAATCAGCTCCTAGGGCGATAACTCCACGGATTCACTGCTCTTACAGTAAAGAATCAGCTCCTAGGGCGATTACTCCACAGATTCACTGCTCTTACAGTAAAGAATCAGCTCCTAAGGCGATTACTCCACGGATTCACTGCTCTTACAGTAAGAAATCAGCTCCTAGGGCGATTACTCCACAGATTCACTGCTCTTACAGTAAAGAATCAGCTCCTAAGGCGATTACTCCACGGATTCACTGCTCTTACAGTAAGAAATCAGCTCCTAGGGCGATTACTCCACAAATTCACTGCTCTTACAGTAAAGAATCAGCTCCTAGGGCGATTACTCCACAGATTCACTGCTCGTACAGTAAAGAATCAGCTCCTAGGGCGATTACTCCACGGATTCACTGCTCGTACAGTAAAGAATCAGCTCCTAGGGCGATTACTCCACGGATTCACTGCTCTTACAGTAAAGAATCAGCTCCTAGGGCGATTACTCCACGGATTCACTGCTCTTACAGTAAAGAATCAGCTCCTAAGGCGATTACTCCACGGATTCACTGCTCTTACAGTAAAGAATTAGCTCCTAAGGCGATTACTCCACGGATTCACTGCTCTTACAGTAAGAAATCTGCTCCTAGGGCGATAACTCCATAGATTCACTGCTCTTACAGTAAAGAATCAGCTACTAAGGCGATTACTCCACGGATTCACTGCTCTTACAGTAAAGAATCAGCTCCTAAGGCGATTACTCCACGGATTCACTGCTTTTACAGTAAAGAATCAGCTCCTAGGGCGATTACTCCACGGATTCACTGCTCTTACAGTAAAGAATCAGCTCCTAGGGCGATTACTCCATGGATTCACTGCTCTTACAGTAAAGAATCAGCTCCTAGGGCGATTACTCCACGGATTCACTGCTCTTACAGTAAAGAATCAGCTCCTAAGGCGATTACTCCACAGATTCACTGCTCTTACAGTAAGAAATCAGCTCCTAGGGCGATAACTCCATAGATTCACTGCTCTTACAGTAAAGAATCAGCTCCTAAGGTGATCACTCCTTGAATTCACTGCTCGTACAGTAAAGAATCAGCTCCTAGGGCGATTACTCCACGGATTCACTGCTCATACAATAAAGAATTACCTCCTAAGGTAATCACTCCTTGGATTCACTACTCTTACAGTAAAGAATCAGCTCCTAGGGCGATAACTCCACGGATTCACTGCTCTTAAAGTAAAGAATCAGCTCCTAAGGCGATTACTCCACAGACTCACTGCTCTTTCAGTAAAGAATCAGCTCCTAGGGCGATTACTCCACAGATTCACTGCTCTTACAGTAAAGAATCAGCTCCTAAGGCGATTACTCCACGGATTCACTGCTCTTACAGTAAGAAATCAGCTCCTAGGGCGATTACTCCACAGATTCACTGCTCTTACAGTAAAGAATCAGCTCCTAAGGCGATTACTCCACGGATTCACTGCTCTTACAGTAAGAAATCAGCTCCTAGGGCGATTACTCCACGGATTCACTGCTCTTACAGTAAAGAATCAGCTCCTAGGGCGATTACTCCACAAATTCACTGCTCTTACAGTAAAGAATCAGCTCCTAGGGCGATTACTCCACAGATTCACTACTTTTACAGTAAAGAATCAGCTCCTAGGGCGATTACTCCATTGATTCACTGCTCTTACAGTAAAGAATCAGCTCCTAGGGCGATTACTCCACGGATTCACTGCTCTTACAGTGAAGAATCAGCTCCTAGGGTGATTACTCCATGGATTCACTGCTCTTGCACTAAAGAATCAGCTCCTAGGGCGATTACTCCACGGATTCACTGCTCTTACAGTAAAGAATCAGCTCCTATGAAGATTACTCCA
Source organism: Bufo bufo (assembly GCF_905171765.1). Classification (NCBI taxonomy): domain Eukaryota; kingdom Metazoa; phylum Chordata; class Amphibia; order Anura; family Bufonidae; genus Bufo; species Bufo bufo. Next base: position 5,608,597 of record NC_053391.1, read on the forward strand.
TGGATTCACTGCTCTTGCAGACAAGAACCAGCTCCTGAGCTGACCATTTCACAGATTCACAACTCTTTAGCCTCATGCACACAGCCATATTTTTGGTCCGCATCTGATCTGCATGTTTGTGGACCCATTAAATTCTATGGCTTCAGAAAATGTGGACAGCACCCGGCTGTCACCTGTGAGCTGTCCGCAGCCATTCCGCAAATAGCAGAACATGTCCTATTCTTGCCTATTTGAGAGACAATAACCGTTCCTATAACAGAAGTGCAGGATACACACCATCAGTATCCATAGGTAGAGGATCGGCGGTTCGCAGACCGCAAAATTCATACGGTCAAGTGCATGTAGCCCCACAGGGAAGAACCAGCGCCTGACATGACAGCTCTCACAGTAAAGAACCAGTTCCGGCTGGTGTGGACTCGGGTGCTGCACCACTCACTCTTCTGTTGCTTTGCAGCCACTGGGCAACAGTTGGGTGAGTGGTGCGACACCCCCATAGGCAAAATATTGTCGCCCAAGTGTTTAAAAAGGTGCAAAAAGGAAATCATGTGACATTTTAAACCAAAAACTGGCATAACATTTTTTGTAAATGACCCCCAAGGTGCCTTTCCCATAGGAGAGGTGCCTGAGCTCTAGTCTTACTAGTCCTAGTGAAGGTGTCCATATCTCTGCTGACTGCCCGTGTACTGAACCTTGCCTGTTTACCATCTCTGATCCTCGGCCTCCTCTCCTGACCATGTCTGTTCATCGTATTGACCCTTAGTTGCCAGCCTTGACCTCAGACTTATTGATATACACAAATTCTGCCTGCACTGATCTCAGACTGTTTTCTGACTACGAGTATTGACTGCCCCCCTGGGTGCCTTGCACTGGTATCTCTGACCCCCATTGGTCAACTGCCAACTATACAAGGACTGTTTCAAGAGGATGCAGCCTGGTGAATCCCTGCAGCAAAGGTCAGATCCCTGTATAGGGGTTAAGGGTGAAAACCAGGGGACCACCTAAATAACGCCTGTCCTACAGTCATCCTTTCCCCGGCCTGAAATGGCTGATAACAGGGAGCAATAGACTGTATTCTTCTGTCCTACAGTCATCCTTTCCCCGGCCTGAAATGGCTGATAACAGGGGGCAATAGACTGTATTCTCCTGTCCTACAGTCATCCTCTCCCCTGAAATGGCTGATAACAGGGAGCAATAGACTGTATTCTTCTGTCCTACAGTCATCCTCTCCCCTGAAATGGCTGATAACAGGGAGCAATAGACTGTATTCTCCTGTCCTACAGTCATCCTCTCCCCTGAAATGGCTGATAACAGGGGGCAATAGATTGTATTCTCCTGTCCTACAGTCATCCTCTCCCCTGAAATGGCTGATAACAGGGGGCAATAGACTGTATTCTCCTGTCCTACAGTCATCCTCTCGCCAAAAAATGGCTGATAACAGGGAGCAATAGACTGTATTCTTCTGTCCTACAGTCATCCTCTCCCCTGAAATGGCTGATAACAGGGAGCAATAGACTGTATTCTCCTGTCCTACAGTCATCCTCTCCCCTGAAATGGCTGATAACAGGGAGCAATAGACTGTATTCTCCTGTCCTACAGTCATCCTCTCCCCTGAAATGGCTGATAACAGGGGGCAATAGACTGTATTCTCCTGTCCTACAGTCATCCTCTCCCCTGAAATGGCTGATAACAGGGAGCAATAGACTGTATTCTCCTGTCCTACAGTCATCCTCTCCCCTGAAATGGCTGATAACAGGGAGCAATAGATTGTATTCTCCTGTCCTACAGTCATCCTCTCCCCTGAAATGTCTGATAACAGGGGGCAATAGACTGTATTCTCCTGTCCTACAGTCATCCTCTCCCCTGAAATGGCTGATAACAGGGGGCAATAGCCTGTATTCTCCTGTCCTACAGTCATCCTCTCCCCTGAAATGTCTGATAACAGGGAGCAATAGACTGTATTCTCCTGTCCTACAGTCATCCTCTCCCCTGAAATGGCTGATAACAGGGAGCAATAGATTGTATTCTCCTGTCCTACAGTCATCCTCTCCCCTGAAATGGCTGATAACAGGGGGCAATAGACTGTATTCTCCTGTCCTACAGTCATCCTCTCTCCTGAAATGGCTGATAACAGGGGGCAATAGACTGTATTCTCCTGTCCTACAGTCATCATCTCCCCTGAAATGGCTGATAACAGGGAGCAATAGACTGTATTCTCCTGTCCTACAGTCATCCTCTCCCCTGAAATGGCTGATAACAGGGGGCAATAGACTGTATTCCCCTGTCCTACAGTCATCCTCTCCCCTGAAATGGCTGATAACAGGGGGCAATAGATTGTATTCTCCTGTCATTCAGTCATCCTCCCCCCTGAAATGGCTGATAACAGGGAGCAATAGATTGTATTCTCCTGTCCTACAGTCATCATCTCCCCTGAAATGTCTGATAACAGGGGCAATAGACTGTATTCTCCTGTCCTACAGTCATCCTCTCCTCTGAAATGGCTGATAACAGGGGCAATAGACTGTATTCTCCTGTCCTACAGTCATCCTCTCCCCTGAAATGGCTGATAACAGGGGACAATAGACTGTATTCTCCTGTCCTACAGTCATCCTCTCCCCTGAAATGGCTGATAACAGGGGCAATAGACTGTATTCTCCTGTCCTACAGTCATCCTCTCCCCTGAAATGGCTGATAACAGGGGGCAATAGACTGTATTCTCCTGTCCTACAGTCATCCTCACCCCTGAAATGGCTGATAACAGGGGGCAATAGACTGTATTCTCCTGTCCTACAGTCATCCTCTCCCCTGAAATGGCTTATAACAGGGGGCAATAGACTGTATTCTCCTGTCCTACAGTCATCCTCTCCCCTGAAATGGCTGATAACAGGGAGCAATAGATTGTATTCTCCTGTCCTACAGTCATCCTCTCCCCTGAAATGTCTGATAACAGGGGGCAATAGACTGTATTCTCCTGTCCTACAGTCATCCTCTCCCCTGAAATGGCTGATAACAGGGGGCAATAGCCTGTATTCTCCTGTCCTACAGTCATCCTCTCCCCTGAAATGTCTGATAACAGGGAGCAATAGACTGTATTCTCCTGTCCTACAGTCATCCTCTCCCCTGAAATGGCTGATAACAGGGAGCAATAGATTGTATTCTCCTGTCCTACAGTCATCCTCTCCCCTGAAATGGCTGATAACAGGGGGCAATAGACTGTATTCTCCTGTCCTACAGTCATCCTCTCCCCTGAAATGGCTGATAACAGGGGGTAATAGACTGTATTCTCCTGTCCTACAGTCATCCTCTCCCCTGAAATGGCTGATAACAGGGGGCAATAGATTGTATTCTCCTGTCCTACAGTCATCCTCTCCCCTGAAATGGCTGATAACAGGGGGCAATAGACTGTATTCTCCTGTCCTACAGTCGTCCTCTCCCCTGAAATGGCTGATAACAGGGGCAATAGACTGTATTCTCCTGTCCTACAGTCATCCTCTCCCCTGAAATGGCTGATAACAGGGGGCAATAGATTGTATTCTCCTGTCCTACAGTCATCCTCTTCCCTGAAATGGCTGATAACAGGGGGCAATAGATTGTATTCTCCTGTCCTACAGTCATCCTCTCCCCTGAAATGGCTGATAACAGGGAGCAATAGACTGTATTCTCCTGTCCTACAGTCATCCTCTCCCCTGAAATGGCTGATAACAGGGGGCAATAGACTGTATTCTCCTGTCCTACAGTCATCCTCTCCCCTGAAATGGCTGATACAAGGGAGCAATAGACTGTATTCTCCTGTCCTACAGTCATCCTCTCCCCTGAAATGGCTGATAACAGGGAGCAATAGACTGTATTCTCCTGTCCTACAGTCATCCTCTCCCCTGAAATGGCTGATAACAGGGGGTAATAGATTGTATTCTCCTGTCCTACAGTCATCCTCTCCCCTGAAATGGCTGATAACAGGGGGCAATAGATTGTATTCTCCTGTCCTACAGTCATCCTCTCCCCTGAAATGGCTGATAACAGGGGGCAATAGACTGTATTCTCCTGTCCTACAGTCATCCTCTCCCCTGAAATGGCTGATAACAGGGAGCAATAGACTGTATTCTCCTGTCCTACAGTCATCCTCTCTCCTGAAATGGCTGATAACAGGGAGCAATAGACTGTATTCTCCTGTCCTACAGTCATCCTCTCCCCTGAAATGGCTGATAACAGGGGCAATAGACTGTATTCTCCTGTCCTACAGTCATCCTCTCCCCTGAAATGGCTAATAACAGGGGGCAATAGACTGTATTCTCCTGTCCTACAGTCATCCTCTCCCCTGAAATGGCTGATAACAGGGAGCAATAGACTGTATTCTCCTGTACTACAGTCATCCTCTCCCCTGAAATGGCTGATAACAGGGGGCAATAGACTGTATTCTCCTGTTCTACAGTCATCCTCTCCCCTGACATGGCTGATAACAGGAGGCAATAGACTGTATTCTCCTGTCCTACAGTCATCCTCTCCCCTGAAATGGCTGATAACAGGGGGCAATAGACTGTATTCTCCTGTCCTACAGTCATCCTCTCCCCTGAAATGGCTGATAACAGGGGGCAATAGACTGTATTCTCCTGTCCTACAGTCATCCTCTCCCCTGAAATGGCTGATAACAGGGGGCAATAGACTGTATTCCCCTGTCCTACAGTCATCCTCTCCCCTGAAATGGCTGATAACAGGGGGCAATAGACTATTTTCCTGTCCTACAGTCATCCTCTCCCCGGCCGGAGGTGACTGATATATAGACAGTCCGCACTCTCATCTGTTCCGCTCACAGTTCTCTGCAGTTTTCCTAAGTGTCAGCGGCAACTGTTCACACATGAGGGTGGTTAAGCCCAACCAGTTTCAAAATAGTCTAAAAAGGGGGGACACAATTTTCCGCCCCCTCCCCCACCTGACAGCTGCCAGACAGGGTGTTGTAAAGGGGGGTTAGAATCCCAGAACTACAGATAAACTCAGCACCAGGAAAAAACATACACAAGCCCCAGCAACAAAGAGGAAACAAGTGCACCCTGTGCTGACAACTCATCAGCCCAGATCTATTTACTCTCTGCCCTGACAACTCATCAGCCCAGATCTATCTACTCTCTGCCCTGACAACTCATCAGCCCAGATCTACCATCTCCCTGATGACTCAGCATAGATCTACCTACTGTGCGTCCTGACCCCTCATCAGCACCACGTCACACATCGCCCAGCACCACGTCACACATCGCCCAGCACCACCGCACACATCGCCCAGCACCACGTCACACATCGCCCAGCACCACGTCACACATCGCCCAGCACCACGTCACACATCGCCCAGCACCACGTCACACATCGCCCAGCACCACGTCACACATCGCCCAGCACCACCGCACACATCGCCCAGCACCACGTCACACATCGCCCAGCACCACGTCACACATCGCCCAGCACCACCGCACACATCGCCCAGCACCACCGCACACATCGCCCAGCACCACCGCACACATCGCCCAGCACCACGTCACACACTGTATTTTATAAGATTTTCATACGTGTAATTTGATTTCCAGTGATAACACAGAGCCGGGCTCCACATTCTGCACATGCCGCCATCCTGCAGTCACTCCTTGGATCTCCATCTATTAATATTACAATCATGGGCAGATTACAGGGGGCACACGAGGGACAGTGTCTGGCCATGATGCCAATCACTGTACCAGAGCTCAGGGCAGGCAGTCCTGGTTCTAATCCCCGATTCACCAGATTATTTACTGGCAGCCGTAATATGGTGACGGAGACTGGGATTATTCCATTGATCCGACCAAAGACAGGCAGAAATGGCAGTGACAACGAAGGTCCCAGGAGAGACAACTGGGGTGTAATCTGAGCAGTGACAACCGGTAAATAATCTGAGCAGCGACAACCGGTAAATAATCTGAGCAGCGACAACCGGTAAATAATCTGAGCAGCGACAACCGGTAAATAATCTGAGCAGTGACAACCGGTAAATAATCTGAGCAGTGACAACCGGTAAATAATCTGAGCACTGACAACCAGTGAGTAACGTGAGCATCGATAACCAGTGAGTAACGTGAGCACTGACAACCAGTGAGTAACGTGAGCACTGACAACCAGTGAGTAACGTGAGCACTGACAACCAGTTCCATTGACGACGAGCCTGACACTGGCAGCACTGGTTGGATAGTGTCAGACTGGGCAGGGAACACCTAATTGTTTATTTATTGTAGGAATAAGAGAGGAATGGCACAACATACAGTCATGGTAGAGGCTACAGAAATGCTACCACATGGGGAATGCAGGCAATTGCTAAAAGACATGTCAGGAGGGGAGACCGCTCCTCCTTAAATGGCGCCATTAAAAAATATTATTTTTCCTGCAAAAATTTGCCCTCATCTGGCTGTGAACGGAAAAAAGGAAACAAGTCACAGCTCCTGGGAGAGGAGGAAAAAAGTAAAGGAAAAAAAGAAAAATGTCTGCGGCGTCAAGGGATTAATAGAGTCCTGTTTAGACAATCCTTGTACTGTACTCCAACAATAGCGTCCGTATCCCCGCTGTCTCCATGGTTACAGACTACAGGCAGGCGCCGGTGTAGTCTGATCGGACTGCTCTCTGGACGGCCTGCGAGTGACAGGATACGCTAATGTTTTCGGCAGCCTTACCAGGACACGGTAATGATTTCCTCTCTGTCCGGCCCCACGGGTCCTGCAGACCATTACATCAACACCCAGAGGCTGAAGAACGGCAACCGAGGCGGGGGAGGGGTACGGAATCACCTCGTACCAGTCTGATCACACACCTCAGCCTATCCAGTCACTAGAGATCAGCGGTGTCATCACTGAGAATGCAGCCTATCCATCACTAGAGATCAGCGGTGACATCACTGAGAATGCCGCCTATCCATCGCTAGAGATCAGCGGTGACATCACTGAGAATGCCGCCTATCCATCACTAGAGATCAGTGGTGACATTACTGAGAATGCCGCCTATCCCCTCACTAGAGATCAGCGGTGACATCACTGAGAATGCCGCCTACCCATTCACTAGAGATCAGTGGTGACATTACTGAGAATGCCGCCTATCCATTCACTAGAGATCAGGGGTGACATCACTGAGAATGCTGCCTATCCATCACTAGAGATCAGCGGTGACATCACTGAGAATGCCGCCTATCCATCACTAGAGATCAGCGATGACATCACTGAGAATGCCGCCTATAAGTTCACTAGAGATCAGCAGTGACATCACTGAGAATGCCGCCTATCCATTCACTAGAGATCAGCGGTGACATCACTGAGAATGCAGCCGATCCATTCACTAGAGATCAGCGGTGACATCACTGAGAATGCAGCCGATCCATTCACTAGAGAACAGCGGTGACATCACTGAGAATGCCGCCTATCCATTCACTAGAGATCAGCGGTGACATCACTGAGAATGCAGCCTGTCCATCACTAGAGATCAATGGTGACATCACTGAGAATGCCGCCTATCCATTCACTAGAGATCAGCGGTGACATCACTGAGAATGCAGCCTGTCCATTCACTAGAGATCAGTGGTGACATCACTGAGAATGCAGCCGATCCATTCACTAGAGATCAGCGGTGACATCACTGAGAATGCAGCCGATCCATTCACTAGAGATCAGCGGTGACATCACTGAGAATGCCGCCTATCCATCACTAGAGATCAGCGGTGACATCACTGAGAATGCCGCCTATCCATCACTAGAGATCAGCGGTGACATCACTGAAAATTCATCCTGTCCATCACTAGAGATCAGCGGTGACATCACTGAGAATGCAGCCTATCCATTCACTAGAGATCAGCGGTGACATCACTGAGAATGCAGCCTATCCATTCACTAGAGATCAGCGGTGACATCACTGAGAATTCATCCTGTCCATCACTAGAGATCAGCGGTGACATCACTGAGAATGCAGCCTATCCATTCACTAGAGATCAGCGGTGACATCACTGAGAATGCAGCCTATCCATCACTAGAGATCAGCGGTGACATCACTGAGAATGCCGCCTATCCATCACTAGAGATCAGCGGTGACATCACTGGGAATGCCGCCTATCCAATCACTAGAGATCAGCGGTGACATCACTGAGAATGCCGCCTATCCATTTACTAGAGATCAGCGGTGACATCACTGGGAATGCTGCCTATCCAATCACTAGAGATCAGCGGTGACATCACTGGGAATGCTGCCTATCCAATCACTAGAGATCAGCGGTGACATCACTGAGAATGCAGCCGATCCATTCACTAGAGAACAGCGGTGACATCACTGAGAATGCCGCCTATCCATTCACTAGAGATCAGCGGTGACATCACTGAGAATGCAGCCTGTCCATCACTAGAGATCAATGGTGACATCACTGAGAATGCCGCCTATCCATTCACTAGAGATCAGCGGTGACATCACTGAGAATGCAGCCTGTCCATTCACTAGAGATCAGCGGTGACATCACTGAAAATTCATCCTGTCCATCACTAGAGATCAGCGGTGACATCACTGAGAATGCAGCCTATCCATTCACTAGAGATCAGCGGTGACATCACTGAGAATGCAGCCTATCCATCACTAGAGATCAGCGGTGACATCACTGAGAATGCCGCCTATCCATCACTAGAGATCAGCGGTGACATCACTGGGAATGCCGCCTATCCATCACTAGAGATCAGCGGTGACATCACTGGGAATGCCGCCTATCCAATCACTAGAGATCAGCGGTGACATCACTGAGAATGCCGCCTATCCATTTACTAGAGATCAGCGGTGACATCACTGGGAATGCTGCCTATCCAATCACTACAGATCAGCGGTGACATCACTGAGAATGCCGCCTATCCATCACTAGAGATCAGCGATGACATCACTGGGAATGCCGCCTATCCAATCACTAGAGATCAGCGGTGACATCACTGGGAATGCTGCCTATCCAATCACTAGAGATCAGCGATGACATCACTGGGAATGCTGCCTATCCAATCACTAGAGATCAGCGGTGACATCACTGGGAATGCTGCCTATCCAATCACTAGAGATCAGCGGTGACATCATATAGTATATACTGTAGATATAAGATTATACATTATAATTGGGTTCATTACCATCTAATAAATAAATAGAACTTTTATGATCATCACCCTCATCATCTCGAGGGCTCGTATGTGGGACGTGGTGAGAGTTGGCGCCGGGTTCAGTCCAGGCCGTGAACACAAGAATCTTGTTTCATATATTTTTAACTATTAACCCTTTGCCGTCCTGCTGTGACCAGATCAGCAGGGAGCGGAGATGATGGGAGATCCAGTGCAGTTACTGTCCCAGGACTATCCCTCCGCTCGTCCGCGGATCCTGCACTCATCAGTGGGATCATTCCTGCCCTGATATCGGCACATTCCCCCGCCGGCAGATCCTAACACTTTCCATATTATTCTATACAAAGCTGCAGGACGCATCGCTGTCAGACATTACAGAACCAACCCTAAATGGTATCACTTTCATTTTCTATTTTCTAAAGGGTTCATCACTAAAAAGTGTCGGCAAAATCCAGATTATAAGAAGAAATTAAAATCGTATAAATATTAATAACCGTCCTCAGCTTCATCCCGCTTGAGTAAAATGACAATCGACACAAAAAATCCAAACATAAAGATAATATTACACGACGAGCAATGTGAACATCCAGGAATAATTGTTCTGGTAAAATGATAAAATGTATCAAATCATTTGGGGATAAAAATATCGCTTATGATCACATAATAATAACACAAAAAGTCTTGTCTAAAGCAACAAATATCTCACGATAACAATGAGCAAATAAAAAATGAGATTGTATAATGGGAGTATACGAGTGACTGTGATAATGAAGCACAAACAATACTGTGAGAGCGTCTAGGGGGTCACATACTTATCACAGGTCCGCATATTGTCCGCTGTGTCTGGCCATTTCTTTAACCCCTTCCTGCTGCAGCCATTCACTTAGCCATAACTTTTTACTTTTATTTTTCAGTTCACAGCCGGGCGCGGCTTGTTTTTTGTGGGATAATGTTGGGTTCACATCACATTTTTCCCATCTGTTTAACGTATACAAAAAAAAGAAAAAGTATAGGTTGAATGGGTTCCATTGTAAAAAAGAAAAAAACTTATCCAATTTTTTTTTTACTGGACTCAGCAGGATACAAGAACGTGGAGCGCTGCCTTTTTGTATCCTTTCTTCTCTAATGTACACATCCAGCGTGATGTGAACCCTTCATTGTACTTTCTAATGGTCGGCTCCATGTAAAAAAAAATCCAGAACTGAAAATGCAATCCCACCAGTTTTATGGATTTCGTTTTTTTACTGTTTTCCCAGTACGATTACAGCAATACATTTTGTAAATAATTTTAATGCATAAAAAAATAAAAAAATAAATTTTTTTTCTTTGCACCGGAATTTTCTGCCGGAGCTGTGCGAGGATTCATTTTTTGCGGAGCGATCTGTGGTTTTTATTGAAACCATATTTTGAGTATTATCTTTGATCACTTTTTATTCAATTTGTTTGGAAAGAGGTGAGCAACCAAAACAAATTTATATATATATTAAAAAAAAATTATATTCAAAGAAATGTTTATTTGTAGTCGCGGAAGGGAATTTAATCTGCAATTGTCGGTCGCCATGACAGGCCTCAGAGCCTTCAGAGGGCCCGCTGCACGGCTCCCGTGACTCAGGTGGAGAGAGGTCTCAGGAAGGGCTCAGGGCCACGGCCAGACAACAGATACAGCGGTTTTCTGTGTGAAAACGAAGTTGCCAGATACCATGGAGAATGCACCACAGTGAAAGGAAACTGCAGGGGGTGGCGGGTACATGTGGACCAGGCCTTACAGAGACTGACACGGAAGGGGAGTGCGTGCCCCTGAGCTAGTATGGCGCACACCGTCCTCTGGACTCCTACATACTGAGACACACGCCAGGAGATGATAGGAGTGGTAGTTTAACCACAGCGACAGAGCCAAGATCTGTACGTTGCAGGAATACTGAAGCCGTCTTCATACAGGACATCTTCTCTGTATAATATGTTCTATAATAAAACACATTTACCTGGCCCTGTACAAGCTGGGACCCCCGGAGGGGACCCCTCAGATACACACAGGGAAGCAGTGGGAACGATATAACGCCATAACAGAACGCAGGAGGGGGAGGAACGGCACAAACCGACCGCCATATCTAAGTACACTGTACAGCTGTGACCAGAACATGCTGGGAGATGTGGTTCCTCTGCAGCTGCAGAGCCACCAAATGGACACTACCACCCTCAGGAGACACAGCAGAATCCCTCAATACAATGATGAGACTCCTAGTTACCTGCACAATCACCCCCAGCATCCTAATAATCTGTGATGCACCCTACATTATATCTATACCATTATAGAATATACACAAGGTATACAACGTACACACCCTACATTATATCTATACCATTATAGAATATACACAAGGTATACAACGTACACACCCTACATTATATCTATACCATTATAGAATATACACAAGGTATACAACGTACACACCCTACATTATATCTATACCATTATACACACACATAGTATATACACACATAGTATACACATACACAGTATATACACACATAGTATACACATACACACACATAGTATACACACATAGTATACACATACACAGTATATACACATACACAGTATATACACACATAGTATACACATACACAGTATATACACACATAGTATACACACACATAGTATACACACACACATAGTATACACACACATAGTATACACATACACACACATAGTATACACACACATAGTATACACACACATAGTATACACATACACACACATAGTATACACACACATAGTATACACACACATAGTATACACATACACACACATAGTATACACATACACACACATAGTATACACACACATAGTATACACATACACACACATAGTATACACATACATAGTATACACATACACACACATAGTATACACACACATAGTATACACATACACACACATAGTATACACACACATAGTATACACACACATAGTATACACACACATAGTATACACACACATAGTATACACATACACACACATAGTATACACACACACATAGTATACACACACATAGTATACACACACATAGTATACACATACACACACATAGTATACACACACATAGTATACACATACACACACATAGTATACACACACATAGTATACACATACACACACATAGTATACACACACACATAGTATACACATACACACACATAGTATACACATACACACACATAGTATACACATACACACACACATAGTATACACATACACACACATAGTATACACATACACACACATAGTATACACACACACACACATAGTATACACATACACACACATAGTATACACACACACACACACACACATAGTATACACACACACACACATAGTATACACACACACACATAGTATACACATACACACATAGTATACACACACACACACATAGTATACACACACACACATAGTATACACACACACATAGTATACACACACACACACATAGCATACACATACACACACACATAGTATACACATACACACACATAGTATACACATACACACACATAGTATACACACACACACACATAGTATACACACACACACACACATAGTATACACACACACATAGTATACACACACACATAGTATACACATACACACACACAGTATACACACACACATAGTATACACACACACACATAGTATACACACACACACATAGTATACACATACACACACATAGTATACACACACACATAGTATACACACACATAGTATACACATACATACACATAGTAGACACACACATACAGTAGTATACACATACACACACATAGTATACACACACAGAGTATACACAATTACACACACATAGTATACACACACATAGTATACACACACATACAGTAGTATACACATAGTATACACACACACACATAGTAGACACACATACAGTAGTATACACACACACGTACAGTAGTGTACCATACACAGACATAATATACACATAGTAGACACATACATACAGTAGTATACCATACACAGACATAATATACACATACATACACATAGTATACACATACACATACAGTAGTATACCATACACAGACATAATATACACATAGTAGACACACACATACAGTAGTATACCATACACAGACATAATATACACATACATACACGTAGTATACATACAGTAGTATACACATAGTATACACACACACACATAGTAGACACCCATACAGTAGTATACACACACACATACAGTAGTATACCATACACAGACATAATATACACAATTACACACACACACACACACATAGTAGACACACACATACAGTAGTATACACATAGTAGACACACACATACAGTAGTATACACATAGTAGACACACACATACAGTAGTATACACATAGTAGACACACACATACAGTAGTATACACATAGTAGACACACACATACAGTAGTATACACATAGTAGACACACACATACAGTAGTATACACATAGTAGACACACACACATACAGTAGTATACACATAGTAGACACACACATACAGTAGTATACACATAGTAGACACACACATACAGTAGTATACACACACACACACACACACACACACTATATACTCTGATCAGCATAGAATTGCCGCCCTTCTCTGCAGCCAATCAGAGCTCGGCTTATCCACCCGCTCATCTCCTGCACCGCTGAGGAAAACTGAAAGCTGCGCTGTGATTGGTTAATAGCATCACCTGAACCTACAGGCCAGTCTATGTGTGACATAGAGGAGGGGGTCACATCCTTTCCACAGTCTCAGCAGGTACAGGAGGCGACACTAACATACAGATTAAAGACACAGATACAGGAGAAAATAAGTGGCCCTGCCCGAAGAGCTGACAGTCTACCTTACATAGAGTATATGTTAGACCCTTTATTGAGTGCCCCCCCCCCCCCCCCCTTGCGGTCCAGTGTGGATGCTCCCGGTGTCTGAGGTGATCTGCGATAAGGCGCAAATCGCCCCCTCATTATCTAACACCACATATACGGGTCGGCTATAGACATATACAGGGTGTCAGGACATGATGGGGGTCATAGTATCTGTATATTATCTGACACCACATATACAGGTCGGCTATAGACATATACAGGGTGTCAGGACATGATGGGGGTCGTAGTATCTGTATATTATCTGACACCACATATACAGGTCGGCTATAGACTTATACAGGGTGTCAGGACATGATGGGGGTCATAGTATCTGTATATTATCTGACACCACATATACAGGTCGGCTATAGACTTATACAGGGTGTCAGGACATGATGGGGGTCGTAGTATCTGTATATTATCTGATGGGGGTCATAGTATCTGTATATTATCTGACACTTCATATACAGGTCGACTATAGACATATACAGGGTGTCAGGACATGATGGGGGTCGTAGTATCTGTATATTATCTGACACCACACATACAGGTCGGCTATAGACTTATACAGGGTGTCAGGACATGATGGGGGTCGTAGTATCTGTATATTATCTGATGGGGGTCATAGTATCTGTATATTATCTGACACTTCATATACAGGTCGACTATAGACATATACAGGGTGTCAGGACATGATGGGGGTCATAGTATCTGTATATTATCTGACACCACACATACAGGTCGGCTATAGACTTATACAGGGTGTCAGGACATGATGGGGGTCGTAGTATCTGTATATTATCTGATGGGGGTCATAGTATCTGTATATTATCTGACACTTCATATACAGGTCGACTATAGACATATACAGGGTGTCAGGACATGATGGGGGTCATAGTATCTGTATATTATCTGACACCACATATACAGGTCGGCTATAGACATATACAGGGTGTCAGGACATGATGGGGGTCATAGTATCTGTATATTATCTGACACCACATATACAGGTCGGCTATAGACATATACAGGGTGTCAGGACATGATGGGGGTCATAGTATCTGTATATTATCTGACACCACATATACAGGTCGGCTATAGACATATACAGGGTGTCAGGACATGATGGGGGTCATAGTATCTGTATATTATCTGACACCACATATACAGGTCGGCTATAGACATATACAGGGTGTCAGGACATGATGGGGGTTATAGTATCTGTATATTATCTGACACCACATATACAGGTCGGCTATAGACTTATACAGGGTGTCAGGACATGATGGGGGTCATAGTATCTGTATATTATCTGACACCACATATACAGGTCGGCTATAGACTTATACAGGGTGTCAGGACATGATGGGGGTCATAGTATCTGTATATTATCTGACACCACATATACAGGTCGGCTATAGACTTATACAGGGTGTCAGGACATGATGGGGGTCATAGTATCAGTATATTATCTGATGGGGGTCATAGTATCAGTATATTATCTGATGGGGGTCATAGTATCTGTATATTATCTGACATTACATATACAGGTCGGCTATAGACATATACAGGGTGTCAGAACATGATGGGGGTCATAGTATCTGTATATTATCTGACACCACATATACAGGTCGGCTATAGACTTATACAGGGTGTCAGGACATGATGGGGGTCATAGTATCTGTATATTATCTGACACCACATATACAGGTCGGCTATAGACTTATACAGGGTGTCAGGACATGATGGGGGTCATAGTATCAGTATATTATCTGATGGGGGTCATAGTATCTGTATATTATCTGACACCACATATACAGGTCGGCTATAGACATATACAGGGTGTCAGGACATGATGGGGGTCATAGTATCTGTATATTATCTGACACCACATATACAGGTCGGCTATAGACATATACAGGGTGTCAGGACATGATGGGGGTCATAGTATCTGTATATTATCTGACACCACATATACAGGTCAGCTATAGACATATACAGGGTGTCAGAACATGATGGGGGTCATAGTATCTGTATATTATCTGACACCACATATACAGGTCAGCTATAGACATATACAGGGTGTCAGGACATGATGGTGGTCATAGTATCTGTATATTATCTGACACCACATATACAGGTCGGCTATAGACATACACAGGGTGTCAGGACATGATGGGGGTCATAGTATCTGTATATTATCTGATGGGGGTCATAGTATCTGTATATCATCTGACACTTCATATACAGGTCGACTATAGACATATACAGGGTGTCAGGACATGATGGGGGTCATAGTATCTGTATATTATCTGACACCACATATACAGGTCGGCTATAGACATATACAGGGTGTCAGAACATGATGGGGGTCATAGTATCTGTATATTATCTGACACCACATATACAGGTCGGCTATAGACATATACAGGGTGTCAGGACATGATGGGGGTCATAGTATCTGTATATTATCTGACACCACATATACAGGTCGGCTATAGACATACACAGGGTGTCAGGACATGATGGGGGTCATAGTATCTGTATATTATCTGACACCACATATACAGGTCGGCTATAGACATACACAGGGTGTCAGGACATGATGGGGGTCATAGTATCTGTATATTATCTGATGGGGGTCATAGTATCTGTATATTATCTGACACCACATATACAGGTCGGCTATAGACTTATACAGGGTGTCAGGACATGATGGGGGTCATAGTGTCTGTATATTATCTGACACCACATATACAGGTCGGCTATAGACATATACAGGGTGTCAGGACATGATGGGGGTCATAGTATCTGTATATTATCTGACACCACATATACAGGTCGGCTATAGACTTATACAGGGTGTCAGGACATGATGGGGGTCATAGTATCTGTATATTATCTGAGGGGGGTCATAGTATCTGTATATTATCTGACACCACATATACAGGTCGGCTATAGACATATACAGGGTGTCAGGACATGATGGGGGTCATAGTATCTGTATATTATCTGACATTACATATACAGGTCGGCTATAGACATATACAGGGTGTCAGGACATGATGGGGGTCATAGTATCTGTATATTATCTGACATTACATATACAGGTCGGCTATAGACATATACAGGGTGTCAGGACATGATGGGGGTCATAGTGTCTGTATATTATCTGACACCACATATACAGGTCGGCTATAGACTTATACAGGGTGTCAGGACATGATGGGGGTCGTAGTATCTGTATATTATCTGATGGGGGTCGTAGTATCTGTATATTATCTGACACTTCATATACAGGTCGGCTATAGACTTATACAGGGTGTCAGGACATGATGGGGGTCATAGTATCTGTATATTATCTGACACCACATATACAGGTCGGCTATAGACTTATA
The DNA here is from genome assembly GCF_905171765.1 of Bufo bufo. Taxonomy (NCBI): domain Eukaryota; kingdom Metazoa; phylum Chordata; class Amphibia; order Anura; family Bufonidae; genus Bufo; species Bufo bufo. The sequence goes on from NC_053391.1 coordinate 5,626,044, forward strand.
CAGGGTGTCAGGACATGATGGGGGTCGTAGTATCTGTATATTATCTGACACCTCATATACAGGTCGGCTATAGACATATACAGGGTGTCAGGACATGATGGGGGTCATAGTATCTGTATATTATCTGACACCACATATACAGGTCGGCTATAGACATATACAGGGTGTCAGGACATGATGGGGGTCATAGTATCTGTATATTATCTGACACCACATATACAGGTCGGCTATAGACATATACAGGGTGTCAGGACATGATGGGGGTCATAGTATCTGTATATTATCTGACACCACATATACAGGTCGGCTATAGACATATACAGGGTGTCAGGACATGATGGGGGTCATAGTGTCTGTATATTATCTGACACCACATATACAGGTCGGCTATAGACATATACAGGGTGTCAGGACATGATGGGGGTCATAGTATCTGTATATTATCTGATGGTGGTCATAGTATCTATATTTTATCTGACACCACATATACAGGTCGGCTATAGACATATACAGGGTGTCAGGACATGATGGGGGTCATAGTATCTGTATATTATCTGACACCACATATACAGGTCGGCTATAGACATATACAGGGTGTCAGGACATGATGGGGGTCATAGTATCTGTATATTATCTGACACCACATATACAGGTCGGCTATAGACATATACAGGGTGTCAGAACATGATGGGGGTCATAGTATCTGTATATTATCTGACACCACATATACAGGTCGGCTATAGACATATACAGGGTGTCAGGACATGATGGGGGTCATAGTATCTGTATATTATCTGACACCACATATACAGGTCGGCTATAGACATACACAGGGTGTCAGGACATGATGGGGGTCATAGTATCTGTATATTATCTGACACCACATATACAGGTCGGCTATAGACATACACAGGGTGTCAGGACATGATGGGGGTCATAGTATCTGTATATTATCTGATGGGGGTCATAGTATCTGTATATTATCTGACACCACATATACAGGTCGGCTATAGACTTATACAGGGTGTCAGGACATGATGGGGGTCATAGTGTCTGTATATTATCTGACACCACATATACAGGTCGGCTATAGACATATACAGGGTGTCAGGACATGATGGGGGTCATAGTATCTGTATATTATCTGACACCACATATACAGGTCGGCTATAGACTTATACAGGGTGTCAGGACATGATGGGGGTCATAGTATCTGTATATTATCTGAGGGGGGTCATAGTATCTGTATATTATCTGACACCACATATACAGGTCGGCTATAGACATATACAGGGTGTCAGGACATGATGGGGGTCATAGTATCTGTATATTATCTGACATTACATATACAGGTCGGCTATAGACATATACAGGGTGTCAGGACATGATGGGGGTCATAGTGTCTGTATATTATCTGACACCACATATACAGGTCGGCTATAGACTTATACAGGGTGTCAGGACATGATGGGGGTCGTAGTATCTGTATATTATCTGATGGGGGTCGTAGTATCTGTATATTATCTGACACTTCATATACAGGTCGGCTATAGACTTATACAGGGTGTCAGGACATGATGGGGGTCATAGTATCTGTATATTATCTGACACCACATATACAGGTCGGCTATAGACTTATACAGGGTGTCAGGACATGATGGGGGTCGTAGTATCTGTATATTATCTGACACCTCATATACAGGTCGGCTATAGACATATACAGGGTGTCAGGACATGATGGGGGTCATAGTATCTGTATATTATCTGACACCACATATACAGGTCGGCTATAGACATATACAGGGTGTCAGGACATGATGGGGGTCATAGTATCTGTATATTATCTGACACCTCATATACAGGTCGGCTATATATACAGGGTGTCAGGACATGATGGGGGTCATAGTATCTGTATATTATCTGACACCACATATACAGGTCGGCTATAGACATATACAGGGTGTCAGGACATGATGGGGGTCATAGTATCTGTATATTATCTGACACCACATATACAGGTCGGCTATAGACATATACAGGGTGTCAGGACATGATGGGGGTCATAGTATCTGTATATTATCTGACACCACATATACAGGTCGGCTATAGACATATACAGGGTGTCAGGACATGATGGGGGTCATAGTGTCTGTATATTATCTGACACCACATATACAGGTCGGCTATAGACATATACAGGGTGTCAGGACATGATGGGGGTCATAGTATCTGTATATTATCTGATGGTGGTCATAGTATCTATATTTTATCTGACACCACATATACAGGTCGGCTATAGACATATACAGGGTGTCAGGACATGATGGGGGTCATAGTATCTGTATATTATCTGACACCACATATACAGGTCGGCTATAGACATATACAGGGTGTCAGGACATGATGGGGGTCATAGTATCTGTATATTATCTGACACCACATATACAGGTCGGCTATAGACATATACAGGGTGTCAGGACATGATGGGGGTCATAGTATCTGTATATTATCTGACACCACATATACAGGTCGGCTATAGACATATACAGGGTGTCAGGACATGATGGGGGTCATAGTATCTGTATATTATCTGACACCACATATACAGGTCGGCTATAGACTTATACAGGGTGTCAGGACATGATGGGGGTCATAGTGTCTGTATATTATCTGACACCACATATACAGGTCGGCTATAGACTTATACAGGGTGTCAGGACATGATGGGGGTCATAGTATCTGTATATTATCTGACACCACATATACAGGTCGGCTATAGACTTATACAGGGTGTCAGGACATGATGGGGGTCATAGTATCTGTATATTATCTGATGGGGGTCATAGTATCTGTATATCATCTGACACTTCATATACAGGTCGGCTATAGACTTATACAGGGTGTCAGGACATGATGGGGGTCATAGTATCTGTATATTATCTGACACCTCATATACAGGTCGGCTATAGACATATACAGGGTGTCAGGACATGATGGGGGTCATAGTATCTGTATATTATCTGACACCACATATACAGGTCGGCTATAGACATATACAGGGTGTCAGGACATGATGGGGGTCATAGTATCTGTATATTATCTGATGGGGGTCATAGTATCTGTATATTATCTGACACCACATATACAGGTCGGCTATAGACATATACAGGGTGTCAGGACATGATGGGGGTCATAGTATCTGTATATTATCTGACACCACATATACAGGTCAGCTATAGACATATACAGGGTGTCAGGACATGATGGGGGTCATAGTATCTGTATATTATCTGACACCACATATACAGGTCGGCTATAGACATATACAGGGTGTCAGGACATGATGGGGGTCATAGTATCTGTATATTATCTGACACCTCATATACAGGTCGGCTATAGACATATACAGGGTGTCAGGACATGATGGGGGTCATAGTATCTGTATATTATCTGACACCACATATACAGGTCGGCTATAGACATATACAGGGTGTCAGGACATGATGGGGGTCATAGTATCTGTATATTATCTGACACCACATATACAGGTCAGCTATAGACATATACAGGGTGTCAGGACATGATGGGGGTCATAGTATCTGTATATTATCTGACACCACATATACAGGTCGGCTATAGACATATACAGGGTGTCAGGACATGATGGGGGTCATAGTATCTGTATATTATCTGACACCACATATACAGGTCGGCTATAGACATATACAGCGTGTCAGAACATGATGGGGGTCATAGTATCTATATTATCTGACACCACATATACAGGTCGGCTATAGACATATACAGGGTGTCAGGACATGATGGGGGTCATAGTATCTGTATATTATCTGACACCACATATACAGGTCAGCTATAGACATATACAGGGTGTCAGGACATGATGGGGGTCATAGTATCTGTATATTATCTGACACCACATATACAGGTCGGCTATAGACATATACAGCGTGTCAGAACATGATGGGGGTCATAGTATCTATATTATCTGACACCACATATACAGGTCGGCTATAGACATATACAGGGTGTCAGGACATGATGGGGGTCATAGTATCTGTATATTATCTGACACCACATATACAGGTCAGCTATAGACATATACAGGGTGTCAGAACATGATGGGGGTCATAGTATCTCTATTTGCACTGCTATAGACATATACAGGTTATTAGGATATGATAGGAGTTGTAGTATCTACATTATATGACACAATTACAGCTCGGCTATAGACAGACACAGGGTGTCAGGACATGATGAGGGTTATAGTATCTCTACATTATCTGCCATCACATATAACACAGTGCTGTAGACACAGGATGGCAGGACACAGTGGGGGGTTGTAGTATCTCTACAGCTGGAGAGCGGCAGATGGCAGGGTCAGTATAGAGCAGTAGTATCACCTGTGTCATGTCTATAGGTGCCCCTGTACATGAATGGGTCATGGCTGTATACACTGCATGTATCCTGGCTGAGCAGACCCCTGTGTACTGGACTGTAGAGAAGGCTATATATATATATATTGGGACACAGCAAGGGGTTTTGTCTGGCAAGGCAGGTATTTTCCTCCCAACATGTGCGGCTGGGCAGGTGAGGTCAAATACTGGACCGGAGTTTAAGTGCCGGTCCAGGTTTTGGCAGCACCTGGCTATCCTTAAATAGGCAGCTGGGCTCAGCAGCTGAGTCTCTGTTTTTGGGATCTGAGGCTTTGTGCCATGCTGGAGGGCTGAGAGCCGCACACTGGGGGAAACTAGCCCCCACATTTCCGTAGTCCCCTAGTACCTCTCCCGATTATCAAGGTACCGTTTGACCGAATAGCTATGGATCTCATAGGCCCAGTACCGAAGTCCGCCAGAGAGCATCAACACATCTTAGTCATTCTAGACTACGCCACTCGGTACCCAGAGGCGGTGCCACTGCAACATACCTCGGCCAAACTCATAGCTAAGGAGTTAATGAAGATGTTTTCCCGAGTAGGACTACCTAATGAGGTTCTGACCGACCAAGGGACCCCTTTTATATCCAAGGTGATGAGGGAACTCTGTAAGTTGCTACACATAAAACAGCTATGGACATCCGTTTACCATCCGCAAACGGACGGTCTGGTAGAACGGTTTAACCAAACATAAAAAATATGTTGAAAAAGGTAGTGTCTAAAGATTGGAAGGACTGGGACCTCTTTCTGCCCTTTCTGTTTGCAGTGTGAGAGGTACCCCAGTCCTCTACTGGGTTCTCGCCCTTCGAACTGCTATATGGCAGACACCCTCGCGGTCTCTTGGATGTAGCCAAAAAGGTGTGGGAACAACAACCCACTCCACATAAAAGTGTCATTGAGTACGTTACCCAGATGCAAGATCGGATAGAGACATTGTTGCCTCTTGTTAGGGAGCATATGGAGGCAGCTCAGTGAGCCCAGAGTTGGGTCTATAATCGGCAGGCTCTGGTCCGGATCATTAACCCGGATGATCGGGTTCTGGTGCCGACCGTGGACAGTAAGTTCATGGCTAGGTGGCAGGGGCCCTTCGAGGTACACGAGAAAATTGGAGATGTAAACTAGAAGGTACACCAGCCAGGGCTGCGAAAGCCAAAGCAGGTTTACCATGTGAATTTACTCAAACCGTGGAAAGATAGGGAAACTGTACAGAAAATTTCGGCTGCCACAGTAAAAACTGACAGCCTCTCCTCTAAACAGACTCAGGAGGCCAGGGAGTTCGTTAGTCGGAACACGAATGTGTTCTTGGACCTCCCTGGACGCACTTCCATAATCCAGCATGACATTGTCACTGAGCCTCAGGCAAAAGTCTGGTTAAAACCATATCGGGTACCCGAAGCTCAGCGACAAGCCATTTCGGAGGAGGTGCAGCTAATGTTGCAGCTAGACGTCATTGAGGAGTAAAAAAAAGTGAGTGGGCCAGTCCTATAGTATTGATACCCAAGCTGGATGGGACGTTGCGGTTTTGTAACGACTTTCGTAAAGTTAACGATATTTCTAAGTTCGACGCGTATCCCATGCCCCGGGTGGATGAGCTAGTCGAGAAGTTAGGACATGCACTGTACTTTTCTGTTTTGGACCTCACAAAACGTTACTGGCAGGTGCCCTTAACGGAGGCTGCTAAAGAGAAAACTGCCTTTGTCACAACTGAGGGGCTGTATCACTATAAGGTGTTACTCTTTGGTCTGCATGGCGCCCCCGCTACTTTTCAGCGACTTATGGACATTGTGCTTCGTTCCCCATCGCCGGTATGCTTCAGCTTACCTGGACGATATTGTTATCCAACCAGTACCAACTGGGAAAGTCAACTACCCAACGTGCAGGCTGTAGTGGACTCCCTTCAGAAGGCTGGACTAACCGCTAACCCAAAAAAAATGTGTGATAGGGTTAGAGGAGACTAAGTACCTGGGGTATGTCATTGGGCGTGGAATCATCAAACCCCAAGTAAACAAAATAGAGGCGATAAGAAATTGGCCCCAACCTGTCACCACTAGGCAAGTAAAGTCATTCCTGGGAATAGTGGGCTATTAAATGAGGTTTGGTCCCCACTTTGCTACAGTGGCTGCACCATTGACAGGACTCTTAAAGGGACACAAGTCAGGATTGGTTCTCTCAGATGATCTAGCGGAAGAGGCTTTCTCCGCTTTGAAGTCGGCCCTGTGTAGGTCCCCGGTTTTGGTGACACCCGACTTCAAAAGAGATTTTATAGTACAGACCGATGCCTCCGAAGTAGGCCTCGGTGCTGTACTGTCTCAGGAAGTCAACAGAGAGGAGCATCCCATTGTCTTCCTCAGCCGTAAGTTCACTGTCACGATCAGTGTGGGGGAAAACGCTACACTGAACAAAGGAGGGAAGGGGAACAGTAACTGGGCCTGGAAACTAGGGAAGGAACAGGTCACCTCCTAAACAACCCTATTCCGGGCCCTAACTACCTATCAATATGAATAGACCTTGAAGGAATATTCATATACAGGATACCTAGGCCCTTATTTCCCTAAAAGGCCCTGGAATAAGGTTAGGACCAGAGACAATCCATTCCTCCCCAGATGGACAAATGGAAGTCTCTATCTCAGGCACAGATACAAACAACAGGGAAAGTAACACAATACAAAAAGGAAAGACACTTAACTCCGGGTAAATGAAAAGCAGGAACTCAGCCAAGATCCAGACACCAAACGATCCACAACCAGAATGAGCTATCTACCACATAGTCAGAAGGGTAGGGTCAGACTATAAAGGGTAGAAGTGATGACCACTGAGCAACAGCTGAGACAAGGGAAGTGGTCATTAACCCAATCAACACTGAATCAAGAGAAATCAAGGAGACTGCTAGATTTCTCCACGCTCAGCCAGTCTACCTGATCTCCTGACATCAGTCACCTGAGGGACCGTGACAGTACCCCCCCTTCTATGGGTGACCTCCAGGCACCCAGGACCGAACTTACCAGGATGGGCTCTGTGAAAGACCTTCACTAGACGATTCGCATTAACATCGGCTGCTGGAACCCACATCCTCTACTCTGGTCCGTAACCCTTCCAGTGGACGAGATACTGGAGGGATCTACGGAGAACTCGGGAGTCCACAATCCTGCTGATTTGAAATTCTGAATTACCATCCACCATGACAGGAGCGGGAGGCAAGGAGGACGGCTCAGCAGGTTCAACACATTTCTTCAACGACTTATGAAATACGTTATGAATTTTCAAAGCCTGAGGAAGTTCAAGACGGAAGGATACAGGGTTAACAATGGCAATGATCTTATATGGACCAATAAATCTTTGACCCAACTTCCAAGAATGTACCTTAAGCTTAATGTTTCTTGTGGACAGCCACACAGAATCACCCATTCTCAGGTCCGGACCATTCATACGTTTCCTGTCAGCAATACGCTTATACCTGTTGCCCATCTTTTTCAGGTTATTTAGAATTTTCCGCCAAATCGAAGACAAAGAAGAGGAAAATCGTTCCTCCTCAGGAACACCGGAAGTTTGAGAACCAGAAAAGTGTCAAACTGCGGATGGAATCCATATGCCCCAAAAAACTGCGACTTATCAGTGGACTCCTGTCTACAGTTATTAATGGCAAACTCAGCTAACGACAAGAATGAAGACCACTCCTCCTGGTTCTCCGAAACAAAACATCTCAAGTAATTCTCCAGATTCTGATTGGTGCGCTCCATCTGTCTGTTCGACTGAGGATGAAAAGCCGAATAAATGGACAATTGAACCCCCAGTCAAGTACAGAACGCTTTCCAGAATCTGGAAACAAACTGCGTCCCCCGATCAGACCCCACATTAGAGGGAATGCCATGTAGTTTCACAATGTTATCGACAAACACCTGTGCAAGAGTTTTGGCATTAGGTAGAGCAGGCAACTACCACAGGATCACAGTTTTTCCCAAAGAATTCGGTAAATCTGTGATAAAGTCCATGGACAAATGCGTCCAAGGTCTGGACGGGATGGGTAACGGAAGAAGAAATCCAGAAGGCTGAGTATGTGTCACCGGCCACCAAAATCTGCGCGAGATGAGATCGACCGTGGATCTACTCCCAGGGTGTCCAGCCAAGAAAGTACAGTGATGTTCCTCAAATACCTTGTGACGTAAGTCTGAGGGAACAAACAATTTCCCTGGAGGACAAGAGTCCGGTGCATCCTCTTGGGCCTCCAACACCTTAGCCTCAAGATCAGGATATAGGGCAGATATGACTACCCCTTCAGACAAAATAGGACTAGGATATTTAGAATTATCCGCCCCCCAGGAAAGCTGCGTGACAAAGCATCCACCTTGACGTTCTTAACCCCAGGGCGAAAGATGACAATGAAGTTAAGTCTGGTGAAAAACAGCGACCATCTGGCCTGCCTTGGGTTCAGTCGTTTAGCCGCCTCAAGGTAAGCCAAATTTTTGTGATCAGTAATTACTGTAATAGGATTAATTGCTCCTTCCAACCAATGGTGCCATTCTTCAAAAGCCAACTTAATGCCCAGCAATTCCCTATTACCCACGTCATAATTTCTTTCAGCAGTCGAGAGTTTCTTAGCGAAAAAAGCACATGGGTGCCATTTACTAGGTGAAGGACCTTGCAACAAAACTGCTCCCACCCCTACCTCTGATGCGTCTACCTCTACAATGAATGGCTGAGACACGCCCAGTATAGGGGAGGAAGCAAAACATTCCTTCACAGCAGAAAAGGCTTGTAATGCCGCCTCAGACCAAACAGAGTTAAAAGGTTTAACCACAGTCGAAGAGTTCAAAACAAATTTACGGTAGTAGTTGGTGAATCCCAAAAACCGCATAAGCGCTTTCAGATTTTCGGGTCGATCCCAGTCCAACACTGCACGGACTTTCTCGGGATCCATACGAAAACCTGAGGATGAGAGCAGGTAACCCAGGAATTGCACTTTCTGAGCAGCAAAAATACACATTTTTCCATCTTCTCATACAATTTATTGTCTCTTAGGATCTGTAACACCTGTCTCACATGATGCTGATGAGTCTCCATGTCTGGAGAATAAATTAGTCATCCAGATATACAACAACAAATCTCCCCACCGGATGATAAATTATGTCATTGACAAAGTATTGAAAAAACGCTAGAGCATTGGTTAACCCAAAAGGCATGACCAGATTCTCAAAATGACCCTCAGTGGTATTAAAGGCCGTCTTCAATTCGTCCCCCTCTTTGATCCTTACCAAATTATATGCCCCCCTCAGATCCAATTTAGTGAACAACTTGGCACCGACAATTTGATTAAACAAATCCGGAATCAAACGAAGGGGGTAAGGATCACGGACGGTAATACGGTTAAGCTCACAGAAGTCCAGACATAGTCTAAGGGTACCATCTTTTTTTTTTACAAAGAAAAACCCAGCAGCCACTGGGGATTTGGATGGTCTGATATGACCCTTCACCAAGCTATCGGTGATATACTCTTGCATAGCCTTTCTTTAGGGCTCCGAAAGATTATACAACCAAGCTTTGGGCAGTTTAGCTCCAGGAATAAGATTGACGGGACAACCATACTCCCGATGTGGGGGTAACCCCTGGTTACCACTCTCAGAAAACACATCAGAAAATTCTGAAATTAATGAGGGTACAGTTTTAGTGGTGACCACAGAGAAAGACGCATTAAGACGGTTGTCAATGCAAAAATCACTCCAGTCAGGAATCTGTCTCGCTTGCCAGTCGATGGTAGGGTTATGTTTGCTTAACCATGGTAAGCCGAAAACCAACGGAGCAGGCAGACCCTCCAACACATACCATGAGATAGATTCCTGATGGAAATCACCTACTCTTAAATGGATGTCATTTACCACCTGCGACAGGCATTTTTTGGGTAAGAGGTGCAGAATCAATTGCAAAGACAGAAATGCTTTTCTAGTGCGCTATTAGTCAACCCATGAATACGAGCAAACTGTCCATCAATCAGGTTAACCCCTGCCCCACTGTCGATAAATACCTCGATTTCCACAGTTTTGGACTCTAGTGCCACCTCGGCAGACAGAAGAAATTTGGTACTACCAGTAAATGACAAAAGTAAGTTTTCTTGCTCCCCACCCACACCACCAATAGTAATTTGGGGATTAAGCGTTTTTTTTTAATTTTTTTACATTGTACAGACAATTATTTACAAAATGTCCCTTTTTTCCACAACGATAACAGACTCCCTTCATAATACCAGAGCTCTTACCAGCAGTCCCAGGAGTAGCTCCCCCCAACTGCATAGGCTCCTCACAAGGCGTAACCACAGGTGTCTCTTTACCATAAGTGTCAAATTAGACAGTACGTCCTGAGGGTGAGGACCCTTAGATCTCCCCCCCCAGGCGTCTATCCAGACGTACAGCAAGGGACATGGCTGCTTCCAATGACTCAGGTTTTTCATGAAAGGCCCACGCGTCCTACAGCCTCCTAGCTAGACCCTGAAAGAACTGGCTATGGAGAGCTGGATCATTCCACTCCGTATCCGTAGCCCACCTCCTAAATTCAGAGCAATAGATTTCCACGGAGCGCTCTCCCTGCCGTAAACCATGTAACTTGGTCTCAGCCTGAGAGATCAGATCCGGGTCATCATAAATAAGACCCAAGGCTCTAAAACACTCATCTACCAATTGGAGGGACGGTGATCCGGTCGGCAGAGAAAAAGCCCAAGACTGTGCATCATCCTTAGGCTACATGCACACAACCATTGTGTGTTTTGGGGTCTGCAAATTGCGGATCCGCAAAACACAGATGGCGTCTGTGTGCGTACCGCAATTTGCGGAATGGCACGGACAGCCATTGATATAACTGCCTATTCTTGTCCGCAAAACATTTCATATATATATGTTTGCCTTATGTGTGAATAAACACTGAAGTTTTGCTTTACAAACTGTTTTTTGCCTCTGTACTGCATCCGCTCACCCTGCCTACCAGAGCGAATCCCCCCACAAAAAATAAATAAATAAAAAATAAATATATATATAGGCGGACACACCCTGTCTATAATACCGCATATATGGCACTGGGATGTTATACTGCCTGTATACTCTATATCACCGCAGTGTGTGTGACGGGACACGTATCTCACATATCTGTGTCACATAAACGCCCCTGATATTATATCGAATTCTTACACAGCTCCTATATTACTGTAATTATACATTCCCTGTATATATTATATACCATTAATGTTATGAGCTATATTATAAATTACTGATTATACACTTTGTATATTATATATTATTGTCATTATAAACTCTCCGTAAAACTATACACTGTGATTATCAAGTTAATGATGCCTGTTCTGTGCTTATATCACAGGATCACACACTATTATCCATATATAAATAATCGGTACATAACCTCCTGTATCAGTAGGCATAGAAGTATATTATAGATCAGGGTGATTATAACCTCCTGTATCTGTAGGTATAGAAGTATATTATAGATCAGGGTGATTATAACCTCCTGTATCTGTAGGTATAGAAGTATATTATACATCAGGGTGATTATAGGAGTACAAAGCGGAGTATAGGGCTCAGCATAGAGTGTCACAGTATGAGCCGCGCTATAGCAGAGAATAGGATAAGATGGTCCAGTAAAGAGCAGAATATAATAGTACTCATTCCAGTATAGAGCTAAAAATATGATGGAGTGTGGGAGAACAGACCATAGTGTATGCCCTAGTACAGAGCCCTGGATGTATTATTTATTGATTTTATTTATTTTACACACATATCACTGACATATTCCACAGCGCTTTACAGACATTCTTATCACTTATATATCACTGACATATTCCACAGTGCTGTACAGACATTCTCATCACTTATATATCACTGACATATTGCACAGCGCTGTACAGACATTCTCATCACTTATATATCACTGACATATTCCACAGCGCTGTACAGACATTCTCATCACTTATATATCACTGACATATTCCACAGCACTGTACAGACATTCTCATCCCTTATATATCACTGACATATTCCACAGCGCTGCACAGACATTCTCATCACTTATATATCACTGACATATTCCACAGAGCTGTACAGACATTCTCATCACTTATATATCACTGACATATTCCACAGCGCTGTACAGACATTCTCATCACTTATATATCACTGACATATTCCACAGCGCTGTACAGACATTCTCATCACTTATATATCACTGACATATTGCACAGCGCTGTACAGACATTCCCATCACTTATATATCACTGACATATTCCACAGCGCTGTACAGACATTCTCATCCCTTATATATCACTGACATATTCCACAGCGCTGTACAGACATTCTCATCACTTATATATCACTGACATATTCCACAGCGCTGTACAGACATTCTCATCACTTATATATCACTGACATATTCCACAGCACTGTACAGACATTCTCATCCCTTATATATCACTGACATATTCCACAGCGCTGCACAGACATTCTCATCACTTATATATCACTGACATATTCCACAGCGCTGTACAGACATTCTCATCACTTATATATCACTGACATATTCCACAGCGCTGTACAGACATTCTCATCACTTATATATCACTGACATATTCCACAGCGCTGTACAGACCTTCTCATCACTTATATATCGCTGACATATTCCACAGCGCTGTACAGACCTTCTCATCACTTATATATCGCTGACATATTCCACAGCGCTGTACAGACATTCCCATCACTTATATATCACTGACATATTCCACAGCACTGTACAGACATTCTCATAACTTATATATCACTGACATATTCCACAGCGCTGTACAGACATTCTCATCATTTATATATCACTGACATATTCCACAGCGCTGTACAGACATTCTCATCACTTATATATCACTGACATATTCCACAGCGCTGTACAGACATTCTCATCATTTATATATCACTGACATATTCCACAGCGCTGTACAGACATTCTCATCACTTATATATCACTGACATATTCCACAGCGCTGTACAGACATTCTCATCACTTATATATCACTGACATATTCCACAGCACTGTACAGACATTCTCATCCCTTATATATCACTGACATATTCCACAGCGCTGCACAGACATTCTCATCACTTATATATCACTGACATATTCCACAGCGCTGTACAGACATTCTCATCACTTATATATCACTGACATATTCCACAGCGCTGTACAGACATTCTCATCACTTATATATCACTGACATATTCCACAGCGCTGTACAGACCTTCTCATCACTTATATATCGCTGACATATTCCACAGCGCTGTACAGACCTTCTCATCACTTATATATCGCTGACATATTCCACAGCGCTGTACAGACATTCCCATCACTTATATATCACTGACATATTCCACAGCACTGTACAGACATTCTCATAACTTATATATCACTGACATATTCCACAGCGCTGTACAGACATTCTCATCATTTATATATCACTGACATATTCCACAGCGCTGTACAGACATTCTCATCACTTATATATCACTGACATATTCCACAGCGCTGTACAGACATTCTCATCATTTATATATCACTGACATATTCCACAGCGCTGTACAGACATTCTCATAACTTATATATCACTGACATATTCCACAGCGCTGTACAGACATTCTCATCACTTATATATCACTGACATATTCCACAGCTCTGTACAGACATTCTTATCACTTATATATCACTGACATATTCCACAGCGCTGTACAGACATTCTCATCACTTATATATCACTGACATATTCCACAGAGCTGTACAGACATTCTCATCACTTATATATCACTGACATATTCCACAGCGCTGTACAGACATTCTCATCACTTATATATCACTGACATATTCCACAGCGCTGTACAGACATTCTCATAACTTATATATCACTGACATATTCCACAGAGCTGTACAGACATTCTCATCACTTATATATCACTGACATATTCCACAGCGCTGTACAGACATTCTCATCACTTATATATCACTGACATATTCCACAGCGCTGTACAGACATTCTCATCACTTATATATCACTGACATATTCCACAGCGCTGTACAGACATTCTCATCACTTATATATCACTGACATATTCCACAGCGCTGTACAGACATTCTCATCACTTATATATCACTGACATATTCCACAGCGCTGTACAGACATTCTCATCACTGATATATCACTGACATATTCCACAGCGCTGTACAGACATTCTCATCACTTATATATCACTGACATATTCCACAGCGCTGTACAGACCTTCTCATCACTTATATATCACTGACATATTCCACAGCGCTGTACAGACATTCTCATCACTTATATATCACTGACATATTCCACAGCGCTGTACAGACATTCTCATCCCTTATATATCACTGACATATTCCACAGCGCTGTACAGACATTCTCATCACTTATATATCACTGACATATTCCACAGCGCTGTACAGACATTCTCATCACTTATATATCACTGACATATTCCACAGCGCTGTACAGACATTCTCATCCCTTATATATCACTGACATATTCCACAGCGCTGTACAGACATTCTCATCCCTTATATATCACTGACATATTCCACAGCGCTGTACAGACATTCTCATCACTTATATATCACTGACATATTCCACAGCGCTGTACAGACCTTCTCATCACTTATATATCACTGACATATTCCACAGCGCTGTACAGACATTCTCATCACTTATATATCACTGACATATTCCACAGCGCTGTACAGACATTCTCATCACTGATATATCACTGACATATTCCACAGCTCTGTACAGACATTCTCATCACTGATATATTACTGACATATTCCACAGCGCTGTACAGACATTCTCATCACTTATATATCACTGACATATTTCACAGCTCTGTACAGACATTCTCATCACTGATATATCACTGACATATTCCACAGCGCTGTACAGACATTCTCATCACTTATATATCACTGACATATTCCACAGCGCTGTACAGACATTCTCATCACTTATATATCACTGACATATTCCACAGCGCTGTACAGACATTCTCATCACTGATATATCACTGACATATTCCACAGCGCTGTACAGACATTCCCATCACTGATATATTACTGACATATTCCACAGCGCTGTACAGACATTCTCATCACTGATATATCACTGACATATCCCACAGCGCTGTACAGACATTCTCATCACTGATATATTACTGACATATTCCACAGCGCTGTACAGACATTCTCATCACTTATATATCACTGACATATTTCACAGCTCTGTACAGACATTCTCATCACTGATATATCACTGACATATTCCACAGCGCTGTACAGACATTCTCATCCCTTATATATCACTGACATATTCCACAGCGCTGTACAGACATTCTCATCACTTATATATCACTGACATATTGCACAGCGCTGTACAGACATTCTCATCACTTATATATCACTGACATATTCCACAGCGCTGTACAGACATTCTCATCACTTATATATCACTGACATATTCCACAGCGCTGTACAGACCTTCTCATCACTTATATATCACTGACATATTCCACAGCGCTGTACAGACATTCTCATCACTTATATATCACTGACATATTCCACAGCGCTGTACAGACATTCTCCTCACTTATATATCACTGACATATTCCACAGCGCTGTACAGACATTCTCCTCACTTATATATCACTGACATATTCCACAGTGCTGTACAGACAGTCTCATCACTTATATATCACTGACATATTCCACAGCGCTGTACAGACATTCTCCTCACCTGCTGTCCCCAATGGGGCTCACAATCTATGTTCCCTATCAGTAGGAGTATAAATAGTACGGCCAATAAAAAGCAGAGTATATAGGGAAAAGAGTGTAACTACGCAATCCGTTGCGCAGCCTAACATCCTGGATTATGTGTGTCTTGTATGTTGCATTGTAACTGTTTTATGTTATGAGCTATGCTTTATATAATGTGTGTTTTATGTATTTTGCACTGTATATTGTGTGCTGTACGTGTTATTATATACGTGTGTTTTATGTATTTTGCACTGTATATTGTGTGCTGTACATGTTATTATATACCTGTGTTTTATGTATTTTGCACTGTATATTGTGTGCTTTACGTGTTATTATATACCTGTGTTTTATGTATTTTGCACTGTATATTGTGTGCTGTACATGTTATTATATACCTGTGTTTTATGTATTTTGCACTGTATATTGTGTGCTGTACATGTTATTATATACCTGTGTTTTATGTATTTTGCGCTGTATATTGTGTGCTGTACATGTTATTATATACCTGTGTTTTATGTATTTTGCACTGTATATTGTGTGCTTTACGTGTTATTATATACCTGTGTTTTATGTATTTTGCACTGTATATTGTGTGCTGTACATGTTATTATATACCTGTGTTTTATGTATTTTGCACTGTATATTGTGTGCTGTACGTGTTATTATATACCTGTGTTTTATGTATTTTGCACTGTATATTGTGTGCTTTACGTGTTATTATATACCCGTGTTTTATGTATTTTGCACTGTATATTGTGTGCTGTACGTGTTATTATATACGTGTGTTTTATGTATTTTGCACTGTATATTGTGTGCTGTACGTGTTATTATATACTGTGTGTTTTATGTATTTTGCGCTGTATATTGTGTGCTGTACATGTTATTATATACCTGTGTTTTATGTATTTTGCACTGTATATTGTGTGCTGTACGTGTTATTATATACTGTGTTTTATGTATTTTGCACTGTATATTGTGTGCTGTACATGTTATTATATACCTGTGTTTTATGTATTTTGCACTGTATATTGTGTGCTGTACATGTTATTATATACTGTGTGTTTTATGTATTTTGCGCTGTATATTGTGTGCTGTACGTGTTATTATATACCTGTGTTTTATGTATTTTGCACTGTATATTGTGCGCTGTACATGTTATTATATACCTGTGTTTTATGTATTTTGCACTGTATATTGTGCGCTGTACGTGTTATTATATACCCGTGTTTTATGTATTTTGCAGTGTATATTGTGTGCTGTACATGTTATTATATACTGTGTGTTTTATGTATTTTGCACTGTATATTGTGTGCTGTACATGTTATTATATACTGTGTGTTTTATGTATTTTGCGCTGTATATTGTGTGCTGTACGTGTTATTATATACTGTGTTTTATGTATTTTGCGCTGTATATTGTGTGCTGTACATGTTATTATATACCTGTGTTTTATGTATTTTGCACTGTATATTGTGTGCTGTACATGTTATTATATACCTGTGTTTTATGTATTTTGCACTGTATATTGTGTGCTGTACATGTTATTATATACCTGTGTTTTATGTATTTTGCACTGTATATTGTGTGCTGTACATGTTATTATATACCTGTGTTTTATGTATTTTGCGCTGTATATTGTGTGCTGTACATGTTATTATATACCTGTGTTTTATGTATTTTGCACTGTATATTGTGTGCTGTACATGTTATTATATACCTGTGTTTTATGTATTTTGCAGTGTATATTGTGTGCTGTACATGTTATTATATACTGTGTGTTTTATGAATTTTGCGCTGTATATTGTGTGCTGTACGTGTTATTATATACCTGTGTTTTATGTATTTTGCACTGTATATTGTGCGCTGTACATGTTATTATATACCTGTGTTTTATGTATTTTGCACTGTATATTGTGCGCTGTACGTGTTATTATATACCTGTGTTTTATGTATTTTGCACTGTATATTGTGTGCTTTACGTGTTATTATATACCCGTGTTTTATGTATTTTGCACTGTATATTGTGTGCTGTACGTGTTATTATATACTGTGTGTTTTATGTATTTTGCGCTGTATATTGTGTGCTGTACATGTTATTATATACCTGTGTTTTATGTATTTTGCGCTGTATATTGTGTGCTGTACATGTTATTATATACCTGTGTTTTATGTATTTTGCACTGTATATTGTGTGCTGTACATGTTATTATATACCTGCGTTTTATGTATTTTGCACTGTATATTGTGTGCTGTACATGTTATTATATACCTGTGTTTTATGTATTTTGCACTGTATATTGTGTGCTGTACGTGTTATTATATACTGTGTTTTATGTATTTTGCACTGTATATTGTGTGCTGTACATGTTATTATATACCTGTGTTTTATGTATTTTGCAGTGTATATTGTGTGCTGTACATGTTATTATATACTGTGTGTTTTATGTATTTTGCGCTGTATATTGTGTGCTGTACGTGTTATTATATACCTGTGTTTTATGTATTTTGCACTGTATATTGTGCGCTGTACATGTTATTATATACCTGTGTTTTATGTATTTTGCACTGTATATTGTGTGCTGTACGTGTTATTATATACCCGTGTTTTATGTATTTTGCACTGTATATTGTGTGCTGTACGTGTTATTATATACTGTGTGTTTTATGTATTTTGCACTGTATATTGTGTGCTGTACGTGTTATTATATACCTGTGTTTTATGTATTTTGCACTGTATATTGTGTGCTGTACATGTTATTATATACCCGTGTTTTATGTATTTTGCACTGTATATTGTGTGCTGTACATGTTATTATATACCCGTGTTTTATGTATTTTGCACTGTATATTGTGTGCTGTACGTGTTATTATATACTGTGTGTTTTATGTATTTTGCACTGTATATTGTGTGCTGTACGTGTTATTATATACCCGTGTTTTATGTATTTTGCACTGTATATTGTGTGCTGTACATGTTATTATATACCCGTGTCTTATGTATTTTGCGCTGTATATTGTGTGCTGTACATGTTATTATATACCTGTGTTTTATGTATTTTGCACTGTATATTGTGTGCTGTACGTGTTATTATATACCTGTGTTTTATGTATTTTGCACTGTATATTGTGTGCTGTACATGTTATTATATACCTGTGTTTTATGTATTTTGCACTGTATATTGTGTGCTGTACGTGTTATTATATACCTGTGTTTTATGTATTTTGCACTGTATATTGTGTGCTGTACATGTTATTATATACCTGTGTTTTATGTATTTTGCACTGTATATTGTGTGCTGTACGTGTTATTATATACTGTGTGTTTTATGTATTTTGCACTGTATATTGTGTGCTGTACGTGTTATTATATACCCGTGTTTTATGTATTTTGCACTGTATATTGTGTGCTGTACATGTTATTATATACCTGTGTCTTATGTATTTTGCACTGTATATTGTGTGCTGTACATGTTATTATATACCTGTGTCTTATGTATTTTGCAGTGTATATTGTGTGCTGTACGTGTTATTATATACCTGTGTTTTATGTATTTTGCACTGTATATTGTGTGCTGTACGTGTTATTATATACCTGTGTTTTATGTATTTTGCACTGTATATTGTGTGCTGTACATGTTATTATATACCTGTGTTTTATGTATTTTGCGCTGTATATTGTGTGCTGTACATGTTATTATATACCTGTGTCTTATGTATTTTGCGCTGTATATTGTGTGCTGTACATGTTATTATATACCTGTGTCTTATGTATTTTGCAGTGTATATTGTGTGCTGTACATGTTATTATACACCTGTGTTTTATGTATTTTGCGCTGTATATTGTGTGCTGTACGTGTTATTATATACCTGTGTTTTATGTATTTTGCACTGTATATTGTGTGCTGTACATGTTATTATATACCTGTGTTTTATGTATTTTGCACTGTATATTGTGTGCTGTACGTGTTATTATATACCTGTGTTTTATGTATTTTGCACTGTATATTGTGTGCTGTACATGTTATTATATACCTGTGTCTTATGTATTTTGCAGTGTATATTGTGTGCTGTACGTGTTATTATATACGTGTGTTTTATGTATTTTGCACTGTATATTGTGTGCTGTACATGTTATTATATACTGTGTGTTTTATGTATTTTGCACTGTATATTGTGTGCTGTACGTGTTATAATATACTGTGTGTTTTATGTATTTTGCACTGTATATTGTGTGCTGTACATGTTATTATATACCTGTGTTTTATGTATTTTGCACTGTATATTGTGTGCTGTACATGTTATTATACACCTGTGTTTTATGTATTTTGCAGTGTATATTGTGTGCTGTACATGTTATTATATACTGTGTGTTTTATGTATTTTGCACTGTATATTGTGTGCTGTACGTGTTATTATATACCTGTGTTTTATGTATTTTGCACAGTATATTGTGTGCTGTACATGTTATTATATACCTGTGTTTTATGTATTTTGCACAGTATATTGTGTGCTGTACATGTTATTATATACCTGTGTTTTATGTATTTTGCACAGTATATTGTGTGCTGTACATGTTATTATACACCTGTGTTTTATGTATTTTGCACTGTATATTGTGTGCTTTACGTGTTATTATATACCTGTGTTTTATGTATTTTGCAGTGTATATTGTGTGCTGTACATGTTATTATACACCTGTGTTTTATGTATTTTGCATTGTATATTGTGTGCTGTACATGTTATTATATACTGTGTGTTTTATGTATTTTGCACAGTATATTGTGTGCTGTACATGTTATTATATACTGTGTGTTTTATGTATTTTGCACTGTATATTGTGTGCTGTACGTGTTATTATATACCTGTGTCTTATGTATTTTGCAGTGTATATTGTGTGCTGTACATGTTATTATATACCTGTGTTTTATGTATTTTGCACTGTATATTGTGTGCTGTACATGTTATTATACACCTGTGTTTTATGTATTTTGCACTGTATATTGTGTGCTGTACATGTTATTATATACTGTGTGTTTTATGTATTTTGCACTGTATATTGTGTGCTGTACGTGTTATTATATACCTGTGTCTTATGTATTTTGCAGTGTATATTGTGTGCTGTACATGTTATTATATACCTGTGTTTTATGTATTTTGCACTGTATATTGTGTGCTGTACATGTTATTATATACCTGTGTTTTATGTATTTTGCACTGTATATTGTGTGCTGTACATGTTATTATATACCTGTGTTTTATGTATTTTGCACTGTATATTGTGTGCTGTACATGTTATTATATACTGTGTGTTTTATGTATTTTGCACTGTATATTGTGTGCTGTACATGTTATATACCTGTGTCTTATGTATTTTGCAGAGTATATTGTGCGCTGTACGTGTTATTATATACCTGTGTTTTATGTATTTTGCACTGTATATTGTGTGCTGTACATGTTATTATATACCTGTGTTTTATGTATTTTGCACTGTATATTGTGTGCTGTACATGTTATTATATACCTGTGTTTTATGTATTTTGCACTGTATATTGTGTGCTGTACATGTTATTATATACTGTGTGTCTTATGTATTTTGCACTGTATATTGTGTGCTGTACATGTTATTATATACTGTGTGTTTTATGTATTTTGCACTGTATATTGTGTTCTGTACATGTTATTATACACCTGTGTTTTATGTATTTTGCGCTGTATATTGTGTGCTGTACATGTTATTATATACCTGTGTTTTATGTATTTTGCACTGTATATTGTGTGCTGTACATGTTATTATATACCTGTGTTTTATGTATTTTGCACAGTATATTGTGTGCTGTACATGTTATTATATACCTGTGTTTTATGTATTTTGCACTGTATATTGTGTGTGGTACATGTTATTATATACTGTGTGTTTTATGTATTTTGCACTGTATATTGTGTGCTGTACATTTTATTGCATGATGATAACCCAAAAAAACATAAGCAATGCTCAGCTCACCAAATACAGAAAATCAAAATAAAATCTATACATACTTTATTTCATTTTAAAAGGACATCCAATCAGTTCTACCAGCGCAGGCTAACCCCGTGGACAGCCTCTCACCTCACAAGCTCTAGGTCTATATAATAATGAATGGGGAACTGGTCGCTGCACAGTCAATAGTCCCAGCAACTTGTATAGAGGCTGGGACCTCGGAATAGCAGTGAAGGTTAGAGGACCATCATCCTTCTGACAGCACAGCTCTGCCGCCTTCTCCAACATTTTCTGCTGATTTGAGCATTTTAAAGTGCAACTCAAACGTATATGTACGCAGCAAACAGACACATGGAATAGTAACCTAGACTATTCTGGGGGTTATAAGACCTAGAGCTTGTGAGGCGAGAGGCTATCCACAGGGTGAGAGGCTGTCCACAGGGTGAGAGGCTATCCACAGGGTGAGAGGCTGTCCACAGGGTGAGAGGCTGTCCACAGGGTGAGAGGCTGTCCACAGGGTGAGAGGCTGTCCACAGGGTGAGAGGCTGTCCACAGGGTTAGCCTGCGCTGCATCTTGTGGAATACCTTAGAACTGGTTTTGGATGTCCTTTTAAAATTAAATGAAATATGTATAGATTTTACCTGTGGTTTTTGTTGAGACAGTTTATTATACACCTGTGTTTTATGTATTTTGCACTGTATATTGTGTGCTGTACATGTTATTATATACCTGTGTTTTATGTATTTTGCGCTGTATATTGTGTGCTGTACGTGTTATTATATACGTGTGTTTTATGTATTTTGCACTGTATATTGTGTGCTGTACATGTTATATACTGTGTGTTTTATGTATTTTGCACTGTATATTGTGTGCTTTACGTGTTATTATATACCTGTGTTTTTTGTATTTTGCACTGTATATTGTGTGCTGTACGTGTTATTATATACTGTGTTTTATGTATTTTGCACTGTATATTGTGTGCTGTACATGTTATTATATACTGTGTGTTTTATGTATTTTGCACTGTATATTGTGTGCTGTACATGTTATTATATACGTGTGTTTTATGTATTTTGCACTGTATATTGTGTGCTGTACATGTTATTATATACCTGTGTTTTATGTATTTTGCACTGTATATTGTGTGCTGTACATGTTATTATATACGTGTGTTTTATGTATTTTGCACTGTATATTGTGTGCTGTACATGTTATTATATACCTGTGTTTTATGTATTTTGCACTGTATATTGTGTGCTGTACATGTTATTATATACCCGTGTTTTATGTATTTTGCACTGTATATTGTGTGCTGTACGTGTTATTATATACCTGTGTTTTATGTATTTTGCACTGTATATTGTGTGCTGTATGTGTTATTATATACCCGTGTTTTATGTATTTTGCACTGTATATTGTGTGCTGTACATGTTATTATATACCCGTGTTTTATGTATTTTGCACTGTATATTGTGTGCTTTACGTGTTATTATATACCTGTGTTTTATGTATTTTGCACTGTATATTGTGCGCTGTACATGTTATTATATACGTGTGTTTTATGTATTTTGCACTGTATATTGTGTGCTGTACATGTTATTATATACCTGTGTTTTATGTATTTTGCACTGTATATTGTGTGCTGTACATGTTATTATATACTGTGTTTTATGTATTTTGCGCTGTATATTGTGTGCTGTACATGTTATTATATACCCGTGTTTTATGTATTTTGCACTGTATATTGTGTGCTGTACATGTTATTATATACCTGTGTTTTATGTATTTTGCACTGTATATTGTGTGCTGTACATGTTATTATATACTGTGTTTTATGTATTTTGCGCTGTATATTGTGTGCTGTACATGTATTTTGTGCTGTATGTGGTGCGCTATATCTATATGTAATATGTGCTGTCACTGATGTGTATCGTTGTATTGTGTATTATCATACGTGCTATTACATACTGTGGTATCTATTTTGTATATTGTGTGCCGTGTACTTGGTGTGTTCCAGCATATACTCCTGATTTATGCCCTGATCTCTTGTCACGTATTTGTACAGGCAATGAGTGACACCCCCGGTCCTGCTGCTGCTCCCCCTCAGACACCCCTGGTCCTGCTGCTGCTCCCCCTCAGACACCCCCGGCCCTGCTGCTGCTCCCCCTCAGACACCCCTGGTCCTGCTGCTGCTCCCCCTCAGACACCCCCGGTCCTGCTGCTGCTCCCCCTCAGACACCCCCGGTCCTGATGCTGCTCCCCCTCAGACATCCCTGGTCCTGCTGCTGCTCCCCCTCAGACACCCCCGGTCCTGCTGCTGCTCCCCCTCAGACACCCCTGGTCCTGCTGCTGCTCCCCCTCAGACACCCCCGGCCCTGCTGCTGCTCCCCCTCAGACACCCCCGTCCTGCTGCTGCTCCCCCTCAGACACCCCCGGTCCTGCTGCTGCTCCCCCTCAGACACCCCCGGTCCTGCTGCTGCTCCCCCTCAGACACCCCATGTCCTGCTGCTGCTCCCCCTCAGACACCCCCGGTCCTGCTGCTGCTCCCCCTCAGACACCCGCCCTGCTGCTGCTGCTCCCCCTCAGACACCCCCGGTCCTGCTGCTGCTCCCCCTCAGACACCCCCGTCCTGCTGCTGCTCCCCCTCAGACACCCCTGGTCCTGCTGCTGCTCCCCCTCAGACACCCCCGGTCCTGCTGCTGCTCCCCCTCAGACACTCCCAACCCTGCTGCTGCTGCTTCCCCTCAGACACCCCCGGTCCTGCTGCTGCTCCCCCTCAGACACCCCCGGCTCTGCTGCTGCTTCCCCTCAGACACCCCTGGTCCTGCTGCTGCTCCCCCTCAGACACCCCCGGTCCTGCTGCTGCTCCCCCTCAGACACTCCCAACCCTGCTGCTGCTGCTTCCCCTCAGACACCCCCGGTCCTGCTGCTGCTCCCCCTCAGACACCCCCGGTCCTGCTGCTGCTCCCCCTCAGACACCCCTGGTCCTGCTGCTGCTCCCCCTCAGACACCCCCGGTCCTGCTGCTGCTCCCCCTCAGACACCCCCGTCCTGCTGATGATGCTGATGCTCCCCCTCAGACACCCCCGCCCTGCTGCTGCTCCCCCTCAGACACCCCCGGCCCTGCTGCTGCTCCCCCTCAGACACCCCCGGTCCTGCTGCTGCTCCCCCTCAGACACCCCCGGCCCTGCTGCTGCTCCCCCTCAGACACCCCCGTCCTGCTGCTGCTCCCCCTCAGACACCCCCGGTCCTGCTGCTGCTCCCCCTCAGACACCCGCCTTGCTGCTGCTCCCCCTCAGACACCCCCTATCCTGCTGCTGCTCCCCCTCAGACACCCCCGGCTCTGCTGCTGCTTCCCCTCAGACACCCCTGGTCCTGCTGCTGCCCCCCCCCCCCCCCTCAGACACCCCCGGTCCTGCTGCCTTCTCCCCCTCAGACACCCCCGGTCCTGATACTGCTCCCCCTCAGACATCCCTGGTCCTGCTGCTGCTCCCCCTCAGACACCCCCGGTCCTGCTGCTGCTCCCCCTCAGACACCCCCGGCTCTGCTGCTGCTCCCCCTCAGACACCCCCGGTCCGGCTGCTGCTCCCCCTCAGACACCCCCGGTCCTGATACTGCTCCCCCTCAGACATCCCTGGTCCTGCTGCTGCTCCCCCTCAGACACTCCCAACCCTGCTGCTGCTGCTTCCCCTCAGACACCCCCGGTCCTGCTGCTGCTCCCCCTCAGACACCCCCGGTCCTGCTGCTGCTCCCCCTCAGACACCCCCGGTCCTGCTGCTGCTCCCCCTCAGACACCCGCGGTCCTGCTGCTGCTCCCCCTCAGACACCCCCGGTCCTGATACTGCTCCCCCTCAGACACCCCCGGTCCTGCTGCTGCTCCCCCTCAGACACCCCCGGCCCTGCTGCTGCTCCCCCTCAGACACCCCCGGTCCTGCTGCTGCTCCCCCTCAGACACCCCGGGTCCTGCTGCTGCTCCCCCTTAGACACCCCCGGTCCTGCTGCTGCTCCCCCTCAGACACCAGCACTGATAATACAGAGCCCGGGGCAGAGGCTCCGGCCAAGAGGGGCAGCCTGGCTGTGAGAGCAGAGCAGTCACATAAGAATATAATACCGGTCACATGTAATGATATAATACTAGGCAGTCACATTTAGTCATATAATACCAGTCACATATAGTGATAGCATACCAGGCACATATAATAATATAATACCAGGCAGTCACATATACTTTAGTGATATAATACCGGACAGCCAGATATAATAATATAATACCGGACAGCCAGATATAATAATACCGGACAGCCAGATATAATACTGGACAGCCAAATATAATAATATAATACCGGACAGCCAGATATAATTCCAGATAGCCAGATATAATAATACCGGACAGCCAGATATAATAATATAATTCTATTCGGCCAGGTAGTCACTTATTAATATCGGGCTGTGATATAATACTGAACAGTCAGATATTAGGGTACAGTACTTATCAGTAACATCTGCTATTATGATACCGGGCAGTCACATCCAAAAATAATCTAAAAGCCGGGATCCAGGTATAATGATCTAGTACAGGCTAGTCACATATAGGAATATAACCCCTGGAGTGTATACAGTGCTCAGGTCTAGGAGCAGTGTACGCTGTCATTACCAGGCCTTACTGTATGATACTATAGTATACAGGTTATTATACCGGGCCGGCTATACGGGTCATATATAACAGTATAATACACCAGGGTCAGATATGAGATACATTACCAGGCAGTCACATATAATAATAATATGATACCAGTCAGCTGCACCGCCACATGTATAATACCAAGGTGTAACACCATGTAATAACCATATACAGGGGTAGAACCAGACCATCACCGGGCAGGAGTATATAGGGCAGAATACCAGGCCGCCCCATTATGAAATATAATATCAGAAAGTAATACACAGGAATAAAATACCAAGCGGCCACATATAGGGTTAAATAATACTAGTATAATCATACAAACCACCATAATAGTGGTATAATCCAGGCAGGTGCAATACCAGAGGACCAAATATAGGGGTGTAATAACGGGCAGGAGTATATAAAGGTGTAATACTGGGCAGGAGTGTATAGTGGTATAGTATCAGGCTGCAGTATATAGGTATAGTATCAGGCTGTAGTATATAGGGGTATAATACCGGGCAGGAGTATATAGGAGTATAGTATCGGGCAGCAGTATATAGGGGTATGATACCAGCCGGCAGTATATAGGGTATAGTATCAGGCAGCAGTATATAGGGGTATCGTATCAGGCAGCAGCATATAGGGTATAGTATCAGGCAGCAGTATATAGGGGTATAGTATCAGGCAGCAGTATATAGGGGTATAGTATCAGGCAGCAGTATATAGGGGTATAGTATCAGGCAGCAGCATATCGGGATATAATACCAGGCAGCAGTATATAGGGTATAGTATTAGGCAGCAGTATATAGGGGTATAGTATCAGGCAGCAGTATATAGGGGTATAATACCAGGCAGCAGTATATAGGGGTATAGTATCAGGCGGCAGTATATAGGGTATAGTATCAGGCGGCAGTATATAGGGTATAGTATCAGGCGGCAGTATATAGGGGTATAATACCAGGCAGCAGTATATAGGGATATAATACCGGGAAGCAGTATATAGGGTATAGTATCAGGCAGCAGTATATAGGGGTATAATACCAGGCAGCAGTATATAGGGGTATAGTATCAGGCGGCAGTATATAGGGTATAGTATCAGGCGGCAGTATAGGGATATAATGCCGGGCAGCAGTGTATAGGGTATAGTATCAGGCAGCAATATATAGGGGTATAGTATCAGGCTGTAGTATATAGGGGTATAATAACAGGTGGCAGTATATAGGAGTATAGTATCGGGCAGCAGTATATAGGGGTATGATACCAGCCGGCAGTATATAGGATATAGTATCAGGCAGCAGTATATAGGGGTATAGCATCAGGCAGCAGTATATAGGGGTATAGTATCAGGCAGCAGTATATAGGGGTATAGTACCAGGCAGCAGTATATAGGGTATAGTATCAGGCAGCAGTATATAGGGGTATAATACCAGGCAGCAGTATATAGGGTATAGTATCAGGCGGCAGTATATAGGGTATAGTATCAGGCGGCAGTATATAGGAGTATAGTACCAGGCAGAAGTATATAGGGGTATAGTATCAGGCAGCAGTATATAAGGGTATAATACCAGGCAGCAGTATATAGGGGTATAGTATCAGGCGGCAGTATATAGGGGTATAATACCGGGCAAAAGTATATAGGGGTATAATACTAGGCAGCAGTATATAGGGGTATAGTACCGGGTAGCAGTATATAGGAGCATAGTCTCAGGCGGCAGTATATAGGGGTATAATACCGGGCAACAGTATATAGGGGTATAGTATCAGGCGGCAGTATATAGGGGTATAGTAACAGGCGGCAGTATATAGGGGTATAGTATCAGGCAGCAGTATATAGGGGTATAATACCGGGCAAAAGTATATAGGGGTATAGTATCAGGCGGCAGTATATAAGGGTATAGTACCAGGCGGCAGTATATAGGGGTATAGTATCTGGTGGCAGTATATAGGAGTATAGTATCAGGCGGCAGTATATAGGGTATAGTATCAGGCAGAAGTATATAGGGGTATAGTATCAGGCGGCAGTATATAGGGGTATAGTACCAGGCGGCAGTATATAGGGGTATAATATCAGGCGGCAGTATATAGGGGTATAGTACCAGGCGGCAGTATATAGGGGTATAGTACCGGGCAGCAGTATATAGGGGTATAGTACCAGGCGGCAGTATATAGGGGTATACTACCGGGCAGCAGTATATAGGGGTATAATATCAGGCGGCAGTATATAGGGGTATAGTACCGGGTAGCAGTATATAGGGTATAGTATCAGGCGGCAGTATATAGGAGTATAGTACCGGGTAGCAGTATATAGGGGTATAGTACTGGCAGCAGTATATAGGGGTATAGTACCGGGTAGCAGTATATAGGGGTATAGTACTGGCAGCAGTATATAGGGGTATAGTACCGGGTAGCAGTATATAGGGTATAGTATCAGGCGGCAGTATATAGGGGTATAGTACCGGCAGCAGTATATAGGGATGTAATACCAGGCAGCAGTATATAGGGGTATAGTACCGGGTAGCAGTATATAGGGGTATAATACCGGGCGGCAGTATATAGGGGTATAGTATCAGGCAGCAGTATATAGGGGTGTAATACCAGGCAGCAGTATATAGGGGTATAATACCAGGCAGCAGTATATAGGGGTATAATACCGGGTAGCAGTATATAGGGGTATATTATCAGGCAGCAGTATATAGGGGTGTAATACCAGGCAGCAGTATATAGGGGTGTAATACCAGGCAGCAGTATATAGGGGTGTAATACCCGGCAGCAGTATATAGGGGTATAGTATCAGGCAGCAGTATATAGGGGTGTAATACCAGGCAGCAGTATATAGGGGTATAATACCGGGCAGCAGTATATAGGGGTATAATACCAGGCAGCAGTATATAGGGGTATAATACCGGGTAGCAGTATATAGGGTATATTATCAGGCAGCAGTATATAGGGGTGTAATACCAGGCAGCAGTATATAGGGGTGTAATACCAGGCAGCAGTATATAGGGGTGTAATACCAGGCAGCAGTATATAGGGGTGTAATACCCGGCAGCAGTATATAGGGGTGTAATACCCGGCAGCAGTATATAGGGGTGTAATACCCGGCAGCAGTATATAGGGGTGTAATACCCGGCAGCAGAGCAGGGTTTGGGGCGCAGATCGGGCACTCACCGGGGTTGAGGTCCAGGCAGGCTCCCCCGTCCTCTCCTTCCCCCAGGTCCCCATGTGGGCTCAGTCCGTCCATGGAGAGATCCAGGCCCTTGTCCGGCTCCCAGTCCCGAAGTTTCCTTTTTTTGTGCCCCCCGATCAGCGCCTCTACCGAAAACGCATGAGCCCTGGAGCTGAGCGTGACCCCCGGGCATCTCCTCCTGTCAGTGCTCATGGTCCTGCCAGCCGGAGCCCACCATGTGCCCTGCTGCCCCACTGACTGCCGAGCCCGCACTGCTCCGGCGTCCGGGGAGGACTCCACACCCCCTCACCCCAATGACTGACAGCCCAACCTACAGGGGATCCAAATATGTCCACACACTGCCCTCCCCTGCACACAGCATTAACCCCTGCCGCTCCACCTGACACAGCAGGAGTCGGGTCAGGCCAGGACACCCAAAAATAGACTGAACCCCCAAACCCTGCACAACTTTAACCTCTTCTGCTCCGCTGTATTCCTTAGATATTGGTGTAATGTCATGACTTAGGAAATGATTCTCAATCTAATCAAAACTAATGGAGGGACCCCCAAATGCTAACCTACTCTATATACCCCTAATTCATGTGCACCCCACTCTCAGTTTCCAGCCCCCTTTATAAACAAGGAGTCATGATCCTACAACCCTGATATACAGCAAATGTGGGAACCTCAAATCCTGCACAACTTCCTATACTGTATTCACTCATTCACACATCATATGAGTGCGGGGCGGCCCGACATGGACAGCATCATTGTAATCTAGGCTGCTGCCTAGTTCCATGCACCATCAATGCTGCCCAGGAAATATGGCCCGCTCACGGACCGTATATCTCGGAGGACATACAGTCGTGTGCAAGAGGCCTAAAGCAGGCAAGCCCAACCTGCGGCCCTCCAGCTGTTGCCAAACTACAACTCCCATAATTCCCAGACAGCCTATAGCTATAAGCCTACAGAAGGGCATGGTGGGAGTTGTAGTTTTACAATAGCTAGAGAGCCGCAGGTTGCGCATATAGACTGTATTCTCCTGTCTTACAGTCACCCTCTCCCCTGAAATGGCTGATAACAGGGAGCAATAGACTGTATTCTCCTGTCCTACAGTCATCCTCTCCCCTGAAATGGCTGATAACAGGGAGCAATAGACTGTATTCTTCTGTCCTACAGTCATCCTCTCCCCTGAAATGGCTGATAACAGGGATCAATAGACTGTATTCTCCTGTCCTACAGTCATCCTCTCCCCTGAAATGGCTGATAACAGGGATCAATAGACTGTATTCTCCTGTCCTACAGTCATCCTCTCCCCTGAAATGGCTGATAACAGGGGGCAATAGATTGTATTCTCCTGTCCTACAGTCATCCTCTCCCCTGAAATGGCTGATAACAGGGGGCAATAGACTGTATTCTCCTGTCCTACAGTCATCCTCTCCTCTGAAATGGCTGATAACAGAGGGCAATAGACTGTATTCTCCTGTCCTACAGTCATCCTCTCCCCTGAAATGGCTGATAACAGGGGGCAATAGACTGTATTCTCCTGTCCTATAGTCATCCTCTCCCCTGAAATGGCTGATAACAGGGAGCAATAGACTGTATTCTCCTGTCCTACAGTCATCCTCTCCCTTGAAATGGCTGATAACAGGGGGCAATAGACTGTATTCTCCTGTCCTACAGTCATCCTCTCCTCTGAAATGGCTGATAACAGGGAGCAATAGATTGTATTCTCCTGTCCTACAGTCATCCTCTCCCCTGAAATGGCTGATAACAGGGAGCAATAGATTGTATTCTCCTGTCCTACAGTCATCCTCTCCCCTGAAATTGCTAATAACATGGAGCAAAAGACTGTATTCTCCTGTCCTACAGTCATCCTCTCCCCTGAAATGGCTGATAACAGGGAGCAATAGACTGCATTCTCCTGTCCTACAGTCATCCTCTCCTCTGAAATGGCTGATAACAGGGAGCAATAGACTGTATTCTCCTGTCCTACAGTCATCCTCTCCTCTGAAATGGCTGATAACAGGGGGCAATAGACTGTATTCTCCTGTCCTACAGTCATCCTCTCCCCTGAAATGGCTGATAACAGGGGGCAATAGACTGTATTCTCCTGTCCTACATTCATCCTCTCCTCTGAAATGGCTGATAACAGGGGGCAATAGACTGTATTCTCCTGTCCTACAGTCATCCTCTACCCTGAAATGGCTGATAACAGGGGGCAATAGATTGTATTCTCCTGTCCTACCGTCATCCTCTCCCCTGAAATGGCTGATAACAGGGGGCAATAGACTGTATTCTCCTGTCCTACAGTCATCCTCTCCCCTGAAATGGCTGATAACAGGGAGCAATAGATTGTATTCTCCTGTCCTACAGTCATCCTCTCCCCTGAAATGGCTGATAACAGGGGGCAATAGACTGTATTCTCCTGTCCTACAGTCATCCTCTCCCCTGAAATGGCTGATAACAGGGGGCAATAGATTGTATTCTCCTGTCCTACAGTCATCCTCTCCCCTGAAATGGCTGATAACAGAGGACAATAGACTGTATTCTCCTGTCCTACAGTCATCCTCCCCCCTGAAATGGCTGATAACAGGGAGCAATAGACTGTATTCTCCTGTCCTACAGTCATCCTCTCCCCTGAAATGGCTGATAACAGGGAGCAATAGATTGTATTCTCCTGTCCCACAGTCATCCTCTACCCTGAAATGGCTGATAACAGGGAGCAATAGACTGTATTCTCCTGTCCTACAGTCATCCTCTCCCCTGAAATGGCTGATAACAGGGGCAATAGACTGTATTCTCCTGTCCTACAGTCATCCTCTCCCCTGAAATGGCTGATAACAGGGAGCAATAGATTGTATTCTCCTGTCCCACAGTCATCCTCTACCCTGAAATGGCTGATAACAGGGAGCAATAGACTGTATTCTCCTGTCCTACAGTCATCCTCTCCCCTGAAAATGCTGATAACAGGGAGCAATAGACTGTATTCTCCTGTCCTACAGTCATCCTCTCCACTGAAATGGCTGATAACAGGGGGCAATAGATTGTATCCTCCTGTCCTACAGTCATCCTCTCCCCATGAAATGGCTGATAACAGGGGGCAATAGACTGTATTCTCCTGTTCTACAGTCATCCTCTCCCCTGAAATGGCTGATAACAGAGAGCAATAGACTGTATTCTCCTGTCCTACAGTCATCCTCTCCCCTGAAATGGCTGATAACAGGGGGCAATAGATTGTATCCTCCTGTCCTACAGTCATCCTCTCCCCCTGAAATGGCTGATAACAGGGAGCAATAGATTGTATTCTCCTGTTCTACAGTCATCCTCTCCCCTGAAATGGCTGATAACAGAGAGCAATAGACTGTATTCTCCTGTCCTACAGTCATCCTCTCCCCTGAAATGGCTGAGAATAGGAAGCAATAGACTGTATTCTCCTGTCCTACAGTCATCCTCTCCCCTGAAATGGCTGATAACAGGGAGCAATAGACTGTATTCTCCTGTCCTACAGTCATCCTCTCCCCTGAAATGGCTGATAACAGGGGGCAATAGACTATATTCTCCTGTCCTACAGTCATCCTCTCCCCTGAAATGGCTAATAACAGGGGGCAATAGACTGTATTCTCCTGTCCTACAGTCATCCTCTCTCCTGAAATGGCTGATAACAGGGGGCAATAGACTGTATTCTCCTGTCCTACAGTCATCCTCCCCCCTGAAATGGCTGATAACAAGGGGCAATAGACTGTATTCTCCTGTCCTACAGTCATCCTCTCCCCTGAAATGGCTGATAACAGGGGGCAATAGACTGTATTCTCCTGTCCTACAGTCATCCTCTCTCCTGAAATGGCTGATAACAGGGGGCAATAGATTGTATTCTCCTGTCCTACAGTCATCCTCTCCCCTGTAATGGCTGATAACATGGAGCAATAGACTGTATTCTCCTGTCCTACAGTCATCCTCTCCCCTGAAATGGCTGATAACAGGGAGCAATAGACGGTATTCTCCTGTCCTACAGTCATCCTCTCCCCTGAAATGGCTGATAACAGGGAGCAATAGACTGTATTCTCCTGTCCTACAGTCATCCTCTCCTCTGAAATGGCTGATAACAGGGGGCAATAGACTGTATTCTCCTGTCCTACAGTCATCCTCTCCCCTGAAATGGCTGATAACAGGGGGCAATAGACTGTATTCTCCTGTCCTACAGTCATCGTCTCCCCTGAAATGGCTGATAACAGGGAGCAATAGACTGTATTCTCCTGTCCTACAGTCATCCTCTCCTCTGAAATGGCTGATAACAGGGGGCAATAGACTGTATTCTCCTGTCCTACAGTCATCCTCTCCCCTGAAATGGCTGATAACAGGGAGCAATAGACTGTATTCTCCTGTCCTACAGTCATCCTCTCCCCTGAAATGGCTGATAACAGGGGGCAATAGACTGTATTCTCCTGTCCTACAGTCATCCTCTCCCCTGAAATGTCTGATAACAGGGGGCAATAGACTGTATTCTCCTGTCCTACAGTCATCCTCTCCCCTGAAATGGCTGATAACAGGAGCAATAGACTGTATTCTCCTGTCCTACAGTCATCCTCTCCCCTGAAATGGCTGATAACAGGGAGCAATAGAATGTATTCTCCTGTCCTACAGTCATCCTCCCCCCTGAAATGGCTGATAACAGGGGCAATAGACTGTATTCTCCTGTCCTACAGTCATCCTCTCCCCTGAAATGGCTGATAACAGGGGCAATAGACTGTATTCTCCTGTCCTACAGTCATCCTCCCCCCTGAAATGGCTGATAACAGGGGGCAATAGACTGTATTCTCCTGTCCTACAGTCATCCTCTCCCCTGAAATGGCAGATAACAGGGAGCAATAGAATGTATTCTCCTGTCCTACAGTCAACCTCTCCTCTGAAATGGCTAATAACAGGGGGCAATAGACTGTATTCTCCTGTCCTACAGTCATCCTCTCCTCTGAAATGGCTGATAACAGGGGCAATAGACTGTATTCTTCTGTCCTACAGTCATCCTCTCCCCTGAAATGGCTGATAACAGGTGACAATAGACTGTATTCTCCTGTCCTACAGTCATCCTCTCCCCTGAAATGACTGATAACAGGGGGCAATAGACTGTATTCTCCTGTCCTACAGTCATCCTCTCCCCTGAAATGGCTGATAACAGGGGGCAATAGAATGTATTCTCCTGTCCTACAGTCATCCTCTCCTCTGAAATGGCTGATAACAGGGAGCAATAGACTGTATTCTCCTGTCCTACAGTCATCCTCTCCCCTGAAATGGCTGATAACAGGGAGCAATAGACTGTATTCTCCTGTCCTACAGTCATCCTCTCCCCTGAAATGACTGATAACAGGGAGCAATAGATTGTATTCTCCTGTCCTACAGTCATCCTCTCCCCTGAAATGGCTGATAACAGGGGGCAATAGACTGTATTCTCCTGTCCTACAGTCATCCTCTCCCTGAAATGGCTGATAACAGGGGGCAATAGACTGTATTCTCCTGTCCTTCAGTCATCCTCTCCCCTGAAATGGCTGATAACAGGAGGCAATAGACTGTATTCTCCTGTCCTACAGTCATCTTCTCCTCTGAAATGGCTGATAACAGGGGGCAATAGACTGTATTCTCCTGTCCTACAGTCATCCTCTCCCCTGAAATGGCTGATAACAGGGAGCAATAGACTGTATTCTCCTGTCCTACAGTCATCCTCTCCCCTGAAATGGCTGATAACAGGGGGCAATAGACTGTATTCTCCTGTCCTACAGTCATCCTCTCCCCTGAAATGGCTGATAACAGGGAGCAATAGACTGTATTCTCCTGTCCTACAGTCATCCTCTCCCCTGAAATGGCTGATAACAGGGGGCAATAGACTGTATTCTCCTGTCCTTCAGTCATCCTCTCCCCTGAAATGGCTGATAACAGGGGGCAATAGACTGTATTCTCCTGTCCTACAGTCATCCTCTCCCCTGAAATGGCTGATAACAGGGGGCAATAGACTGTATTCTCCTGTCCTACAGTCATCCTCTACCCTGAAATGGCTGATAACAGGGGGCAATAGACTGTATTCTCCTGTCCTACAGTCATCCTCTCCCCTGAAATGGCTGATAACAGGAGGCAATAGACTGTATTCTCCTGTCCTACAGTCATCTTCTCCTCTGAAATGGCTGATAACAGGGGGCAATAGACTGTATTCTCCTGTCCTACAGTCATCCTCTCCCCTGAAATGGCTGATAACAGGGGGCAATAGACTGTATTCTCCTGTCCTACAGTCATCCTCTCCTCTGAAATGGCTGATAACAGGGGGCAATAGACTGTATTCTCCTGTCCTACAGTCATCCTCTCCCCTGAAATGGCTGATAACAGGGGGCAATAGACTGTATTCTCCTGTCCTACAGTCATCCTCTCCCCTGAAATGGCTGATAACAGGGAGCAATAGATTGTATTCTCCTGTCCTACAGTCATCCTCTCCCCTGAAATGGCTGATAACAGGGGCAATAGACTGTATTCTCCTGTCCTACAGTCATCCTCTCCCCTGAAATGGCTGATAACAGGGGGCAATAGATTGTATTCTCCTGTCCTACAGTCATCCTCTTCCCTGTATTGGCTAATAACAGGGGGCAATAGATTGTATTCTCCTGTCCTACAGTCATCCTCTTCCCTGAAATGGCTGATAACAGGGGGCAATAGACTGTATTCTCCTGTCCTACAGTCATCCTCTCCCCTGAAATGGCTGATAACAGGGGCAATAGACTGTATTCTCCTGTCCTACAGTCATCCTCTCCCCTGAAATGGCTGATAACAGGGGGCAATAGATTGTATTCTCCTGTCCTACAGTCATCCTCTTCCCTGTATTGGCTAATAACAGGGGGCAATAGATTGTATTCTCCTGTCCTACAGTCATCCTCTCCCCTGAAATGGCTGATAACAGGAGGCAATAGACTGTATTCTCCTGTCCTACAGTCATCTTCTCCTCTGAAATGGCTGATAACAGGGGGCAATAGACTGTATTCTCCTGTCCTACAGTCATCCTCTCCCCTGAAATGGCTGATAACAGGGGGCAATAGACTGTATTCTCCTGTCCTACAGTCATCCTCTCCCCTGAAATGGCTGATAACAGGGAGCAATAGATTGTATTCTCCTGTCCTACAGTCATCCTCTTCCCTGTATTGGCTGATACATCCAGATGTTTGACACAAAGGAAAAGTGACTGTATTCATTATGTCACAATTCTCTCTGGATACCATAATTCACCTCTATATACATATGTACGTTATACATGCAGATCCGTCTTGAAAACTCTCATTTATATCCATATAAAAATACCAATTATTGTTTTCTTTATATAATCCTCCAATCCAAATAAATTTTAATGTATATTTTGCACATACAGTTCCCTGTATCTAAATATAAATCACTTCTATCTCGATAATCATATATGCAGCGTATATACATGTGAAACTCGAAAAATTAGAATATCCTGCAAAAGTCCATTTATTTGAGTAATGCAAATTTAAAAGAATTGCATTAATGCAGCTTAAAATTATAATTTTGTGAAAAGGTTGAATATTCTAGGCTCAAAGTGTCACACTCTAGTCAGCTATCTAATCCATACCTCTAAATTGTGACTTTGGGGTTTCATAAGCTGTAAGCCATAATCATCCAAATTATAACAAATAAAGGCTTGAAATATCTCGCTTTGCCTGTAATGAGTCTCATGTTTTAGCTTCACCTTTTAAGTTGCATCACTGAAATAAATGAACTTTGCACAATATTCTAATTTTTCTCGTTTCATCTGTACATATTTAGATCATATACATTGATGTCCGGCAGTATAGGGCTGGGCTCAGCACACCCTAATATTCATCCATATGGAGCCGGCAGTATAGGGCTGGGCTCAGCTCACCCTAATATTCATCCATATGGAGCCGGCAGTATAGGGCTGGGCTCAGCACACCCTAATATTCCTTCATATGGAGCCGGCAGTATAGGACTGGGCTCAGCTCACCCTAATATTCATTCATATGGAGCCGGCAGTATAGGGCTGGGCTCAGCACACCCTAATATTCATCCATATGGAGCCGGCAGTATAGGGCTGGGCTCAGCTCACCCTAATATTCATCCATATGGAGCCGGCAGTATAGGGCTGGACTCAGCACACCCTAATATTCCTTCATATGGAGCCGGCAGTATAGGGCTGGGCTCAGCACAACCTAATATTCATCCATATGGAGCCGGCAGTATAGGGCTGGGCTCAGCACACCCTAATATTCATCCATATAGAGCCGGCAGTATAGGGCTGGGCTCAGCACACCCTAATATTCATCCATATGGAGCCGGCAGTATAGGGCTGGGCTCAGCACACCCTAATATTCATCCATATGGAGCCGGCAGTATAGGGCTGGGCTCAGCACAACCTAATATTCATCCATATGGAGCCGGCAGTATAGGGCTGGGCTCAGCTCACCCTAATATTCATCCATATGGAGCCGGCAGTATAGGGCTGGGCTCAGCTCACCCTAATATTCATCCATATGGAGCCGGCAGTATAGGGCTGGGCTCAGCACACCCTAATATTCATCCATATGGAGCCGGCAGTATAGGACTGGGCTCAGCTCACCCTAATATTCATCCATATGGAGCCGGCAGTATAGGGCTGGGCTCAGCACACCCTAATATTCATTTATATGGAGCCGGCAGTATAGGGCTGGGCTCAGCACACCCTAATATTCCTTCATATGGAGCCGGCAGTATAGGGCTGGGCTCAGCACACCCTAATATTCATCCATATGGAGCCGGCAGTATAGGGCTGGGCTCAGCACACCCTAATATTCATCCATATGGAGCCGGCAGTATAGGGCTGGACTCAGCACACCCTAATATTCCTTCATATGGAGCCGGCAGTATAGGGCTGGGCTCAGCACACCCTAATATTTATCCATATGGAGCCGGCAGTATAGGGCTGGACTCAGCACACCCTAATATTCCTTCATATGGAGCCGGCAGTATAGGGCTGGGCTCAGCACACCCTAATATTCATCCATATGGAGCCGGCAGTATAGGGCTGGGCTCAGCACACCCTAATATTCATCCATATGGAGCCGGCAGTATAGGGCTGGGCTCAGCACACCCTAATATTCATCCATATGGAGCCGGCAGTATAGGGCTGGGCTCAGCTCACCCTAATATTCATCCATAAGGAGCCGGCAGTATAGGGCTGGGCTCAGCTCACCCTAATATTCATCCATATGGAGCCGGCAGTATAGGGCTGGGCTCAGCACACCCTAATATTCCTTCATATGGAGCCGGCAGTATAGGACTGGGCTCAGCTCACCCTAATATTCATTCATATGGAGCCGGCAGTATAGGGCTGGGCTCAGCACACCCTAATATTCATCCATATGGAGCCGGCAGTATAGGGCTGGGCTCAGCTCACCCTAATATTCATCCATATGGAGCCGGCAGTATAGGGCTGGACTCAGCACACCCTAATATTCCTTCATATGGAGCCGGCAGTATAGGGCTGGGCTCAGCACAACCTAATATTCATCCATATGGAGCCGGCAGTATAGGGCTGGGCTCAGCACACCCTAATATTCATCCATATAGAGCCGGCAGTATAGGGCTGGGCTCAGCACACCCTAATATTCATCCATATGGAGCCGGCAGTAGAGGGCTGGGCTCAGCACACCCTAATATTCATCCATATGGAGCCGGCAGTATAGGGCTGGGCTCAGCACAACCTAATATTCATCCATATGGAGCCGGCAGTATAGGGCTGGGCTCAGCTCACCCTAATATTCATCCATATGGAGCCGGCAGTATAGGGCTGGGCTCAGCTCACCCTAATATTCATCCATATGGAGCCGGCAGTATAGGGCTGGGCTCAGCACACCCTAATATTCATCCATATGGAGCCGGCAGTATAGGACTGGGCTCAGCTCACCCTAATATTCATCCATATGGAGCCGGCAGTATAGGGCTGGGCTCAGCACACCCTAATATTCATTTATATGGAGCCGGCAGTATAGGGCTGGGCTCAGCACACCCTAATATTCCTTCATATGGAGCCGGCAGTATAGGGCTGGGCTCAGCACACCCTAATATTCATCCATATGGAGCCGGCAGTATAGGGCTGGGCTCAGCACACCCTAATATTCATCCATATGGAGCCGGCAGTATAGGGCTGGACTCAGCACACCCTAATATTCCTTCATATGGAGCCGGCAGTATAGGGCTGGGCTCAGCACACCCTAATATTTATCCATATGGAGCCGGCAGTATAGGGCTGGACTCAGCACACCCTAATATTCCTTCATATGGAGCCGGCAGTATAGGGCTGGGCTCAGCACACCCTAATATTCATCCATATGGAGCCGGCAGTATAGGGCTGGGCTCAGCACACCCTAATATTCATCCATATGGAGCCGGCAGTATAGGGCTGGGCTCAGCACACCCTAATATTCATCCATATGGAGCCGGCAGTATAGGGCTGGGCTCAGCTCACCCTAATATTCATCCATAAGGAGCCGGCAGTATAGGGCTGGGCTCAGCTCACCCTAATATTCATCCATATGGAGCCGGCAGTATAGGGCTGGGCTCAGCACACCCTAATATTCATCCATATGGAGCCGGCAGTATAGGGCTGGGCTCAGCACACCCTAATATTCATCCATATGGAGCCGGCAGTATAGGGCTGGGCTCAGCTCACCCTAATATTCATCCATATGGAGCCGGCAGTATAGGGCTGGGCTCAGCACACCCTAATATTCCTTCATATGGAGCCGGCAGTTTAGGGCTGGGCTCAGCACACCCTAATATTCATCCATATGGAGCCGGCAGTATAGGGCTGGGCTCAGCACACCCTAATATTCATCCATATGGAGCCGGCAGTATAGGGCTGGGCTCAGCACACCCTAATATTCATCCATATGGAGCCGGCAGTATAGGGCTGGGCTCAGCTCACCCTAATATTCATCCATATGGAGCCGGCAGTATAGGGCTGGGCTCAGCACACCCTAATATTCATCCATATGGAGCCGGCAGTATAGGGCTGGGCTCAGCACACCCTAATATTCATCCATATGGAGCCGGCAGTATAGGGCTGGGCTCAGCACACCCTAATATTCCTTCATATGGAGCCGGCAGTATAGGGCTGGGCTCAGCTCACCCTAATATTCCTTCATATGGAGCCGGCAGTATAGGACTGGGCTCAGCTCACCCTAATATTCATCCATATGGAGCCGGCAGTATAGGGCTGGGCTCAGCACACCCTAATATTCCTTCATATGGAGCCGGCAGTATAGGGCTGGGCTCAGCTCACCCTAATATTCATCCATATGGAGCCGGCAGTATAGGGCTGGGCTCAGCTCACCCTAATATTCATCCATATGGAGCCGGCAGTATAGGGCTGGGCTCAGCACACCCTAATATTCATCCATATGGAGCCGGCAGTATAGGGCTGGGCTCAGCACACCCTAATATTCATCCATATGGAGCCGGCAGTATAGGGCTGGGCTCAGCTCACCCTAATATTCATCCATATGGAGCCGGCAGTTTAGGGCTGGGCTCAGCACACCCTAATATTCATCCATATGGAGCCGGCAGTATAGGGCTGGGCTCAGCACACCCTAATATTCATCCATATGGAGCCGGCAGTATAGGACTGGGCTCAGCTCACCCTAATATTCATCCATATGGAGCCGGCAGTATAGGGCTGGGCTCAGCTCACCCTAATATTCATCCATATGGAGCCGGCAGTATAGGGCTGGGCTCAGCACACCCTAATATTCATCCATATGGAGCCGGCAGTATAGGGCTGGGCTCAGCTCACCCTAATATTCATCCATATGGAGCCGGCAGTATAGGGCTGGGCTCAGCACACCCTAATAATCATCCATATGGAGCCGGCAGTATAGGGCTGGGCTCAGCACACCCTAATATTCATCCATATGGAGCCGGCAGTATAGGGCTGGGCTCAGCTCACCCTAATATTCATCCATATGGAGCCGGCAGTATAGGGCTGGGCTCAGCACACCCTAATATTCATCCATATGGAGCCGGCAGTTTAGGGCTGGGCTCAGCACACCCTAATATTCATCCATATGGAGCCGGCAGTATAGGGCTGGGCTCAGCTCACCCTAATATTCATCCATATGGAGCCGGCAGTATAGATCTGGGCTCAGCTCACCCTAATATTCATCCATATGGAGCCGGCAGTATAGGGCTGGGCTCAGCACACCCTAATATTCATCCATATGGAGCCGGCAGTATAGGGCTGGGCTCAGCACACCCTAATATTCATCCATATGGAGCCGGCAGTATAGGGCTGGGCTCAGCACACCCTAATATTCCTTCATATGGAGCCGGCAGTATAGGGCTGGGCTCAGCACACCCTAATAT
Organism: Bufo bufo; assembly: GCF_905171765.1. Lineage (NCBI taxonomy): Eukaryota > Metazoa > Chordata > Amphibia > Anura > Bufonidae > Bufo > Bufo bufo. The sequence continues at coordinate 5,668,567 of NC_053391.1, forward strand.
TCATCCATATGGAGCCGGCAGTATAGGGCTGGGCTCAGCACACCCTAATATTCATCCATATGGAGCCGGCAGTATAGGGCTGGGCTCAGCACACCCTAATATTCCTTCATATGGAGCCGGCAGTATAGGGCTGGGCTCAGCTCACCCTAATATTCCTTCATATGGAGCCGGCAGTATAGGGCTGGGCTCAGCACACCCTAATATTCATCCATATGGAGCCGGCTGTATAGGGCTGGGCTCAGCACACCCTAATATTCATCCATATGGAGCCGGCAGTATAGGGCTGGGCTCAGCACACCCTAATATTCATCCATATGGAGCCGGCAGTATAGGGCTGGGCTCAGCTCACCCTAATATTCATCCATATGGAGCCAGCTGTATAGGGCTGGGCTCAGCTCACCCTAATATTCATCCATATGGAGCCGGCAGTATAGGGCTGGGCTCAGCACACCCTAATATTCATCCATATGGAGCCGGCAGTATAGGGCTGGGCTCAGCACACCCTAATATTCATCCATATGGAGCCGGCAGTATAGGGCTGGGCTCAGCTCACCCTAATATTCATCCATATGGAGCCGGCAGTATAGGGCTGGGCTCAGCACACCCTAATATTCCTTCATATGGAGCCGGCAGTATAGGGCTGGGCTCAGCACACCCTAATATTCATCCATATGGAGCCGGCAGTATAGGGCTGGGCTCAGCACACCCTAATATTCCTTCATATGGAGCCGGCAGTATAGGGCTGGGCTCAGCTCACCCTAATATTCATCCATATGGAGCCGGCAGTATAGGGCTGGGCTCAGCACACCCTAATATTCATCCATATGGAGCCGGCAGTATAGGGCTGGGCTCAGCACACCCTAATATTCCTTCATATGGAGCAAGCAGTATAGGGCTGGGCTCAGCTCACCCTAATATTCATCCATATGGAGCCAGCAGTATAGGGCTGGGCTCAGCTCACCCTAATATTCATCCATATGGAGCCGGCAGTATAGGGCTGGGCTCAGCTCACCCTAATATTCATCCATATGAAGCCGGCAGTATAGGGCTGGGCTCAGCTCACCCTAATATTCATCCATATGGACCCGGCAGTATAGGGCTGGGCTCAGCACACCCTAATATTCATCCATATGGAGCCGGCAGTATAGGGCTGGGCTCAGCTCACCCTAATATTCATCAATATGGAGCCGGCAGTATAGGGCTGGGCTCAGCTCACCCTAATATTCATCCATATGGAGCCGGCAGTATAGGGCTGGGCTCAGCTCACCCTAATATTCATCCATATGGAGCCGGCAGTATAGGGCTGGGCTCAGCACACCCTAATATTCCTTCATATGGAGCCGGCAGTATAGGGCTGGGCTCAGCACACCCTAATATTCATCCATATGGAGCCGGCAGTATAGGGCTGGGCTCAGCACACCCTAATATTCATCCATATGGAGCCGGCAGTATAGGGCTGGGCTCAGCTCACCCTAATATTCATCCATATGGAGCCGGCAGTATAGGGCTGGGCTCAGCACACCCTAATATTCATCCATATGGAGCCGGCTGTATAGGGCTGGGCTCAGCTCACCCTAATATTCCTTCATATGGAGCCGGCAGTATAGGGCTGGGCTCAGCACACCCTAATATTCATCCATATGGAGCCGGCAGTATAGGGCTGGGCTCAGCACACCCTAATATTCATCCATATGGAGCCGGCAGTATAGGGCTGGATTCAGCACACCCTAATATTCATCCATATGGAGCCGGCTGTATAGGGCTGGGCTCAGCTCACCCTAATATTCCTTCATATGGAGCCGGCAGTATAGGGCTGGGCTCAGCTCACCCTAATATTCATCCATATGGAGCCGGCAGTATAGGGCTGGGCTCAGCACACCCTAATATTCATCCATATGGAGCCGGCAGTATAGGGCTGGGCTCAGCACACCCTAATATTCATCCATATTGAGCCGGCAGTATAGGGCTGGGCTCAGCACACCCTAATATTCCTTCATATGGAGCAAGCAGTATAGGGCTGGGCTCAGCTCACCCTAATATTCATCCATATGGAGCCAGCAGTATAGGGCTGGGCTCAGCTCACCCTAATATTCATCCATATGGAGCCGGCTGTATAGGGCTGGGCTCAGCACACCCTAATATTCATCCATATGGAGCCGGCAGTATAGGGCTGGGCTCAGCACACCCTAATATTCATCCATATGGAGCCGGCAGTATAGGGCTGGGCTCAGCACACCCTAATATTCATCCATATGGAGCCGGCAGTATAGGGCTGGGCTCAGCACACACTAATATTCATCCATATAGAGCCGGCAGTATAGGGCTGGGCTCAGCACACCCTAATATTCATCCATATGGAGCCGGCTGTATAGGGCTAGGCTCAGCACACCCTAATATTCATCCATATGGAGCCGGCAGTATAGGGCTGGGCTCAGCTCACCCTAATATTCATCCATATAGAGCCGGCAGTATAGGGCTGGGCTCAGCACACCCTAATATTCATCCATATGGAGCCGGCAGTATAGGGCTGGGCTCAGCACACCCTTATATTCATCCATATGGAGCCGGCAGTATAGGGCTGGGCTCAGCTCACCCTAATATTCATCCATATGGAGCCGGCAGTATAGGGCTGGGCTCAGCACACCCTAATATTCATCCATATGGAGCCGGCAGTATAGGGCTGGGCTCAGCACACCCTAATATTCCTTCATATGGAGCCGGCAGTATAGGGCTGGGCTCAGCACACCCTAATATTCATCCATATGGAGCCGGCAGTATAGGGCTGGGCTCAGCACACCCTAATATTCATCCATATGGAGCCGGCAGTATAGGGCTGGGCTCAGCACACCCTAATATTCATCCATATGGAGCCGGCTGTATAGGGTTGGGCTCAGCACACCCTAATATTCATCAATATGGAGCCGGCAGTATAGGGCTGGGCTCAGCACACCCTAATATTCATCCATATGGAGCCGGCAGTATAGGGCTGGGCTCAGCACACCCTAATATTTATCCATATGGAGCCGGCAGTATAGGGCTGGGCTCAGCACACCCTAATATTCATCCATATGGAGCCGGCAGTATAGGGCTGGGCTCAGCACACCCTAATATTCATCCATATGGAGCCGGCAGTATAGGGCTGGGCTCAGCACACCCTAATATTCATCCATATGGAGCCGGCAGTATAGGGCTGGGCTCAGCTCACCCTAATATTCATCCATATGGAGCCGGCAGTATAGAGCTGGGCTCAGCACACCCTAATATTCATCCATATGGAGCCGGCAGTATAGGGCTGGGCTCAGCACACCCTAATATTCATCCATATGGAGCCGGCAGTATAGGGCTGGGCTCAGCACACCCTAATATTCATCCATATGGAGCCGGCTGTATAGGGTTGGGCTCAGCACACCCTAATATTCATCAATATGGAGCCGGCAGTATAGGGCTGGGCTCAGCACACCCTAATATTCATCCATATGGAGCCGGCAGTATAGGGCTGGGCTCAGCACACCCTAATATTTATCCATATGGAGCCGGCAGTATAGGGCTGGGCTCAGCACACCCTAATATTCATCCATATGGAGCCGGCTGTATAGGGCTGGATTCAGCACACCCTTATATTCATCCATATGGAGCCGGCAGTATAGGGCTGGGCTCAGCTCACCCTAATATTCATCCATATGGAGCCGGCAGTATAGGGCTGGGCTCAGCTCACCCTAATATTCATCCATATGGAGCCGGCAGTATAGGGCTGGGCTCAGCACACCCTAATATTCATCCATATGGAGCCGGCAGTATAGGGCTGGGCTCAGCACAACCTAATATTCCTTCATATGGAGCCGGCAGTATAGGGCTGGGCTCAGCACACCCTAATATTCATCCATATGGAGCCGGCTGTATAGGGCTGGGCTCAGCTCACCCTAATATTCATCCATATGGAGCCGGCAGTATAGGGCTGGGCTCAGCACACCCTAATATTCCTTCATATGGAGCCGGCAGTATAGGGCTGGGCTCAGCTCACCCTAATATTCATCCATATGGAGCCGGCAGTATAGAGCTGCGCTCAGCTCACCCTAATATTCATCCATATGGAGCCGGCAGTATAGGGCTGGGCTCAGCACACCCTAATATTCATCCATATGGAGCCGGCAGTATAGGGCTGGGCTCAGCTCACCCTAATATTCATCCATATGGAGCCGGCAGTATAGGGCTGGGCTCAGCACACCCTAATATTCATCCATATGGAGCCGGCAGTATAGGGCTGGGCTCAGCACACCCTAATATTCCTTCATATGGAGCCGGCAGTATAGGGCTGGGCTCAGCTCACCCTAATATTCATCCATATGGAGCCGGCAGTATAGGGCTGGGCTCAGCTCACCCTAATATTCCTTCATATGGAGCCGGCAGTATAGGGCTGGGCTCAGCACACCCTAATATTCATCCATATAGAGCCGGCAGTATAGGGCTGGGCTCAGCACACCCTAATATTCATCCATATAGAGCCGGCAGTATAGGGCTGGGCTCAGCACACCCTAATATTCATCCATATGGAGCCGGCAGTATAGGGCTGGGCTCAGCACACCCTAATATTCATCCATATGGAGCCGGCAGTATAGGGCTGGGCTCAGCACACCCTAATATTCATCCATATGGAGCCGGCAGTATAGGGCTGGGCTCAGCTCACCCTAATATTCATCCATATGGAGCCGGCAGTATAGGGCTGGGCTCAGCTCACCCTAATATTCATCCATATGGAGCCGGCAGTATAGGGCTGGGCTCAGCTCACCCTAATATTCATCCATATGGAGCCGGCAGTATAGGGCTGGGCTCAGCTCACCCTAATATTCATCCATATGGAGCCGGCAGTATAGGGCTGGGCTCAGCACACCCTAATATTCATCCATATGGAGCCGGCAGTATAGGGCTGGGCTCAGCTCACCCTAATATTCATCCATATGGAGCCGGCAGTATAGGGCTGGGCTCAGCACACCCTAATATTCATCCATATGGAGCCGGCAGTATAGGGCTGGGCTCAGCTCACCCTAATATTCATCCATATGGAGCCGGCTGTATAGGGCTGGGCTCAGCACAACCTAATATTCCTTCATATGGAGCCGGCAGTATAGGGCTGGGCTCAGCTCACCCTAATATTCATCCATATGGAGCCGGCAGTATAGGGCTGGGCTCAGCACACCCTTATATTCATCCATATGGAGCCGGCAGTATAGGGCTGGGCTCAGCTCACCCTAATATTCATCCATATGGAGCCGGCAGTATAGGGCTAAGCTCAGCTCACCCTAATATTCATCCATATGGAGCCGGCAGTATAGGGCTGGGCTCAGCTCACCCTAATATTCATCCATATGGAGCCGGCAGTATAGGGCTGGGCTCAGCTCACCCTAATATTCATCCATATAGAGCCGGCAGTATAGGGCTGGGCTCAGCACACCCTAATATTCCTTCATATGGAGCCGGCAGTATAGGGCTGGGCTCAGCTCACCCTAATATTCATCCATATGGAGCCGGCAGTATAGGGCTGGGCTCAGCTCACCCTAATATTCATCCATATGGAGCCGGCAGTATAGGGCTGGGCTCAGCTCACCCTAATATTCATCCATATGGAGCCGGCAGTATAGGGCTGGGCTCAGCTCACCCTAATATTCATCCATATGGAGCCGGCAGTATAGGGCTGGGCTCAGCACACCCTAATATTCATCCATATAGAGCCGGCAGTATAGGGCTGGGCTCAGCACAACCTAATATTCCTTCATATGGAGCCGGCAGTATAGGGCTGGGCTCAGCACACCCTAATATTCATCCATATGGAGCCGGCTGTATAGGGCTGGGCTCAGCTCACCCTAATATTCATCCATATGGAGCCGGCAGTATAGGGCTGGGCTCAGCACACCCTAATATTCCTTCATATGGAGCCGGCAGTATAGGGCTGGGCTCAGCTCACCCTAATATTCATCCATATGGAGCCGGCAGTATAGAGCTGCGCTCAGCTCACCCTAATATTCATCCATATGGAGCCGGCAGTATAGGGCTGGGCTCAGCACACCCTAATATTCATCCATATGGAGCCGGCAGTATAGGGCTGGGCTCAGCTCACCCTAATATTCATCCATATGGAGCCGGCAGTATAGGGCTGGGCTCAGCACACCCTAATATTCATCCATATGGAGCCGGCAGTATAGGGCTGGGCTCAGCACACCCTAATATTCCTTCATATGGAGCCGGCAGTATAGGGCTGGGCTCAGCTCACCCTAATATTCATCCATATGGAGCCGGCAGTATAGGGCTGGGCTCAGCTCACCCTAATATTCCTTCATATGGAGCCGGCAGTATAGGGCTGGGCTCAGCACACCCTAATATTCATCCATATGGAGCCGGCAGTATAGGGCTGGGCTCAGCACACCCTAATATTCATCCATATAGAGCCGGCAGTATAGGGCTGGGCTCAGCACACCCTAATATTCATCCATATGGAGCCGGCAGTATAGGGCTGGGCTCAGCACACCCTAATATTCATCCATATGGAGCCGGCAGTATAGGGCTGGGCTCAGCACACCCTAATATTCATCCATATGGAGCCGGCAGTATAGGGCTGGGCTCAGCTCACCCTAATATTCATCCATATGGAGCCGGCAGTATAGGGCTGGGCTCAGCTCACCCTAATATTCATTCATATGGAGCCGGCAGTATAGGGCTGGGCTCAGCTCACCCTAATATTCATCCATATGGAGCCGGCAGTATAGGGCTGGGCTCAGCTCACCCTAATATTCATCCATATGGAGCCGGCAGTATAGGGCTGGGCTCAGCACACCCTAATATTCATCCATATGGAGCCGGCAGTATAGGGCTGGGCTCAGCTCACCCTAATATTCATCCATATGGAGCCGGCAGTATAGGGCTGGGCTCAGCACACCCTAATATTCATCCATATGGAGCCGGCAGTATAGGGCTGGGCTCAGCTCACCCTAATATTCATCCATATGGAGCCGGCTGTATAGGGCTGGGCTCAGCACAACCTAATATTCCTTCATATGGAGCCGGCAGTATAGGGCTGGGCTCAGCTCACCCTAATATTCATCCATATGGAGCCGGCAGTATAGGGCTGGGCTCAGCACACCCTTATATTCATCCATATGGAGCCGGCAGTATAGGGCTGGGCTCAGCTCACCCTAATATTCATCCATATGGAGCCGGCAGTATAGGGCTAAGCTCAGCTCACCCTAATATTCATCCATATGGAGCCGGCAGTATAGGGCTGGGCTCAGCTCACCCTAATATTCATCCATATGGAGCCGGCAGTATAGGGCTGGGCTCAGCTCACCCTAATATTCATCCATATAGAGCCGGCAGTATAGGGCTGGGCTCAGCACACCCTAATATTCCTTCATATGGAGCCGGCAGTATAGGGCTGGGCTCAGCTCACCCTAATATTCATCCATATGGAGCCGGCAGTATAGGGCTGGGCTCAGCTCACCCTAATATTCATCCATATGGAGCCGGCAGTATAGGGCTGGGCTCAGCTCACCCTAATATTCATCCATATGGAGCCGGCAGTATAGGGCTGGGCTCAGCACACCCTAATATTCATCCATATGGAGCCGGCAGTATAGGGCTGGGCTCAGCTCACCCTAATATTCCTTCATATGGAGCCGGCAGTATAGGGCTGGGCTCAGCACACCCTAATATTCCTTCATATGGAGCCGGCAGTATAGGGCTGGGCTCAGCACACCCTAATATTCATCCATATGGAGCCGGCAGTATAGGGCTGGATTCAGCACATCCTAATATTCCTTCATATGGAGCCGGCAGTATAGGGCTGGGCTCAGCACACCCTAATATTCATCCATATGGAGCCGGCAGTATAGGGCTGGGCTCAGCTCACCCTAATATTCATCCATATGGAGCCGACAGTATAGGGCTGGGCTCAGCACACCCTAATATTCATCCATATGGAGCCGGCAGTATAGGGCTGGGCTCAGCTCACCATAATATTCATCCATATGGAGCCGGCAGTATAGGGCTGGGCTCAGCACACCCTAATATTCATCCATATGGAGCCGGCAGTATAGGGCTGGGCTCAGCTCACCCTAATATTCATCCATATGGAGCCGGCAGTATAGGGCTGGATTCAGCACACCCTAATATTCCTTCATATGGAGCCGGCAGTATAGGGCTGGGCTCAGCTCACCCTAATATTCATCCATATGGAGCCGGCAGTATAGGGCTGGGCTCAGCACACCCTAATATTCATCCATATGGAGCCGGCAGTATAGGGCTGGGCTCAGCACACCCTAATATTCATCCATATGGAGCCGGCAGTATAGGGCTGGGCTCAGCACACCCTAATATTCCTTCATATGGAGCCGGCAGTATAGGGCTGGGCTCAGCACACCCTAATATTCATCCATATGAAGCCGGCAGTATAGGGCTGGGCTCAGCACACCCTAATATTCATCCATATGGAGCCGGCAGTATAGGGCTGGGCTCAGCACACCCTAATATTCCTTCATATGGAGCCGGCAGTATAGGGCTGGGCTCAGCACACCCTAATATTCCTTCATATGGAGCCGGCAGTATAGGGCTGGGCTCAGCTCACCCTAATATTCATCCATATGGAGCCGGCAGTATAGGGCTGGGCTCAGCTCACCCTAATATTCATCAATATGGAGCCGGCAGTATAGGGCTGGGCTCAGCTCACCCTAATATTCATCCATATGGAGCCGGCAGTATAGGGCTGGGCTCAGCACACCCTAATATTCCTTCATATGGAGCCGGCAGTATAGGGCTGGATTCAGCACACCCTAATATTCATCCATATGGAGCCGGCAGTATAGGGCTGGGCTCAGCTCACCCTAATATTCATCCATATGGAGCCGGCAGTATAGGGCTGGGCTCAGCACACCCTAATATTCATCCATATGGAGCCGGCTGTATAGGGCTGGGCTCAGCTCACCCTAATATTCATCCATATAGAGCCGGCAGTATAGGGCTGGGCTCAGCACACCCTAATATTCATCCATATGGAGCCGGCAGTATAGGGCTGGGCTCAGCTCACCCTAATATTCCTTCATATGGAGCCGGCAGTATAGGGCTGGGCTCAGCACACCCTAATATTCATCCATATGGAGCCGGCTGTATAGGGCTGGGCTCAGCACACCCTAATATTCCTTCATATGGAGCCGGCAGTATAGGGCTGGGCTCAGCACACCCTAATATTCCTTCATATTGAGCCGGCAGTATAGGGCTGGGCTCAGCACACCCTAATATTCATCCATATGGAGCCGGCAGTATAGGGCTGGGCTCAGCACACCCTAATATTCATCCATATGGAGCCGGCTGTATAGGGCTGGGCTCAGCTCACCCTTATATTCATCCATATGGAGCCGGCAGTATAGGGCTGGGCTCAGCACACCCTAATATTCCTTCATATGGAGCCGGCAGTATAGGGCTGGGCTCAGCACACCCTAATATTCATCCATATGGAGCCGGCAGTATAGGGCTGGGCTCAGCACACCCTAATATTACTTCATATGGAGCCGGCAGTATAGGGCTGGGCTCAGCACACCCTAATATTCATCCATATGGAGCCGGCAGTATAGGGCTGGGCTCAGCACACCCTAATATTCATCCATATGGAGCCGGCAGTATAGGGCTGGGCTCAGCTCACACTAATATTCATCCATATGGAGCCGGCAGTATAGGGCTGGGCTCAGCTCACCCTAATATTCATCCATATGGAGCCGGCAGTATAGGGCTGGGCTCAGCACAACCTAATATTCCTTCATATGGAGCCGGCAGTATAGGGCTGGGCTCAGCTCACCCTAATATTCCTTCATATGGAGCCGGCAGTATAGGGCTGGGCTCAGCTCACCCTAATATTCATCCATATGGAGCCGGCTGTATAGGGCTGGATTCAGCACACCCTAATATTCCTTCATATGGAGCCGGCAGTATAGGGCTGGGCTCAGCACACCCTAATATTCATCCATATGAAGCCGGCAGTATAGGGCTGGGCTCAGCACACCCTAATATTCATCCATATGGAGCCGGCAGTATAGGGCTGGGCTCAGCACACCCTAATATTCATCCATATGGAGCCGGCAGTATAGGGCTGGGCTCAGCTCACCCTAATATTCATCCATATGGAGCCGGCAGTATAGGGCTGGGCTCAGCACACCCTAATATTCATCCATATGGAGCCGGCTGTATAGGGCTGGGCTCAGCTCACCCTAATATTCATCCATATGGAGCCGGCAGTATAGGGCTGGGCTCAGCTCACCCTAATATTCATCCATATGGAGCCGGCAGTATAGGGCTGGGCTCAGCACACCCTACTATTCATCCATATGGAGCCGGCAGTATAGGGCTGGGCTCAGCTCACCCTAATATTCCTTCATATGGAGCCGGCAGTATAGGGCTGGGCTCAGCACACCCTAATATTCATCCATATGGAGCCGGCAGTATAGGGCTGGGCTCAGCACACCCTAATATTCCTTCATATGGAGCCGGCAGTATAGGGCTGGGCTCAGCACACCCTAATATTCATCCATATGGAGCCGGCAGTATAGGGCTGGGCTCAGCACACCCTAATATTCCTTCATATGGAGCCGGCCGTATAGGGCTGGGCTCAGCACACCCTAATATTCATCCATATGGAGCCGGCAGTATAGGGCTGGGCTCAGCACACCCTAATATTCATCCATATGGAGCCGGCAGTATAGGGCTGGGCTCAGCACACCCTAATATTCATCCATATGGAGCCGGCAGTATAGGGCTGGGCTCAGCACACCCTAATATTCATCCATATGGAGCCGGCAGTATAGGGCTGGGCTCAGCACACCCTAATATTCATCCATATGGAGCCGGCAGTATAGGGCTGGGCTCAGCTCACCCTAATATTCATCCATATGGAGCCGGCAGTATAGGGCTGGGCTCAGCACAACCTAATATTCATCCATATGGAGCCGGCAGTATAGGGCTGGGCTCAGCACACCCTAATATTCATCCATATGGAGCCGGCAGTATAGGGCTGGGCTCAGCACACCCTAATATTCATCCATATGGAGCCGGCAGTATAGGGCTGGGCTCAGCACACCCTAATATTCATCCATATGGAGCCGGCAGTATAGGGCTGGGCTCAGCTCACCCTAATATTCATCCATATGGAGCTGGCAGTATAGGGCTGGGCTCAGCTCACCCTAATATTCATCCATATGGAGCCGGCAGTATAGGGCTGGGCTCAGCACACCCTAATATTCATCCATATGGAGCCGGCAGTATAGGGCTGGGCTCAGCTCACCCTAATATTCCTTCATATGGAGCCGGCAGTATAGGGCTGGGCTCAGCACACCCTAATATTCATCCATATGGAGCCGGCAGTATAGGGCTGGGCTCAGCACACCCTAATATTCCTTCATATGGAGCCGGCAGTATAGGGCTGGGCTCAGCACACCCTAATATTCATCCATATGGAGCCGGCAGTATAGGGCTGGGCTCAGCACACCCTAATATTCATCCATATGGAGCCGGCAGTATAGGGCTGGGCTCAGCACACCCTAATATTCATCCATATGGAGCCGGCAGTATAGGGCTGGGCTCAGCACACCCTAATATTCATCCATATGGAGCCGGCAGTATAGGGCTGGGCTCAGCTCACCCTAATATTCATCCATATGGAGCCGGCAGTATAGGGCTGGGCTCAGCTCACCCTAATATTCATCCATATGGAGCCGGCAGTATAGGGCTGGGCTCAGCACACCCTAATATTCATCCATATAGAGCCGGCAGTATAGGGCTGGGCTCAGCACACCCTAATATTCCTTCATATGGAGCCGGCAGTATAGGGCTGGGCTCAGCTCACCCTAATATTCATCCATATGGAGCCGGCAGTATAGAGCTGGGCTCAGCTCACCCTAATATTCCTTCATATGGAGCCGGCAGTATAGGGCTGGGCTCAGCACACCCTAATATTCATCCATATGGAGCCGGCAGTATAGGGCTGGGCTCAGCACACCCTAATATTCATCCATATAGAGCCGGCAGTATAGGGCTGGGCTCAGCACACCCTAATATTCATCCATATGGAGCCGGCAGTATAGGGCTGGGCTCAGCACACCCTAATATTCATCCATATGGAGCCGGCAGTATAGGGCTGGGCTCAGCACACCCTAATATTCATCCATATGGAGCCGGCAGTATAGGGCTGGGCTCAGCTCACCCTAATATTCATCCATATGGAGCCGGCAGTATAGGGCTGGGCTCAGCTCTCCCTAATATTCATCCATATGGAGCCGGCAGTATAGGGCTGGGCTCAGCTCACCCTAATATTCATCCATATGGAGCCGGCAGTATAGGACTGGGCTCAGCACACCCTAATATTCATCCATATGGAGCCGGCAGTATAGGGCTGGGCTCAGCTCACCCTAATATTCCTTCATATGGAGCCGGCAGTATAGGGCTGGGCTCAGCTCACCCTAATATTCATCCATATGGAGCCGGCAGTATAGGGCTGGGCTCAGCTCACCCTAATATTCATCCATATGGAGCCGGCAGTATAGGGCTGGGCTCAGCACACCCTAATATTCATCCATATGGAGCCGGCAGTATAGGGCTGGGCTCAGCTCACCCTAATATTCATCCATATGGAGCCGGCAGTATAGGGCTGGGCTCAGCACACCCTAATATTCATCCATATGGAGCCGGCAGTATAGGGCTGGGCTCAGCACACCCTAATATTCATCCATATGGAGCCGGCAGTATAGGGCTGGGCTCAGCACACCCTAATATTCATCCATATGGAGCCGGCTGTATAGGGCTGGGCTCAGCACACCCTAATATTCATCCATATGGAGCCGGCAGTATAGGGCTGGGCTCAGCTCACCCTTATATTCATCCATATGGAGCCGGCAGTATAGGGCTGGGCTCAGCTCACCCTAATATTCATCCATATGGAGCCGGCAGTATAGGGCTGGGCTCAGCACACCCTAATATTCCTTCATATGGAGCCGGCTGTATAGGGCTGGGCTCAGCACACCCTAATATTCATCCATATGGAGCCGGCAGTATAGGGCTGGGCTCAGCTCACCCTTATATTCATCCATATGGAGCCGGCAGTATAGGGCTGGGCTCAGCACACCCTAATATTCATCCATATGGAGCCGGCAGTATAGGGCTGGGCTCAGCTCACCCTTATATTCATCCATATGGAGCCGGCAGTATAGGGCTGGGCTCAGCTCACCCTAATATTCATCCATATGGAGCCGGCAGTATAGGGCTGGGCTCAGCTCACCCTAATATTCATCCATATGGAGCCGGCAGTATAGGGCTGGGCTCAGCACACCCTAATATTCCTTCATATGGAGCCGGCAGTATAGGGCTGGGCTTAGCTCACCCTAATATTCATCCATATGGAGCCGGCAGTATAGGGCTGGGCTCAGCACACCCTAATATTCCTTCATATGGAGCCGGCAGTATAGGGCTGGGCTTAGCTCACCCTAATATTCATCCATATGGAGCCGGCAGTATAGGGCTGGGCTCAGCACACCCTAATATTCATCCATATAGAGCCGGCAGTATAGGGCTGGGCTCAGCACACCCTAATATTCCTTCATATGGAGCCGGCAGTATAGGGCTGGGCTCAGCTCACCCTAATATTCCTTCATATGGAGCCGGCAGTATAGGGCTGGGCTCAGCACACCCTAATATTCCTTCATATGGAGCCGGCAGTATAGGGCTGGGCTCAGCACACCCTAATATTCCTTCATATGGAGCCGGCAGTATAGGGCTGGGCTCAGCACACCCTAATATTCATCCATATGGAGCCGGCAGTATAGGGCTGGGCTCAGCACACCCTAATATTCATCCATATAGAGCCGGCAGTATAGGGCTGGGCTCAGCACACCCTAATATTCATCCATATGGAGCCGGCAGTATAGGGCTGGGCTCAGCTCACCCTAATATTCATCCATATGGAGCCGGCAGTATAGGGCTGGGCTCAGCTCACCCTAATATTCATCCATATGGAGCCGGCAGTATAGGGCTGGGCTCAGCTCACCCTAATATTCATCCATATGGAGCCGGCAGTATAGGACTGGGCTCAGCACACCCTAATATTCATCCATATGGAGCCGGCAGTATAGGGCTGGGCTCAGCTCACCCTAATATTCCTTCATATGGAGCCGGCAGTATAGGGCTGGGCTCAGCTCACCCTAATATTCATCCATATGGAGCCGGCTGTATAGGGCTGGGCTCAGCTCACCCTAATATTCATCCATATGGAGCCGGCAGTATAGGGCTGGGCTCAGCTCACCCTAATATTCATCCATATGGAGCCGGCAGTATAGGGCTGGGCTCAGCTCACCCTAATATTCATCCATATGGAGCCGGCAGTATAGGGCTGGGCTCAGCACACCCTAATATTCATCCATATGGAGCCGGCAGTATAGGGCTGGGCTCAGCTCACCCTAATATTCATCCATATGGAGCCGGCAGTATAGGGCTGGGCTCAGCACACCCTAATATTCATCCATATGGAGCCGGCAGTATAGGGCTGGGCTCAGCTCACCCTAATATTCATCCATATGGAGCCGGCAGTATAGGGCTGGGCTCAGCACACCCTAATATTCATCCATATGGAGCCGGCAGTATAGGGCTGGGCTCAGCACACCCTAATATTCATCCATATGGAGCCGGCAGTATAGGGCTGGGCTCAGCACACCCTAATATTCATCCATATGGAGCCGGCAGTATAGGGCTGGGCTCAGCACACCCTAATATTCATCCATATGGAGCCGGCAGTATAGGGCTGGGCTCAGCACACCCTAATATTCATCCATATGGAGCCGGCAGTATAGGGCTGGGCTCAGCACACCCTAATATTCATCCATATGGAGCCGGCAGTATAGGGCTGGGCTCAGCACACCCTAATATTCATCCATATGGAGCCGGCAGTATAGGGCTGGGCTCAGCACACCCTAATATTCATCCATATGGAGCCGGCAGTATAGGGCTGGGCTCAGCTCACCCTAATATTCATCCATATGGAGCCGGCAGTATAGGGCTGGGCTCAGCACACCCTAATATTCATCCATATGGAGCCGGCAGTATAGGGCTGGGCTCAGCACACCCTAATATTCATCCATATAGAGCCGGCAGTATAGGGCTGGGCTCAGCACACCCTAATATTCATCCATATGGAGCCGGCAGTATAGGGCTGGGCTCAGCACACCCTAATATTCATCCATATGGAGCCGGCAGTATAGGGCTGGGCTCAGCACACCCTAATATTCATCCATATGGAGCCGGCAGTATAGGGCTGGGCTCAGCACACCCTAATATTCATCCATATGGAGCCGGCAGTATAGGGCTGGGCTCAGCACACCCTAATATTCATCCATATGGAGCCGGCAGTATAGGGCTGGGCTCAGCACACCCTAATATTCATCCATATGGAGCCGGCAGTATAGGGCTGGGCTCAGCACACCCTAATATTCATCCCTATGAGCCGGCAGTATAGGGCTGGGCTCAGCACACCCTAATATTCCTTCATATGGAGCCGGCAGTATAGGGCTGGGCTCAGCACACCCTAATATTCATCCATATGGAGCCGGCAGTATAGGGCTGGGCTCAGCACACCCTAATATTCATTCATATGGAGCCGGCAGTATAGGGCTGGGCTCAGCACACCCTAATATTCCTTCATATGGAGCCGGCAGTATAGGGCTGGGCTCAGCACACCCTAATATTCATCCATATAGAGCCGGCAGTATAGGGCTGGGCTCAGCACACCCTAATATTCATCCATATGGAGCCGGCAGTATAGGGCTGGGCTCAGCACACCCTAATATTCATCCATATGGAGCCGGCAGTATAGGGCTGGGCTCAGCACACCCTAATATTCATCCATATAGAGCCGGCAGTATAGGGCTGGGCTCAGCACACCCTAATATTCATCCATATGGAGCCGGCAGTATAGGGCTGGGCTCAGCACACCCTAATATTCATCCATATGGAGCCGGCAGTATAGGGCTGGGCTCAGCACACCCTAATATTCATCCATATGGAGCCGGCAGTATAGGGCTGGCTCAGCACACCCTAATATTCATCCATATAGAGCCGGCAGTATAGGGCTGGGCTCAGCACACCCTAATATTCATCCATATGGAGCCGGCAGTATAGGGCTGGCTCAGCACACCCTAATATTCATCCATATGGAGCCGGCAGTATAGGGCTGGGCTCAGCACACCCTAATATTCATCCATATGGAGCCGGCAGTATAGGGCTGGGCTCAGCACACCCTAATATTCATCCATATGGAGCCGGCAGTATAGGGCTGGGCTCAGCACACCCTAATATTCATCCATATGGAGCCGGCAGTATAGGGCTGGGCTCAGCACACCCTAATATTCCTCATATGGAGCCGGCAGTATAGGGCTGGGCTCAGCACACCCTAATATTCATCCATATGGAGCCGGCAGTATAGGGCTGGGCTCAGCACACCCTAATATTCATCCATATGGAGCCGGCTGTATAGGGCTGGGCTCAGCACACCCTAATATTCATCCATATGGAGCCGGCAGTATAGGGCTGGGCTCAGCACACCCTAATATTCATCCATATGGAGCCGGCAGTATAGGGCTGGGCTCAGCACACCCTAATATTCATCCATATGGAGCCGGCAGTATAGGGCTGGGCTCAGCACACCCTAATATTCATCCATATAGAGCCGGCAGTATAGGGCTGGGCTCAGCACACCCTAATATTCATCCATATGGAGCCGGCAGTATAGGGCTGGGCTCAGCACACCCTAATATTCATCCATATGGAGCCGGCAGTATAGGGCTGGGCTCAGCACACCCTAATATTCATCCATATGGAGCCGGCAGTATAGGGCTGGGCTCAGCACACCCTAATATTCCTTCATATGGAGCCGGCAGTATAGGGCTGGGCTCAGCTCACCCTAATATTCCTTCATATGGAGCCGGCAGTATAGGGCTGGGCTCAGCTCACCCTAATATTCATCCATATGGAGCCGGCAGTATAGGGCTGGGCTCAGCACACCCTAATATTCCTTCATATGGAGCCGGCAGTATAGGGCTGGGCTCAGCTCACCCTAATATTCATTCATATGGAGCCGGCAGTATAGGGCTGGGCTCAGCACACCCTAATATTCATCCATATGGAGCCGGCAGTATAGGGCTGGGCTCAGCTCACCCTAATATTCATCCATATGGAGCCGGCAGTATAGGGCTGGGCTCAGCTCACCCTAATATTCATCCATATGGAGCCGGCAGTATAGGGCTGGGCTCAGCACACCCTAATATTCATCCATATGGAGCCGGCAGTATAGGGCTGGGCTCAGCACACCCTAATATTCCTTCATATGGAGCCGGCAGTATAGGGCTGGGCTCAGCACACCCTAATATTCATCCATATGGAGCCGTCAGTATAGGGCTGGGCTCAGCACAACCTAATATTCCTTCATATGGAGCCGGTAGTATAGGGCTGGGCTCAGCACACCCTAATATTCCTTCATATAGAGCCGGCAGTATAGAGCTGGGCTCAGCACACCCTAATATTCATCCATATGGAGCCGGCAGTATAGGGCTGGGCTCAGCTCACCCTAATATTCATCCATATGGAGCCGGCAGTATAGGGCTGGGCTCAGCTCACCCTAATATTCATCCATATGGAGCCGGCAGTATAGGGCTGGGCTCAGCACACCCTTATATTCATCCATATGGAGCCGGCAGTATAGGGCTGGGCTCAGCACACCCTAATATTCATCCATATAGAGCCGGCAGTATAGGGCTGGGCTCAGCACACCCTAATATTCATCCATATGGAGCCGGCAGTATAGGGCTGGGCTCAGCTCACCCTAATATTCATCCATATGGAGCCGGCAGTATAGGGCTGGGCTCAGCACACCCTAATATTCATCCATATGGAGCCGGCAGTATACGGCTGGGCTCAGCTCACCCTAATATTCATCCATATGGAGCCGGCTGTATAGGGCTGGGCTCAGCTCACCCTAATATTCCTTCATATGGAGCCGGCAGTATAGGGCTGGGCTCAGCACACCCTAATATTCATCCATATGGAGCCGGCAGTATAGGGCTGGGCTCAGCTCACCCTAATATTCATCAATATGGAGCCGGCAGTATAGGGCTGGGCTCAGCTCACCCTAATATTCATCCATATGGAGCCGGCAGTATAGGGCTGGGCTCAGCACACCCTAATATTCATCCATATGGAGCCGGCAGTATAGGGCTGGGCTCAGCTCACCCTAATATTCATCCATATGGAGCCGGCAGTATAGGGCTGGGCTCAGCACACCCTAATATTCATCCATATGGAGCCGGCAGTATAGGGCTGGGCTCAGCACACCCTAATATTCATCCATATGGAGCCGGCAGTATAGGGCTGGGCTCAGCTCACCCTAATATTCATCCATATGGAGCCGGCAGTATAGGGCTGGGCTCAGCACACCCTAATATTCATCCATATAGAGCCGGCAGTATAGGGCTGGGCTCAGCACACCCTAATATTCATCCATATGGAGCCGGCAGTATAGGGCTGGGCTCAGCACACCCTAATATTCATCCATATGGAGCCGGCAGTATAGGGCTGGGCTCAGCTCACCCTAATATTCATCCATATGGAGCCGGCAGTATAGGGCTGGGCTCAGCACACCCTAATATTCATCCATATGGAGCCGGCAGTATAGGGCTGGGCTCAGCTCACCCTAATATTCATCCATATGGAGCCGGCAGTATAGGGCTGGGCTCAGCACACCCTAATATTCATCCATATGGAGCCGGCAGTATAGGGCTGGGCTCAGCTCACCCTAATATTCATCCATATGGAGCCGGCAGTATAGGGCTGGGCTCAGCTCACCCTAATATTCATCCATATGGAGCCGGCAGTATAGGGCTGGGCTCAGCTCACCCTAATATTCCTTCATATGGAGCCGGCAGTTTAGGGCTGGGCTCAGCACACCCTAATATTCATCCATATGGAGCCGGCTGTATAGAGCTGGGCTCAGCACACCCTAATATTCCTTCATATGGAGCCGGCAGTATAGGGCTGGATTCAGCACACCCTAATATTCATCCATATGGAGCCGGCAGTATAGGGCTGGGCTCAGCTCACCCTAATATTCCTTCATATGGAGCCGGCAGTATAGGGCTGGGCTCAGCACACCCTAATATTCATCCATATGGAGCCGGCTGTATAGGGCTGGGCTCAGCTCACCCTAATATTCATCCATATAGAGCCGGCAGTATAGGGCTGGGCTCAGCACACCCTAATATTCATCCATATGGAGCCGGCAGTATAGGGCTGGGCTCAGCTCACCCTAATATTCATCCATATGGAGCCGGCAGTATAGGGCTGGATTCAGCACACCCTAATATTCATCCATATGGAGCGGGCAGTATAGGGCTGGGCTCAGCACACCCTAATATTCATCCATATGGAGCCGGCAGTATAGGGCTGGGCTCAGCTCACCCTAATATTTATCCATATGGAGCCGGCAGTATAGGGCTGGGCTCAGCTCACCCTAATATTCATCCATATGGAGCCGGCAGTATAGGGCTGGGCTCAGCTCACCCTAATATTCATCCATATGGAGCCGGCAGTATAGGGCTGGGCTCAGCACACCCTAATATTCATCCATATGGAGCCGGCAGTATAGGGCTGGGCTCAGCACAACCTAATATTCCTTCATATGGAGCCGGCAGTATAGGGCTGGGCTCAGCACACCCTAATATTCATCCATATGGAGCCGGCAGTATAGGGCTGGGCTCAGCACACCCTAATATTCATCCATATGGAGCCGGCAGTATAGGGCTGGGCTCAGCACACCCTAATATTCATCCATATGGAGCCGGCAGTATAGGGCTGGGCTCAGCTCACCCTAATATTCATCCATATGGAGCCGGCAGTATAGGGCTGGGCTCAGCACACCCTAATATTCCTTCATATGGAGCCGGCAGTATAGGGCTGGATTCAGCTCACCCTAATATTTATCCATATGGAGCCGGCAGTATAGGGCTGGGCTCAGCACACCCTAATATTCATCCATATGGAGCCGGCTGTATAGGGCTGGGCTCAGCACACCCTAATATTCATCCATATGGAGCCGGCAGTATAGGGCTGGGCTCAGCACACCCTAATATTCATCCATATGGAGCCGGCAGTATAGGGCTGGGCTCAGCACACCCTAATATTCCTTCATATGGAGCCGGCAGTATAGGGCTGGGCTCAGCACACCCTAATATTCATCCATATGGAGCCGGCAGTATAGGGCTGGGCTCAGCACACCCTAATATTCATCCATATGGAGCCGGCAGTATAGGGCTGGGCTCAGCACACCCTAATATTCATCCATATGGAGCCGGCAGTATAGGGCTGGGCTCAGCACACCCTAATATTCATCCATATGGAGCCGGCAGTATAGGGCTGGGCTCAGCACACCCTAATATTCATCCATATGGAGCCGGCTGTATAGGGCTGGGCTTAGCACACCCTAATATTCATCCATATGGAGCCGGCAGTATAGGGCTGGGCTCAGCACACCCTAATATTCCTTCATATGGAGCCGGCAGTATAGGGCTGGGCTCAGCACACCCTAATATTCATCCATATGGAGCCGGCAGTATAGGGCTGGGCTCAGCACACCCTAATATTCCTTCATATGGAGCCGGCAGTATAGGGCTGGGCTCAGCACACCCTAATATTCATCCATATGGAGCCGGCAGTATAGGGCTGGGCTCAGCACACCCTAATATTCATCCATATGGAGCCGGCAGTATAGGGCTGGGCTCAGCACACCCTAATATTCATCCATATGGAGCCAGCAGTATAGGGCTGGGCTCAGCTCACCCTAATATTCATCCATATGGAGCCGGCAGTATAGGGCTGGGCTCAGCACACCCTAATATTCATCCATATGGAGCCGGCAGTATAGGGCTGGGCTCAGCACACCCTAATATTCATCCATATGGAGCCGGCAGTATAGGGCTGGGCTCAGCACACCCTAATATTCATCCATATGGAGCCGGCAGTATAGGGCTGGGCTCAGCACACCCTAATATTCATCCATATGGAGCCGGCAGTATAGGGCTGGGCTCAGCTCACCCTAATATTCATCCATATGGAGCCGGCAGTATAGGGCTGGGCTCAGCACACCCTAATATTCATCCATATGGAGCCGGCAGTATAGGGCTGGGCTCAGCTCACCCTAATATTCATCCATATGGAGCCGGCAGTATAGGGCTGGGCTCAGCTCACCCTAATATTCATCCATATGGAGCCGGCAGTATAGGGCTGGGCTCAGCTCACCCTAATATTCATCCATATGGAGTCGGCAGTATAGGGCTGGGCTCAGCTCACCCTAATATTCATCCATATGGAGCCGGCAGTATAGGGCTGGGCTCAGCACACCCTAATATTCATCCATATGGAGCCGGCAGTATAGGGCTGGGCTCAGCACACCCTAATATTCCTTCATATGGAGCCGGCAGTATAGGGCTGGGCTCAGCTCACCCTAATATTCATCCATATGGAGCCGGCAGTATAGGGCTGGATTCAGCTCACCCTAATATTCATCCATATGGAGCCGGCAGTATAGGGCTGGGCTCAGCTCACCCTAATATTCATCCATATGGAGCCGGCAGTATAGGGCTGGGCTCAGCACACCCTAATATTCATCCATATGGAGCCGGCAGTATAGGGCTGGGCTCAGCACACCCTAATATTCATCCATATGGAGCCGGCAGTATAGGGCTGGGCTCAGCACACCCTAATATTCATCCATATGGAGCCGGCTGTATAGGGCTGGGCTCAGCACACCCTAATATTCATCCATATGGAGCCGGCAGTATAGGGCTGGGCTCAGCACACCCTAATATTCATCCATATGGAGCCGGCAGTATAGGGCTGGGCTCAGCACACCCTAATATTCCTTCATATGGAGTCGGCAGTATAGGGCTGGGCTCAGCACACCCTAATATTCATCCATATGGAGCCGGCAGTATAGGGCTGGGCTCAGCACACCCTAATATTCATCCATATGGAGCCGGCAGTATAGGGCTGGGCTCAGCTCACCCTAATATTCATCCATATGGAGCCGGCAGTATAGGGCTGGGCTCAGCACACCCTAATATTCATCCATATGGAGCCGGCAGTATAGGGCTGGGCTCAGCTCACCCTAATATTCATCCATATGGAGCCGGCAGTATAGGGCTGGGCTCAGCTCACCCTAATATTCATCCATATGGAGCCGGCAGTATAGGGCTGGGCTCAGCTCACCCTAATATTCATCCATATGGAGTCGGCAGTATAGGGCTGGGCTCAGCACACCCTAATATTCATCCATATGGAGCCGGCAGTATAGGGCTGGGCTCAGCTCACCCTAATATTCATCCATATGGAGCCGGCAGTATAGGGCTGGGCTCAGCTCACCCTAATATTCATCCATATGGAGCCGGCAGTATAGGGCTGGGCTCAGCACACCCTAATATTCATCCATATGGAGCCGGCAGTATAGGGCTGGGCTCAGCACACCCTAATATTCCTTCATATGGAGCCGGCAGTATAGGGCTGGGCTCAGCACACCCTAATATTCATCCATATGGAGCCGGCAGTATAGGGCTGGATTCAGCTCACCCTAATATTCATCCATATGGAGCCGGCAGTATAGGGCTGGGCTCAGCTCACCCTAATATTCATCCATATGGAGCCGGCAGTATAGGGCTGGGCTCAGCACACCCTAATATTCATCCATATGGAGCCGGCAGTATAGGGCTGGGCTCAGCACACCCTAATATTCATCCATATGGAGCCGGCAGTATAGGGCTGGGCTCAGCACACCCTAATATTCATCCATATGGAGCCGGCTGTATAGGGCTGGGCTCAGCACACCCTAATATTCATCCATATGGAGCCGGCAGTATAGGGCTGGGCTCAGCACACCCTAATATTCATCCATATGGAGCCGGCAGTATAGGGCTGGGCTCAGCACACCCTAATATTCCTTCATATGGAGTCGGCAGTATAGGGCTGGGCTCAGCTCACCCTAATATTCATCCATATGGAGCCGGGCACATTCCTGATGAAGCAGCTAAGATATGATGCAACTTCCGTATATACAGACATCCGCCAGATACTGTTCTTTCGACAGAAGACACTTCTATATCCATATATACGTCAGCCATGCAGATTTATCTAGATAATATCCTATGTATTAAATATTCAGTACAGTTCTCTCCAGATAATTGTCCTACATTTAGACGCGCTCCACAGATATAGACAACACACATACAGTACAGCTCTATCTACATAATATTCATCTCTGCTTCTATATCAGTAGATAATACACACATTCATCACACATCCAGCTCTGTATAGATAATACATGTCCATCTACACACATACATCCCACATCCAGCTCTGTATAGATAATACACATCCATCTACACACATACATCACACATCCAGCTCTGTATAGATAATACACATCCATCTACACACATGCATCACACATCCAGCTCTGTATAGATAATACACGTCCATCTACACACATACATCATACATCCAGCTCTGTATAGATAATACACATCCATCTACACACATACATCACACATCCAGCTCTGTATAGATTATACACATCCATCTACACACATACATCCCACATCCAGCTCTGTATAGATAATACATGTCCATCTACACACATACATCATACATCCAGCTCTGGGATACTCGTGTTCCAGTCTCAGAACAATATTTCTCTAAAGTCTTGCAGGTTCCGCAGTCAGATTATTCCGAAATGTGTGGATTTCTTGTCCGTTTAGAGACACTGCAACAAATCCAGAAGTTTCTGGTCACAGCAGGAAAAGCGAACCGGAGAGCAGAGAAGAGAACCAGAGAGGAGAGAACCGGAGAGGAGAGAACCAGAGAGGAGAGAACCGGAGAGGAGAGAACTGGAGAGGAGAGAACCAGAGAGGAGAGAACCGGAGAGGAGAGAACCAGAGAGGAAAGAACCAGAGAGGAGAGAACCAGAGAGGAGAGAACCAGAGAGGAGAGAACCAGAGAGGAGAGAACCAGAGAGGAGAGAACCAGAGAGGAGAGAACCAGAGAGGAGAAAACCGGAGAGGAGAGAACTGGAGAGGAGAGAACCGGAGAGGAGAAAACCGGAGAGGAGAGAACTGGAGAGGAGAGAACCGGAGAGGAGAGAACCGGAGAGGAGAGAAGAGAACCAGAGAGGAGAGGAGAGAACCGGAGAGGAGAGAACCGGAGAGGAGAGAAGAGAACCAGAGAGGAGAGGAGAGAACCGGAGAGGAGAGAACCAGAGAGGAGAGAACCGGAGAGGAAAGAACCAGAGAGGAAAGAACCAGAGAGGAGAGAACCAGAGAGGAGAGAACCAGAGAGGAGAGAACCAGAGAGGAGAGGAGAGAACCGGAGAGGAGAAAACCGGAGAGGAGAGAACTGGAGAGGAGAGAACCGGAGAGGAGAGAACCGGAGAGGAGAGAAGAGAACCAGAGAGGAGAGGAGAGAACCGGAGAGGAGAGAACCGGAGAGGAGAGAAGAGAACCAGAGAGGAGAGGAGAGAACCGGAGAGGAGAGAACT
The DNA here is from genome assembly GCF_905171765.1 of Bufo bufo. NCBI lineage: Eukaryota > Metazoa > Chordata > Amphibia > Anura > Bufonidae > Bufo > Bufo bufo. The sequence goes on from NC_053391.1 coordinate 5,693,210, forward strand.
GGAGAGGAGAGAACCGGAGAGGAGAGAACCGGAGAGGAGAGAACTGGAGAGGAGAGAACCGGAGAGGAGAGAAGAGAACCAGAGAGGAGAGGAGAGAACCGGAGAGGAGAGAACCGGAGGGGAGAGGAGAGAACCGGAGAGCAGAGAATAGAACCAGAGAGGAGAGGAGAGAACCGGAGAGGAGAGAACCGGAGAGGAGAAAACCGGAGAGGAGAGAAGAGAACCAGAGAGGAGAGGAGAGAACCGGAGAGGAGAGAACCGGAGAGGAGAGAACCGGAGAGCAGAGAACCGGAGAAGAGAGCAGAGAACCGGAGAGGAGAGCAGAGAACTGGCCATATTCAACCAGAGCCTCTCATAGTATGTTAGAGGATAATGATAAGGTTACTTTCACACTAGTAGTAATATTTTCCGGTATTGAGATCCGTCATAGGGGCTCAATATGGGAGAAAAACTCTTCCATTTTGTCCCCATTCATTGTCAATGGGGACAAAACGTAACTGAACAGAACGGAGCGCTCCAAAGTACATTCCGTTTCTTTCCCATACCGGAGAGCAGCGTGCTGTGGTTTGCTTTCCATCCTGGGATGCGTTCCGTTTTTGACAGAATCTGACACAATAGAAAATGGATCCGTCCCCCATTGACTTTCAATGGCGTTCATGAAGGATCCGTCTTTGCTGTGTTAAAGATAATACAACCGGATCCGTTCATCACGGACGCAGACGGTTGTATTATCAGTAACAGGAGCGTTTTTGCTGAACCCTGCCGGATCCAGTAAAAACGCTAGTGTGAAAGTAGTCTGAAAGTAGTGAAAGGAGGGTGATATACCACGGTACAGTATATGCGGTTATAGGATCATTACATTTAATGTATGAGGATTAGACATTAGGTATCACTGTACAGTGATGTAATATATATTATACAGTGATACGGGATATATAATCCTCATACATGACATACAATAATCATGTAATATATATTATACAGTGATACAGGATATATAATCCTCATACATCACATATAATAATCATGTAATATATATTATACAGTAATACAGGATATATAATCCTCATACATCACATACAATAATCATGTAATATATATTATACAGTGATACAGGATATATAATCCTCATACATCACATTTAATAATCATGTAATATATATTATACAGGATATATAATCCTCATACATGACATACAATAATCATGTAATATATATTGTACAGTGATACGGGATATATAATCCTCATACATGACATACAATAATCATGTAATATGTATTATACAGTGATACAGGATATATAATCCTCATACATCACATACAATAATCATGTAATATATATTATACAGTAATACAGGATATATAATCCTCATACATCACATACAATAATCATGTAATATATATTGTACAGTGATACAGGATATATAATCCTCATACATCACATACATTAATCATGTAATATGTATTATACAGTGATACAGGATATATAATCCTCATACATTACATACAATAATCATGTAATATATATTATACAGTGATACAGGATATATAATCCTCATACACCACATATAATAATCATGTAATATATATTGTACAGTGATACGGGATATATAATCCTCATACATGACATATAATAATCATGTAATATGTATTATACAGTAATACAGGATATATAATCCTCATACATCACATATAATAATCATGTAATATATATTATACAGTGATACAGGATATATAATCCTCATACATGACATACAATAATCATGTAATATATATTGTACAGTGATACGGGATATATAATCCTCATACATGACATACAATAATCATGTAATATGTATTATACAGTGATACAGGATATATAATCCTCATACACCACATATAATAATCATGTAATATATATTATACAGTGATACAGGATATATAATCCTCATACATCACATACAATAATCATGTAATATATATTATACAGTAAAATACAGGATATATAATCCTCATACACCACATATAATAATCATGTAATATATATTATACAGTGATACGGGATATATAATCCTCATACATCACATACAATAATCATGTAATATATATTATACAGTAATACAGGATATATAATCCTCATACATCACATACAATAATCATGTAATATATATTGTACAGTGATACAGGATATATAATCCTCATACATCACATACATTAATCATGTAATATATATTATACAGTGATACAGGATATATAATCCTCATACACCACATATAATAATCATGTAATATATATTGTACAGTGATACGGGATATATAATCCTCATACATCACATACATTAATCATGTAATATATATTATACAGTGATACGAGATATATAATCCTCATACATCACATATAATAATCATGTAATATATATTATACAGTAATACAGGATATATAATCCTCATACATCACATACAATAATCATGTAATATATATTATACAGTGATACGGGATATATAATCCTCATACACCACATACAATAATCATGTAATATATATTATACAGTAATACAGGATATATAATCCTCATACATCACATACAATAATCATGTAATATATATTATACAGTGATACAGGATATATAATCCTCATACATCACATACAATAATCATGTAATATATATTGTACAGTGATACGGGATATATAATCCTCATACATCACATACAATAATCATGTAATATATATTGTACAGTGATACGGGATATATAATCCTCATACATCACATACAATAATCATGTAATATATATTGTACAGTGATACGGGATATATAATCCTCATACATCACATATAATAATCATGTAATATATATTGTACAGTGATACGAGATATATAATCCTCATACATCACATACAATAATCATGTAATATATATTGTACAGTGATACAGGATATATAATCCTCATACATCACATACATTAATCATGTAATATGTATTATACAGTGATACAGGATATATAATCCTCATACATTACATACAATAATCATGTAATATATATTATACAGTGATACAGGATATATAATCCTCATACACCACATATAATAATCATGTAATATATATTGTACAGTGATACGGGATATATAATCCTCATACATGACATATAATAATCATGTAATATGTATTATACAGTAATACAGGATATATAATCCTCATACATCACATATAATAATCATGTAATATATATTATACAGTGATACAGGATATATAATCCTCATACATGACATACAATAATCATGTAATATATATTGTACAGTGATACGGGATATATAATCCTCATACATGACATACAATAATCATGTAATATGTATTATACAGTGATACAGGATATATAATCCTCATACACCACATATAATAATCATGTAATATATATTATACAGTGATACAGGATATATAATCCTCATACATCACATACAATAATCATGTAATATATATTATACAGTAAAATACAGGATATATAATCCTCATACACCACATATAATAATCATGTAATATATATTATACAGTGATACGGGATATATAATCCTCATACATCACATACAATAATCATGTAATATATATTATACAGTAATACAGGATATATAATCCTCATACATCACATACAATAATCATGTAATATATATTGTACAGTGATACAGGATATATAATCCTCATACATCACATACATTAATCATGTAATATATATTATACAGTGATACAGGATATATAATCCTCATACACCACATATAATAATCATGTAATATATATTGTACAGTGATACGGGATATATAATCCTCATACATCACATACATTAATCATGTAATATATATTATACAGTGATACGAGATATATAATCCTCATACATCACATATAATAATCATGTAATATATATTATACAGTAATACAGGATATATAATCCTCATACATCACATACAATAATCATGTAATATATATTATACAGTGATACGGGATATATAATCCTCATACACCACATACAATAATCATGTAATATATATTATACAGTAATACAGGATATATAATCCTCATACATCACATACAATAATCATGTAATATATATTATACAGTGATACAGGATATATAATCCTCATACATCACATACAATAATCATGTAATATGTATTATACAGTGATACAGGATATATAATCCTCATACACCACATATAATAATCATGTAATATATATTATACAGTGATACGGGATATATAATCCTCATACATTACATACAATAATCATGTAATATATATTATACAGTGATACGGGATATATAATCCTCATACATCACATACAATAATCATGTAATATATATTGTACAGTGATACAGGATATATAATCCTCATACATCACATACAATAATCATGTAATATATATTGTACAGTGATACGGGATATATAATCCTCATACATCACATACAATAATCATGTAATATATATTGTACAGTGATACGGGATATATAATCCTCATACATCACATACAATAATCATGTAATATATATTGTACAGTGATACGGGATATATAATCCTCATACATCACATACAATAATCATGTAATATATATTGTACAGTGATACGGGATATATAATCCTCATACATCACATACAATAATCATGTAATATATATTGTACAGTGATACGGGATATATAATCCTCATACATCACATACAATAATCATGTAATATATATTGTACAGTGATACGGGATATATAATCCTCATACATCACATACAATAATCATGTAATATATATTGTACAGTGATACGGGATATATAATCCTCATACATCACATATAATAATCATGTAATATATATTGTACAGTGATACGAGATATATAATCCTCATACATCACATACAATAATCATGTAATATATATTGTACAGTGATACGAGATATATAACCTCATACATCACATTTAATAATCATGTAATATATATTATACAGGATATATAATCCTCATACATGACATACAATAATCATGTAATATATATTTTACAGTGATACCGTATGTTATTCTATACAAGTAGTATACCAAATTATATGTTAAAAGTATGTTTTTACAATCAGACCCTATTGATGATGGAAGCCCCTGTATGGAGCTCTTTTCTCTGTACAGGGCTGAGATGCTGCAGTCACCTGACAGGCTCCTTATCTCTGATCTCGGACATGATAAACAGTCATTGTAGATCATTTCTTGTTTAATTGATAAGATTGTGGCTTAAGGTCTTATTACACCTACAGACAATCACTAAGATCATCGATAATGAGTGTTCGAATGAATGCTCATTAGCAATGATCTGGCAGTGCAATTCTGCTGCCGATAAATTGGAGTCTTTTTTTATTTTTTTTATATTTTATTTTCTTCAATAATAATTACAAAAAAGCAATTATTAAAAATAAGCCAAAAACACAGAAAAGTAAACAAAGCTTATAGACATATGCCATAGATCAGTGATGGTGAACCTTTTAGAGACCGAGTGCCCAAACTGCAACCAAATACCCACTTATTTATTGCAAAGTGCCAACACGGCAATTTAACCTGAATACCAGTATAGTATATCTTCCATGTACTTTATCATTTAGCTATAATAGCCTGCCTACATTTAGTGTGCTGCCTGTGCTGATAAATGGCAGGAAAAGTCTAAAGCATATTGGTACGCCATAGACTTTTTCCAGGGCGCGGGTGCCCACAGAGAGGGCTCTGAGTGCCGCCCCTAGGTTCGCCATCACTGCCATAGAGGATACTATAATTTCCACATTATCATAGACGATAGCATTAAGTCCAACACTGTAGACACACGCATAGTACCTTTAAACCCCGCTATTCCCCCTCTTACCCTTAGCTGCTGTCGCTGATAGCCCGGACCCCGTACCCGTCCGTCTCCTCCACCCTTCGAGCTAAGTTAGTCGATACACCTCACTTCTGCAGAGCAGCCTAATAACGCGTACCTCACCTGCTTCGCCTCTCAACCTCCTCATACAGCTTTATTTGGGACATGATCCGTCTCCACTCCTCAAATACCGGGGAAATGGGGGAGCCCCATCTCTTGACTATCAGATCTGTCTATAGCTGGCGGCCAATGATACCTTTTTTATATTCTTAAAAATCTGTGGCCAGGGGAGGGGGGAAGTTTTTAGTTCCTGTTCCCATTTAAATGTGCTTTTAAGGGGAAACACCGTGGACAGTGAATCTCGCATTTTCGAGTAAATCTGTGACATTTTAATCTTTTTCCCTGCGTGAAAAAAACAGTAATCAGAGAATGATTGTTGTTCCGTGATCATATATGTTTTGTTTAGTGTAGCGTCATAGGCGTGTTGTAGACGTGCGCACATAAATTGATCTAATAAAGTGTTTGTGAAATTAAAGTCCCCTAAATCTTTGAAGCGATCTGCTACAAACAGATGGGCCACGCTAGTGATGCCCCTACAACTCCAATAGGTGTAATCAGTTATTTTCAAAAATTCCCCTAAATTCCGATTCTCCCACAGCGGGGTAAAATGAAAAACGTGACGCACATGCAAAATCGTTTTCAATGTGTCCCAAACCCTCTGTAGTGTTCTCGCAATTAAACATCTAGTGTCTAAAGTAAGAAAGTGTGCGGTTTCTAAGTGCATAAAAATGTTGTCAAGTGACCTACCTGATACCCTATCTAAGTACTGCCCCAGTGCGCTCTCGCCGCCATTACAGCCTCTTTGTATCTGCGCGGAGAAAAAATAACCTTGAAAGAAAGTGAGTGACAATCCCCCATCTGACTCGGCCACAGATACCTCTGCTTTATGCGGACCCTCTTCCTCCCCCAAATTAGGTAATTTATTAAAACTTCCAATCTATAAAAAAAAAGCATCTTCTATCCAGATGGGAGAGACGCAGATCGGATACAGAACCAACGGTAATATGATCATTTTTATTAATGCCAGACGATCGGTTTGCGATATTACAATTTTTTTGCCAGGCTCTAATTTTCCCCTTTACTTTATCTATTACCGGGGAAAGATTTTACTCATAGAATCTACCTATGGGAAGACCTATCCTTATCCCCAGATAATCCAGGGAATCATCCCTAGACAATATCCGGACCCGGGAGCCTCCGTCGCGGGCATTTCGATTTAGCGGGAGGAGTGAGGACTTAGCCCAGTTAATTAAATAACCGGACAGTTGACTGAACTCCTCTATCAGCCTTCCAGCCCTGATCCAAAATAAGAATGACATCGTCTGCATAGAGCCTGGTTTTATCACTCTCTCCCGCTGGGAGTGATAAATTGGAGTCTTTCAAATTGTTTAGAAATAATGATCCAGTATGGGGACGAGCGATGGCGCAGCGATCACTGCTCCCCCTACCGAGGAGGAGATCGCTGCTTGTAATAGCAGTGGTCTCCTCCACTAACGCCTCCCTCCGACAATCACCTGCAGAATCTGTAGGCTTAATAGGGCCCTTAAATAAGTGTTTATGACCTCTCAGTAAATTAGAGATATGGTTTATTAGATGACCACACAAAGTGAAAGTAAAATGTACCAGTCACACAGCTAGACAAACAATGAACCCTTTGTAACAGAATGGCTCAATATTTTTAATAAAAACCAACTCAAAAAAAGATTTTTAGTCCAAAACGAGTAAAATGCAATGGAAAAATTGCCTCGGAAGGTATACGTAGCTTTTAAACTGAAATTGATGATTTATCAGCTGATGCTGCCACCTGCTGGACAGAGGAGACAGCACAAGCCCTGTACAATAGACACAGCGTAGGATCCAGGCGGGCTCTACACGTACGCTGCGCCCTGTCTGACGCCGCTGCTTCTCAAATTCCAGGTTTCCTAATGATTAAAATAAAAAGAAGTTAAAGGAGTTTTCTGGGCGTCTGATAATAAAATAAATCTTAACCTCCGCTGTCTGGGGGCGTCTTCACACTCTGCGGATTTTGTTGCAGAAATTTCAGTGAATGAAGCTCAGTTCCGTCCACCCGAAAGAAGTTTGTAGAAATACACGTCATTACCGTCCCCTTCAGATGAAAGGAACTTCTGCAACAAAATCTGCAGCGTGTGGATGCACCCTAATAACTGTGGGGGTCATTTATTAAAACGCCAGCCTTAATAACCCCATGCGCTGGCGGTGGAACTGTTGGAGTTATGAAGCGGCGCCGGCCTCTACAAAACTTCAGCACATCCTGCACCAGTCTAAGTGCTAGTTCACACGACCGTTTGCTACCCATCCCTGTGCTGTGGAACGCAAATTGCGGTCTGCAATGCACGGCCACCGACTGTGGGGCAGCCGCATGCGGGTTGCGGACCTATTCACTTGAATGGGGTCCGCGATCCGTCCGTTCCACAAAAAGATAGAACAAGTTCTATCTTTTTGCGGTGAAGAGGCACGAAACAGCACCCCACGGAAGCACTCCGTAGTTCCGTTCCGTGCATCCGTTCCGCACCGCATCTCCGGATTTGGGGACCCATTGAAGTGAATGGGTCCGCATCCGTGATACGGAATGCACACGGCCGGTGCCCCATGTATGCGGGCTGCAATAGGGCAACAGAGGGGCAACGGCCTTGTGAATGAGCCCTAAATGTAAGACGGTTTCCGTGCTGGCTTAAATTTAGACCATTTTCTACATCTAAGCCAGATGTAGAAAATGATGAGTGAGACGGGTCTGCCGGCCCCTACCCTTCTCTGCCCACTATTTTTTAGACCCGGCGTGAGTGGGGAAAAGTCGCAGATAACCTTTGCGCCGTAATCTGTGCCACAAATATGCCAAAAATCTGGAAAATTCTGTTAGGAAATGAACCCCTTTGTGTTTCAATTTATCACAATTTTTACGTTAAAATTAACGCTTCCCTTACGTCCTAACCAGCAGCACAAGTGGGGACCTAGCAAGGAGCAACAGACAAATTGGGAGGGTTCCCCGTTCTCTTTTTTTTTTTTATAAGAGGGCGCCACTGAGAATGGCACGTCCAAATGCCACTCCCTCAGAGCGCCTAGAGTCTAGGCGGTAATGCTTTATAAAGGTGCTGTGGGAGCTCCAAGAGGCTGCAGCACAGATTTGTTCCAGCGGAACCAAACTTTTCTCCGCGTATGAAGTAGATACTGCCCTTGTAGAGTGGACAGTGACAAAGGATGGAGGTGCCAACCCCTGAGCTAGAAAAGCTTCATGGATTGCCTCTTTTACCCATCTACTCAAAGAGGGTTTAGAGGCCTTTAGACCTTTGTTTTTCCCCGACAAGGACAGCAGGAGGTATTTGGATCTTCTGAAGTCCGCAGTTCTGTTCAGATAGATTCTGAGATTTCTTGAAATGTCCAAGGAATGGAGGGCTTCTTCCTCTGGAGATGAGGGAGAGGGACATAAAACCGGTAAGGTGATGGTCTGATTAGTATTTGTAAACGATGGTACCTTGGGGACAAAGGTCGGTAGGAACCTCAACAGAACTCTGTCCTGGAGGAAGAGGGTATAAGGCTCAGCGGCCACTAAGACCTGCAGTTCTCTAATCCTCTTGACCGAAGTTATGGCCAGTAGAAATCTGACCTTCAAAAATAAAAATCTAAGGTCCACATTTTCTAAGGGTTCAAAGGGGGGAGAGGATAGACCCTTCAGAACCACAGATAAATCCCATTCAGGAATAAGTCTCAGGATTCTAGGTTTTAATCTTTCGGCTCCTTTGAGGAACCTCCTAAGTAGGGGGTCTTGAGCTAAAGGTCTGCCTAAAAAGGCAGAAAGCGCACTGGTATGAACTCTGAGCATTGACGGGCTTAGACCCTTGTCCAGGCCGTCCTGCAGAAACTGTAGAATCACTGAAAGAGGAGGATCTGATGGTACAACCTCTTTATCAGCACACCACTGAAGGAAGATCTTGTATATCCTTGAGTAAGCTTTGTTTGTAGACTCCGCCCTGGAGTGTGAAATGGTTCTCAAGACCTCCGCAGAAAGCCCTCTAGCTTCTAGTAGGGACCTGTCAATCTCCAGGCTGTCAGACTGAGTCTCCTCAGATCTAGGCAGGGACCTGTGTCCTGATACACAAGATCTTGCGTTAGGGGAAGTCTCCAATATGTGCCCTGACTCCTCTTCATGAGCTGGGTGAACCAAGACCTCTTCGGCCAGAATGGTATTATCGCAATGACCGGGGTCTGGTCTTGCTTGATTTTCGTCAATACCCTTGGTATCATGGAAATTGGAGGGAATATGTAAGCCAGCCTGAACCTCCATGTTTTGGACAGAGCATCTATCGCCAGAGGATTGTCCTCCTTGTAGAGGGAGCAGAATCTGTCCACCTTGGCGTTCAAGCGGGTCGCCATCAAGTCGATCTCTGGAACACCCCTTCGGAGTGTGATCTGGGTGAAAACATCTCTGTTCAATGACCATTCGCCTGGAACTGGCAGACCCCGACTCAGCTGATCTGCAACTATGTTGAGATTCCCTCTAATGTGAACAGCCGAAAGGTGGGATAGACTGGTTTCTGCCCAAGCAAGAATTAAACCAACTTCCTGGAGGAGAGGTTGAGATCTTGTGCCTCCCTGTCTGTTAATGTAAGTGACTACCGTCGTATTGTCCGAGCGGACTCTTACCGCCTTCCCGCGGATAAGAGGAGCAAAGTGGTAGAGAGCGAGACGAACTGCTCTCAATTCTCTAAGATTGGACAAGAGAAGCCTCTCCTGCAGACTCCAGGTACCTTGTACTGGATTGTCCTTCAGATGGGCTCCCAACCTAGAAGGGAGGCGTCTGTGGTCAACGTGATCCAACGAGGTTGAATCAAGGACCTCCCATCTGATAGGTTCCTCCACCACCTGAGGGAGGAACGGACTTCGGTAGACAGGGAGTGCGTCTTGTCCAACCCCTTGGGGTTGCGATTCCAGACTGCTAACACTTCTTCCTGAAGTGGACGTAGGTGCCATAGGGCCCAAGGAACTGCTTCCGCAGATGCTGACATGTGGCCTAACATCTTCATGAGTGTTCTGATGGACACCCGCCAAGGTGCCATGAGGAACTGCGCGGCTCTTATCACTCGATCCTTCCTCTCTGGAGAGAGGGAAAGAGTCATCCGTCCCAGGAACATCCTGGAAGTAGATGGAATGATCTCCGATTTTTCCCAATTTATGAGCCAGCCCAAGCGCTGGAGAGACTGAAGAGCCAGCTGAAGATGAGATAAAAGAACGCCTAGAGTGGCGGCTTTTAGAAGCCAGTCGTCTAGGTATGGCACGATTTCTAGCCCTTGAAGCCTGAGTTGGGCCACAACTTTTGTAAAAGTGTGGGGAGCGAAAGAAATGCCAAAAGGCAGCACAGCAAACTGGTAATGTTTTACCACCCCTCTTATGGAGACCGCAATTCTTAAAAATCTCCTGTGAGCTGGATGAATGGGGATATGAAGGTAAGCATCCTTTAGATCTAAGGTGATCATTAGATCGCCGGGATGCTGATAAGTGAGTCTCCATTCTGAAGTGCGTTGGTCTTATGAACCGATTTAGGTAACGCATTTGGTCTTATGAACCGATTTAGGTAACGCAGGTCTATGATCATGCGCCAATCGCCCGACGGCTTCGGGACTAGAAAAACGGGGGAGTATACTCCCAGCCCTTGTTCGCGAGGAGGAACTTCCTCTAGGGCCCTTTTTGAACATAAAGGAGGACAGAATCCTCTAAGATAGACTGTTTGGTCTGGTTTAGGGTTCTGGTTAAAACAAACTTCTCTTGGGGAGGGGACAGAAAATCTATTTTGTACCCCAACATAATTATTTCAATGACCCACTGGTCTGGAATATTTTGCAGCCAGGCCTGCTGAAATAAACTTATACGACCTCCAGTTCAGGGGAACTGAAATTCTGAGCATCGCACAGACGATTTGGAGGGGAAGGTAAGCGGAAGAGTCATAGATCCGCTTCCTTTCTACGGTCCTTTCCACAACCGCGACCCCGTCCGCGTCTGGATGACTCCTGACATTTCTGAGACCTGGAGGGCCCCTGGGTTCTAGAACTTCTGGGCCTACTCCGGTCCCGAAAGGATTGTTGGGGGAGGGACTTCCCCTTTTTATCCGCCAAGCTCTCCATTAACTTATCTAATTCTGAACCAAAGAGTCTTCCTGGTTCATATGGTAAGCCACAAAGATTGAATTTGGAGGCGTTATCGGCAACCCAGGGACGCAACCATAGGGGTCGCCGACTGGCGGAAGAGAGAGCCATGCCTTTGGTGGTTAACTTCAGGTGCTGTGTGGAAGCGTCACACAAAAAGTCAGTTCCAAGGAGCAAGGTCTTGAACTGGTCTAGCACGTCAGTTCTGGCGACTCTAGATTCCAGGTCCGTCTGGATTTTGAGAACGCGGGAACGAACAAAATCCACGACTTCTGAGGAAGCAACTGCAACTGAAGCAGAGGCTGCAGCTGCGGAATAGCTACCCCTCAGAGTGCACTCGGCCCTCCGATCTAATGGATCCTGAAGGTTGCTTCCGTCATCAGAAGGAACTAAGGTCCTCTTAGACAACTTGGAGATCGCCATATCGACCTTCGGAGGCGGTACCCACAGTTCTGATTTCGACTTCTGGAGAGGAAACATCAGTTTGAATATCTTCATGAGAACTGGACCTTTTTCAGGATGCTTCCATTCAGTTAACATACTGTAAGCTTTTTAAAATCTTTATCCACTTTAAAGGCCCTTGGCCCCCTAGAGGTGGACGGTGGAGCTTCCCCTTGCTCAACATCATGATCCCTTGATCGGATGGAGCGTAGAAGTCTTTGCGTCTTCTCAGCAGGAAAAAGATAAGTGGCATCATCTTCATCAAAAGAGGAGGAGGAACGGTCTTCAACCGAAATGATGTCTTCAGCCATAGGTACAGGACCTGGCGATGAAGCTCTGGGCCTCTTAGAAGAAAGGGCGCTCTTGATCTCCATAATGGAATTACCCATGAATTCCTTCATCCAGCCGAACATGTCACCCATCGTTGGTTGCGTCGGAGGAGGACGGCATAAAGGACACCTATTGAATTCATAGGGGTCCGGCATCTCGCAGTTGGCACAAGTTAGGTGCTTCTGTTTATGGCAGGATTTCACATGCTGGTCACCATTGGGAGACACCATCTGAAAAAACAACTTGAGAAGTAGTTTAGAATAGACTCACTGCAGGCAGAGAGGGAGAGTCTGGCGTCTGCAGAGCTTTTATAGCTAACAGACCCTCCCCCTAGCGTAGCTCCGCCCCCCGCCGCCGGAAGTGACCACTCTCACTACTTTATTTATTTATAAAAATCAAACAGAAGGGCCCCCCTTCCCGATTATAGAATAAATCTGGGGCGAAAATACAGAATAGGCACACCAGAGGCCGAAAGCGCAGCTAAAATAGCCGCCGACTATACGCGCGCCGCTGAACCGGAAGTCGCCATCTGATGCACTTCCGGGTATGGCGCGCATGTGCGCGAAACACCGAGTGCGGCAGCCGGGACCAAGTACAGGCCGAACCCAAAGGGATATCGCCAGGAAATAGAGGTGCTCCATGTAACTGCGGCAGAGGCCGCAACCCAGCCGAACTTAGGAAAATAACGGCTACAAGGACCAAGACTTGGCAGCAAACGAATCTGTAAGGTAACAGGCAGCGCCTGAACCTGTCCTCAGTACACAGGACAGATAAAAAAAAATAACTGGTTTAGGGGCGGGCGTCCCTTTATAGGGGGTGGGTTAATTGTTTAATTGTCTTGGTAGCAATTTTAATTAATAAAAATTCCACCTGTCCTACCAGTTTCACAGAGGAGAACTCCCCCCCTCCCCCACTTGTGCTGCTGTTAGGACTAAGGCCGAGTTCACACGAACATGTGTGACCAGTGGCCGTATTGCGGCCCGCAAATTAGTTCCGTGTGCATTCCGCATCACGGATGCGGACCCATTCACTTCAATGGGTCCGCAAATCCGGAATTGCGGAACGGCCGCACGGAACGGGACCCCTCGGAAGCACTACGGAGTGCTTCCGTGGGGTTGCGTCCCGTACTTCCGTTCCGCAAAAAGATAGAACATGTCCTATCTTTTTGCGGAACGGGCGCATCGCGGACCCTTTAAAGTAAATGGGTCCGCGATCCGATGCGGCTGTCCCACGGCCGGCGATCGTGCATTGCGGCCCGCAATTTGTGGCCGCAGCACGGGTCACATACGTTCGTGTGAACTCAGCCTAAGGGAACACTCTTGATGACATTCAGAGGCAGTAAACCTTTAAATAGCTAGAATAGATTGCACCGGGGAATTGCATTCTGGGAACTTTTGTTTTCATACCAGAATCTCTGCAGTCAAGGTTTGTCTGTCCACAAGCCTGCAGACTGTTTCCAGTAACAGCAGAATAGTGAGTGCAGCTCTGGAGTATAATACAGGATGTAACTGCATGATTTTCCTAGTCTATGACGTAAAGTCATGGTTTTATTAAAGACATGGAGGCTCCTATTGCTATCTCTTCCTTTACTGTCCACCAATAGCAGCAAAGAAATTTACATAAAGAACAATGTAACCATAGTAACCATCGTCCCTCCCCAGACAGCCCCTATAACAGGCAGCTCCTCCTCTGGGACTTCCTCTTTCTTTGGACACCTGACACCATCACCGGAAAACTAACTGGAACCGTAAACTGGAAACCGGAATCTGGAAGCGAACATCTCAGCTCCATCCGAACAGCACAACCGAAGCCAACGTGGCTAACACTTCTGGAGAAAAAACAGAAGGACGTAGATCTCTGAAGTCAGCGGAACATCAGCCTGAAACGAAAATAAATAATATGGCCAGTGTAAATACCAGGCGGAAAACATGCAAAGTCAGACAGCCGATAATCGGTAATGAACCGTAAGACCATCCATTAAATTACAATAATATTAAATATACACAAGCATAACATAAACCTCCTCCGAACAAATAAATAAATAAAATGAGCGGGAAGAAAAACCAGGGTGGGCAATACTCGCCTCTGTGTCTTTAATAAAACCATGACTTTACGTCATAGACTAGGAAAATCATGCAGTTTTACAGCAAGACACGGAGGCTCCTATTGCAAGTTTAAAGCTAATCAATAAGAGAAGAGAACACATGAGGAGGAGGACGAAAATAAAATTCTGTAAATGTTGTGACTCTAGACCAGTCGGCCAAATGCAAGATGTCCTCCAGACGAGCCCCCGATATGGCCGTCGTGCCTCTGGCCGAATGCGCAGTAAAGACAGAGGTATCTACACCAGATAGGGACATGATCCATATTATCCATCGCGCAAGAGTGGGACTGGAAACCGGTACAAAGGATGATGAATGGAAAGAAAAAGTTGCGGGACCTCGGAAGACCGGTAAGCCCTCGTCCGAGACTCATACTCCTTCAAACAGGCCACTGGACAAAGAGCCGGCGTAGATGGAAAACAGGGATAAGACACCGACCTGATGTTAGTCTTAGTGCGTCGGGAGATGTTGAACGTGACACCCTCAGAAGTGAAAGACCTGGCGTCATGATCAAGGGCCCGCACATCAGAAACTCTCTTACAGGAGATGAGGCAAAAGAGCGTCAATAATTTAGCCGACAGTTGACGGAGGGAGAGATCCGGATTATCCGGCCAAGAGGAGAGAAAGGAGAGGACCAAAGAGACATCCCACGTTGTCGTGAAGCGTGGTCGGGGGGGGGGCGAGCCAAACGAGAGCCACGCAACAAACGAGAAACAGAAGGATGCTGGCCCGCAGGGACGCCATCGAATCCCTGATGAGTGGAGGAAATAGCCGAGCGGAAGAGGTTGCTAGTCCTATAGGCTCTCCCTGCTTCAAAAAGGGAAGTAAGGAACTGTAAGAGTTGAGTCACAGGTGCCGAAATGGGATCCAGGTCGCGTTCCAAGCACCAGCTAACCCAAGTACCCCAGGCTGCCCGATAGCCCAAGCCGGGAGCCCAAGCGTTGTCCAGGAGGCGTCTAGTTGCATCCGAAATGCCTTCAACTTCTCAGAGCGTCCTGAGATTTGGCAGGCCAGCAACTGAAGCGAGCCGTCGATCAGCAGAGGATGGTGTATGCCTTGAGGTCCGTGGAGAAGATTCTTCTGACCCGGAAGGAGTAGAGGCACGTCCACAACAAGTTCCAGGAGGATCGGGTACCAGGCTTGAGTCCCCCAAAAGGGGACCTCCACCACTAATTCCGCCTCCTGACGACGAGTCTGTAATAGCATCCTCGGAATCATAGCGAAAGGTGGAAACGCATAATGAAGAGCAGTCGACCAGTCCTGAAGGAATGCATCCACCGCCTCCGGGTCCGGACGCCAGCTGAAGAACCGAGGAAGCTGAGCATTGAGTAGCGAGGCAAAGAGGTCTATGGCAAAAGGACCCCAGACGTCCGACACTGCAGAAAACACCTCCGGTGCCAGTTTCCAATCGCTGCCGTCCGCGAAGTATTGGGAGCTCCAAACCGCCCAAAAGTTGTATAAGCCCGGAAGGTATTCCGCTTGCACCATGATGTCCTTGGATAGGCAGTAGGACCAGAACTCCTTCGCCAAGCGCGCCAAGGTTTCCTGAATGGGTTCCACCCAACCGATTGACATAGCGGACCGCCGAAACGTTGTTCATGCGCAACCTGATGCACACGTGGGCGACTCCGTTGGCAAAGCTCCGAATGGCAAACGAACCCGCCAGAAGTTCCAGCGCGTTGATGTGGAGGCGGGCTTCGTCTTCCGACCCCCTGTGGAAATTCCGTCGCAGTGAACCCCCCAGCCCTGGAGGCTCGCGTCCGATTCCACGGTGAATTCCGGTTGAAAACCGAAAATCGCCTTGCCATTCCATGCCTCCAGGTTGTCGATCCACCAACTAAGTTCCTCCCGTGCTTCCGAATCCAGGACCACTGTGTCCGCAAACGTGGCACCGGACCGAAGGTGTGCGATCTTCAGCCGCTGGAGAGCCCGATAATGGAGAGGGGCTGGGAACACCGCCTGTATCAAGTTGGCTAACAGGCCGATGATGCGGGCCAGGTGACGCAGGGACAGGCATGGAGCAGATAGAGCGTGTCTCAGTTCCTTGCGGATCGAACGCAATTTCTCTGCCGGTAAGCTGAGGGATTCCGAGATCGAGTCCACCGTAAAACCCAGGAACTCCATCCGTTGTGATGGGGTGAGGCAAGATTTCTCCAAGTTCAGGAGAAACCCAAGTCCCGCCAGGAGATCCGAAGTCCAGCGAAGATGTTCCAACAGGACCAACCGAGATTGGTACATGATGAGGATGTATTCCAGATATACAACAAGACGGACTCCTCGACTCCGCAGCCAGGACATGATCGGACACAAGAGTTTGGTGAAACACCAAGGCGCCGAGGACAGGCCGAACGGGAGACAGGTGAATCGCCAGATCTCCCCTCTCCACCGGAAACGGAGAAGATCCCTGGACGGCACGGCAATCGTAACCGTAAGGTAAGCGTCTTTGAGATCCAACTTCACCATCCAGTCCCCAGGGATCAGCAAGTCTCGGAGCAGGTAAATCCCCTCCATTTTGAAGTGGCGATAACGCACCACTGCATTCAAAGCGCAGAGATTTATAACCGGGAGCATTTGACCGCCCTTCTTTTGCACAAGAAAAATGTTGCTGAGGACTCCCCCGGGAGCAGGGGGAGCCCTTTTGTGAAAGAGGGACACGAGCTCGGCGCTACGTCCGGTTGCGACAGCGGAGGGGGAGGAGGGACGAGACCCGGAGAGTCCGTGAGTTCTATGTGGAACCCTCTGACAGTGGTCAGTACCCAGGGGTCTGACGTTATGTTTCACCAGGCGTGTAAAAAGTGACGGAGTCTGCCCCCTACACAATGGACCAAAGAAGTCCCCACCGGGGACGGACTTACCGAAGGATTTCCGGAAATTAGGGTTCGCTCTGAAGGACCTTGAGCGCCATTGGCCACCTCTGGCCAGGAAGAAGGGCGAAGGGTTCCTCTGCTCCTGTGTCACGACCATGTTTATGGCCGTGACTCCTTGGGAGCCGCATACAGTTGCCTGCGGTTTGGGTTGTAGTGTCAACCGCAGCTGGAGGCATAATGTTGTTTGCCTCAAGTGCGGTTGCCGCGGACAACAGCTATATGTGCGGTTTCCTTGGAGTTGTGTGCGTGTATGTATGCACTTTTGTATGTCTGTGTGCACTCTGTGTTTTGTGTGGTGTGCACTTACATCTTCTCACTGTGGTTGTCCGTGGCAACGTTTGGTTGCATTGTGTACATGTGGTGGCAGTGTACCGGCCTTCGGGCTGACTCCCAGGACATGGTTGCCACCCATGTCGTTGCCTGCGGCAACAGCCACAGTGTGTTCCCTTTTAATTTATGTTTCCCTTCCCTGGTGCTGGAAGGGTTAACTCCCTTCCCAGTGTGTCTGTGAGTCACTGGGTGTGTCCGACTGTTGGGTGTGGCTTCTTGGCCTATATAGCCTCACTGTTATCCCAGGTCTGGAGGTTGCTTCAGCCATGCTTAGCTGGAGCAGCCTTCTGTTGTATTCTACCTGCCAGTGAGAGCCACCCTTGTGGTCATAAACATTATGTCACATTTAAGTTTATGTCAAGTTTATGTGTGATGTCTATTTGATGTTTTCCTTTCCTATGTTGCTTTGTGCAGCTTATGGATCTGGATTCCTGTGTGCACAGGGATCCAGTCAGCAAGGCTGTGGCAGGTAAGTGGAACTATTTAGTTCGCCTGCCATATCCATAAGTCTGTTTTAGTTCCCTTGTTCCTTGCAGCTTGGCCATTGAGACCCCTGTTCCTCCGTATTCAGAAGGAACAGGTTGTCTTATCTTGACTCCTAGTCCAGGGACCTGCCGGAGGGTGAGACAGGGATCCGAGGTTCCTGCGCACGGGTCCTCCTACCTTAAAGGTCGGCCCGTGCAGCTAGGAGTTAGGGTCAGGTTAGGGACGCTGTAGGAGGTGACCTGCTCCCTAATCCTGTTGTCCTGGCCGAGCAGCCATAACATCATCGGGCATCGCACGGCTGAGGGTTTTCCCCATCCTCAGCCGTGACATCCTGGAAGGGAGGTCCCTGGGTGAAGGAGCCTCTGCCCGCGCTGCGGGCTTGAAAGCTGGATCGGCCGGACAGGCGGCCCCTGCTACTGCCGGCCCTGGTGGAGACCCGTCCCTGAAAAACCCTACGTATGGAGGACTGGGCCTTGTCTAAGGCCGTAAATGCCCCCACAAAGCGACTGAGGTCTTTGATGAACGAATCACCAAATAAAAGACCTTGCGCATCCTTACCTGCCTCGGTAAGGGCCAGGTTTGCCAATTTAGGGTCAATCTTGAAAAGAATGGCTTTATGCCGTTCAATGGCCAGGGACGAATTGGTATTTCCCGCGATACAAATCGCTCTTTGGACCCAGCCGGTAAGCTCCTCCGGATCAATCGGAGAGCACTCAACTCTGGCAACCTCGGCCATCTCAAATATTTTGGCCAGGAGGCCAAATATATCAAGGAGCTTGTCTTGTCTCAGCCTGTTTTTGACAGAAACTGCGTCATTTTAGGGTCAACTACTGGGGTCTCACAAACTTTGTTGGGGACCAGGGGTCTGGGGCATTCAGCCCTGAGCTTGCTACGAGCCTCCTTGCTGAGGGGGCGGCAAACCCAGTGCTCGAGGTAATTGCTCACAGCCACTCCGCCGACCTCGGGTGGTGGAGAGCATCAGGGTCAAACATAGGTGTGCCCGCGGGATCCACCAGGGAAGAAGCCACGTCAGCGGCGGTGGAGGAGGATTCCTTAGCCAAAGAGGTGGAAGGAGTGGGGCAAACGGGGTCTGGCACAAGATCGGGAGCATACTCCTCTGAGTGACAACTAGCCTCCGCAAAATCCTCCGTTTTAGACCCAAAGTCTGACTCGCTAGGATGTTGTGCTCTAGCACATTTCCACATACGCGCCCGTTCTGCCTGGCGCGGCAAGGCTCTCTTGCGTGATCTAAGCATGCTTTCATGGGTGGCTGTAATCACACCAGTCATATTCTCCTGCGCGGCAGGAGGTTCTAAGTCGGTAGGCTGCGGACTAGGTAGTAGGGGTGCCTGTCGGGTAAGACCAGGGGCATGGGCAGACAAGGCCTGTGAGATGGTCTGAGACAGTATGGAGGAAATAGACCCCATTGACTCCATAATGGCGCTGGACACCTAGGAGAGACAGTGTATAGGTGCTACTTATCTGGTGGCAGCAGCAAAGAAAGAGGAAGACCCAGAGGAGGAGCTGCCTGTTATAGGGGCTGTCTGGGGAGGGACGATGGTTACTATGGTTACATTGTTCTTTATGTAAATTTCTTTGCTGCTATTGGTGGGCAGTAAAGGAAGAGATAGCAATAGGAGCCTCCATGTCTTGCTGTAAAACTCAGGATCAGTACAGGATAAGTAATGTATGTACACAGTGACTGCACCAGCAGAATAGTGAGTGCAGCTCTGGAGTATAATACAGAATGTAACTCAGGATCAGTACAGGATAAGTAATGTATGTACACAGTGACTGCACCAGCAGAATAGTGAGTGCAGCTCTGGAGTATAATACAGGATGTAACTCAGGATCAGTACAGGATAAGTAATGTATGTACACAGTGACTGCACCAGCAGAATAGTGAGTGCAGCTCTGGAGTATAATACAGGATGTAACTCAGGATCAGTACAGGATAAGTAATGTATGTACACAGTGACTGCACCAGCAGAATAGTGAGTGCAGCTCTGGAGTATAATACAGGATGTAACTCAGGATCAATACAGGATAAGTAATATATGTACACAGTGACTGCACCAGCAGAAAAGTGAGCGCAGCTCTGGAGTATAATACAGGATTTAACTCAGGATCAGTACAGGATAAGTAATGTATGTACACAATGACTGCACCAGCAGATTAGTGAGTGCAGCTCTGGTGTATAATACAGGATGTAACTCAGGATCAGTACATAATAAGTAATGTATCTACACAGTGACTGCAGCAGCAGAATAGTGAGTGCAGCTCTGGAGTATAATACAGGATGTAACTCAGAATCAGTACAGGATAAGTAATGTATGTACACAGTGACTACACCAGCAGAATAGTGAGTGCAGCTCTGGAGTATAATACAGGATGTAACTCAGGATCAGTACAGGATAAGTAATGTATGTACACAGTGACTGCCCCAGCAGAATAGTGAGTGCAGCTCTGGAGTACAATACAGGATGTAACTCAGGATCAGTATAGGATAAGTAATGTATGTACACAGTGACTGCACCAGCAGAATAGTGAGTGCAGCTCTGGAGTATAATGCAGGGTGTAACTCAGGGTCAGTACAGGATAATTAATGTATGTACACAGTGACTGCACCAGCAGAATAGTGAGTGCAGCTCTGGAGTATAATACAGGATGTAACTCAGGATCAGTACAGGATAAGTAATGTATGTACACAGTGACTCCACCAGCAGAATAGTGAGTGCAGCTCTGGGGTATAATATAGGATGTAACTCAGGATCAGTACAGGATAAGTAATGTAATGTATGTACACAGTGACTGCACCAGCAGAATAGTGAGTGCCGCTCTGGAGTATAATACAGGATGTAACTCAGGATCAGTACAGGATAAGTAATGTATGTACACAGTGACTGCACCAGCAGAATAGTGAGTACAGCTCTGGAGTATAATACAAGCTGTAACTCAGTATCAGTACAGGATAAGTAATGTATGTACACAGTGACTCCACCAGCAGAATAGTGAGTGCAGCTCTGGAGTATAATACAGGATGTAACTCAGGATCAGTACAGAATAAGTAATGTATGTACACAGTGACTGCACCAGCAGAATAGTGAGTGCAGCTCTGGAGTATAATACAGGATGTAACTCAGGATCAGTAAAGGATAAGTAATGTATGTACACAGTGACTGCACCAGCAGAATAGTGAGTGCAGCTCTGGAGTATAATACAGGATGTAACTCAGGATCAGTACAGGATAAGTAATGTATGTACACAGTGACTGCACCAGCAGAATAGTGAGTGCAGCTCTGGAGTATAATACAGGATGTAACTCAGGATCAGTACAGGATAAGTAATGTATGTACACAGTGACTGCACCAGCAGAATAGTGAGTGCAGCTCTGGAGTATAATACAGGATGTAACTCAGGATCAGTACAGGATAAGTAATGTATGTACACAGTGACTGCACCAGCAGAATAGTGAGTGCAGCTCTGGAGTATAATACAGGATGTAACCTAGGATCAGTACAGGATAAGTAATGTATGTACACAGTGACTGCACCAGCAGAATAGTGAGTGCAGCTCTGGAGTATAATGCAGGATGTAACTCAGGATCAGTACAGGATAAGTAATGTATGTACACAGTGACTGCACCAGCAGAATAGTGAGCGCAGCTCTGGAGTATAATACAGGATGTAACTCAGGATCAGTACAGGATAAGTAATGTATGTACACAGTGACTGCACCAGCAGAATAGTGAGTGCAGCTCTGGAGTATAATACAGGATGTAACTCAGGATCAGTACAGGATAAGTAATGTATGTACACAGTGACTGCACCAGCAGAATAGTGAGTGCAGCTCTGGAGTATAATACAGGATGTAACTCAGGATCAGTACAGGATAAGTAATGTATGTATACAGTGACTGCACCAGCAGAATAGTGAGTGCAGCTCTGGAGTATAATACAGGATGTAACTCAGGATCAGTACAGGATAAGTAATGTATGTACACAGTGACTGCACCAGCAGAATAGTGAGTGCAGCTCTGGAGTATAATACAGGATGTAACTCAGGATCAGTACAGGATAAGTAATGTATGTACACAGTGACTGCACCAGCAGAATAGTGAGTGCAGCTCTGGAGTATAATACAGGATGTAACTCAGGATCAGTACAGGATAAGTAATGTATGTACACAGTGACTGCACCAGCAGAATAGTGAGTGCAGCTCTGGAGTATAATACAGGATGTAACTCAGGATCAGTACAGGATAAGTAATGTATGTACACAGTGACTGCACCAGCAGAATAGTGAGTGCAGCTCTGGAGTATAATACAGGATGTAACTCAGGATCAGTACAGGATAAGTAATGTATGTACACAGTGACTGCACCAGCAGAATAGTGAGTGCAGCTCTGGAGTATAATACAGGATGTAACCTAGGATCAGTACAGGATAAGTAATGTATGTACACAGTGACTGCACCAGCAGAATAGTGAGTGCAGCTCTGGAGTATAATGCAGGATGTAACTCAGGATCAGTACAGGATAAGTAATGTATGTACACAGTGACTGCACCAGCAGAATAGTGAGCGCAGCTCTGGAGTATAATACAGGATGTAACTCAGGATCAGTACAGGATAAGTAATGTATGTACACAGTGACTGCACCAGCAGAATAGTGAGTGCAGCTCTGGAGTATAATACAGGATGTAACTCAGGATCAGTACAGGATAAGTAATGTATGTACACAGTGACTGCACCAGCAGAATAGTGAGTGCAGCTCTGGAGTATAATACAGGATGTAACTCAGGATCAGTACAGGATAAGTAATGTATGTATACAGTGACTGCACCAGCAGAATAGTGAGTGCAGCTCTGGAGTATAATACAGGATGTAACTCAGGATCAGTACAGGATAAGTAATGTATGTACACAGTGACTGCACCAGCAGAATAGTGAGTGCAGCTCTGGAGTATAATACAGGATGTAACTCAGGATCAGTACAGGATAAGTAATGTATGTACACAGTGACTACACCAGCAGAATAGTAAAGAAAAAAGGGGATCACAGCAGCATGTCCGGTGTGTCTTTTATTAGAAGCCTTGAGTGTGTATAAAAGCAAAATACGACGTTTCGGCTATGGAGTATCCTTTATCAAGCAAGCCGAAACGTCGTATTTTGCTTTTGTACGCACTCAAGGCTTCTAATAAAAGACACACCGGACATGCTGCTGTGATCCCCTTTTTTCTTTACTGTTCCTCGGACTGCTGTGGATCTGTGGTCTTTTCGCGGCTGGTGCGTTCCGGGATTGGTCGATGAGGTCCGTTTGTGCTGCTCTATAACTTTATTTGTATGCACCCGCAGAATAGTGAGCGCAGCTTCTGGTGCTGGGCAGATAGATAATAGATGTGTATGGGGTAGGTGCTCACAGCCCATGGTATTGATTCTCAGCCTCTGTGTTACACATGATGGGAATTGACCTTGTGACCCTTCTATGAAATCCAGACTGCAGGGTCAGACACCCTGAGGAGGTCCTGACTGACCCCGCGTCCCCCAGGACAGTAGAGGAAAGCCCGGGGTCTGCAGACAGGAACACATTCCACTACAGTTATCATTAGAAATACTGAGGCTTCGCCTCCTGCAACAAACCAAGCGGAATGTATTCTGCAAGTTTTTACTTTGAATAGTCCTGACAACTCTTTTCCTACTCCACCAGACGGGTGTCAGGCTCCACCCCTTTGTTGTATCCTGTTAAAAAAAACTGTTGTCAGTGGCTAATACTTCTCACAGCAGAGAGTTTGTTACAAATGTATCTAGTCTAGAGAACCCTCTGTGAGAACAGCCTCCTGACTGATACTCTGTAAGGCCTTCAATGGGGTCTGGCGGTGATCCGGCCAATTTCGGGCAAAAATGTTGGGTTTCTGCTGGACATAAACCACTGCATGCAGCAGTTTTCTTCCAGCCTAGACCCGGCATTTTTGACGGAAATCAGCTGGATCATCGCCGGATCCCATTAAAGTCAATGGAGATCCGGCAGCGAAGTAGAGTGTCTGGCAGGCTGCCCTGTGCCGGATCAGCAAACGGAGATGTGGACGAGGCCTAAACCAACAGGACAGCAGAGACATTGCTGTCGTTATTTAGAGGATTCTCTACATGGTCACACTGTAACAACCCTTCAGCTGTGTAAGCAGCAAGCAGAGATCTTGTTAATAGCCAGAATCTGAAAAAAACAACTATTTATTAGAAAAATGCAGAAAATGTCATTCAACTGTAAAGAAGCTTTATTTATGACTAACAATAGAGAAGACTTCAGACACTTAGGGGGGCAGACAATCGCTGGCACTGTGCCCTGGAGGGGATAGACCTCAGAGGACAATCGCTGGCACTGTGCCCAGGAGAGGGCTGACCTCAGAGGACAATCGCTGGCACTGTGCCCTGGAGGGATCAGACTTCAGAGGACAATCGCTGGCACTGTGCCCTGGAGGGGATAGACCTCAGAGGACAATCGCTGGCACTGTGCCCTGGAGGGGCTGACCTCAGAGGACAATCGCTGGCACTGTGCCCTGGAGGGGCTGACCTCAGAGGACAATCGCTGGCACTGTGCCCTGGAGGGATCAGACTTCAGAGGACAATCGCTGGCACTGTGCCCTGAAGGGGATAGACCTCAGAGGCCAATCGCTGGCACTGTGCCCTGGAGAGGGCTGACCTCAGAGGACAATCGCTGGCACTGTGCCCTGGAGAGGGCTGACCTCAGAGGACAATCGCTGGCACTGTGCCCTGGAGGGGGCTGACCTCAGAGGACAATCGCTGGCACTGTGCCCTGGAGGGGGCTGACCTCAGAGGACAATCGCTGGCACTGTGCCCTGGAGGGGGCTGACCTCAGAGGACAATCGCTGGCACTGTGCCCTGGAGGGGGCTGACCTCCGAGGACAATCGCTGGCACTGTGCCCAGGAGAGGGCTGACCTCAGAGGACAATCGCTGGCACTGTGCCCTGGAGGGATCAGACCTCAGAGGACAATCGCTGGCACTGTGCCCTGGAGGGATCAGACTTCAGAGGACAATCGCTGGCACTGTGCCCTGGAGGGGGCTGACCTCAGAGGCCAATCGCTGGCACTGTGCCCTGGAGAGGACAGACCTCAGAGGACAATCGCTGGCACTGTGCCCTGGAGGGGTCTGACCTCAGAGGACAATCGCTGGCACTGTGCCCTGGAGGGTTCTGACCTCAGAGGCCAATCGCTGGCACTGTGCCCTGGAGAGGGCTGACCTCAGAAGACAATCGCTGGCACTGTGCCCTGGAGAGGGCTGACCTCAGAGGACAATCGCTGGCACTGTGCCCTGGAGGGGGCTGACCTCAGAGGACAATCGCTGGCACTGTGCCCTGGAGGGGTCTGACCTCAGAGGACAATCGCTGGCACTGTGCCCTGGAGGGTTCTGACCTCAGAGGCCAATCGCTGGCACTGTGCCCTGGAGGGATCAGACTTCAGAGGACAATCGCTGGCACTGTGCCCTGGAGGGGTCTGACCTCAGAGGACAATCGCTGGCACTGTGCCCTGGAGAGGGCTGACCTCAGAGGACAATCGCTGGCACTGTGTCCTGGAGGGGACAGACCTCAGAAGCCAATCGCTGGCACTGTGTCCTGGTGAGGGCTGACCTCAGAGGACAATCGCTGGCACTGTGCCCTGGAGGGGGCTCACCTCAGAGGACAATCGCTGGCACTGTGCCCTGGCGGGGGTCTGACCTCAGAGGACAATCACTGGCACTGTGCCCTGGCGGTGGTCTGACCTCAGAGGACAATCGCTGGCACTGTGCCATGGAGTGGGCAGACCTCCGAGGACAATCGCTGGCACTGTGCCCTGGCGGGGGTCTGACCTCAGAGGATAATTGCTGGCACTGTGCCCTGGCGGTGGTCTGACCTCAGAGGACAATCGCTGGCACTTTGCCCTGGCGGTGGTCTGACCTCAGAGGATAATTGCTGGCACTGTGCCCTGGCGGTGGTCTGACCTCAGAGGACAATCGCTGGCACTTTGCCCTGGCGGTGGTCTGACCTCAGAGGACAATCGCTGGCACTGTGTCCTGGAGGGGACAGACCTCCGAGGACAATCGCTGGCACTGTGCTCTGGCGGGGGTCTGACCTCAGAGGATAATTGCTGGCACTGTGCCCTGGCGGTGGTCTGACCTCAGAGGACAATCGCTGGCACTGTGCCCTGGCGGTGGTCTGACCTCAGAGGACAATCGCTGGCACTGTGCCCTGGAGAGGACAGACCTCAGTATGGACACCACTGATGGCAGCAGACGCTGTGCAGTCCAATCAAACAGATGGGCCCCGGGGGATCCACTTACCTAAAAGGGGAAATCCAAAGTGGACGCCCCTAGAAACAGACCCAGCGCCCCCCGTATTCTCTGTATCACCCCGCGGGGGGCGATTGGCCACTTACCTGACCGCAGGGGCAGCTCATTATATACGCCTGGGGCTGCCTGGCGCGGAGGTGCGACTTTTTAAAAAGCCACACAAGATAAGTGAGACCTTTAAGCCATCTGCACACGTTGCGGACTAGGCGTGGATAAACCGCCACGAGAACCGCCACGGCAGACAAATCCCACGGACGCGCTGATCTCGACCTTTTCAATGCAGGGGTGAGATCTGCGGAGGATCTGCATCAAATCCGCACCAAAAACTGCAAGTAACGCACGTGGAAACGCACAGAAATCCACCCAGAACTTTGTGCGCCATTTCTGCACCCGCGAGAAGGTAGCCTTAAAGGGCTAGTCCGGGAATACAGCCGCCTCTGTGGGAAAGTGTGGAAACATGGGTATTCCCGGAGAACCCCTTTAAGTGATCTCCATGGGCGCTGGGGGTGCAGGAGGCCAAACATCACAAAATGTGGCACAACTAAAAACATGCACCAACAAAACTGTCCTAACACATCCCTCCGAGAGCAACCATCCAATACCGACCAGGAGTCAGAAGTCTGCAGCTTCAGAGCTGCCATCTCCTAGCAAAGTATCTGCACCGGAGAATTACATTCTGGGAACTGTTGTCTTCATACCAGAATCTCTGCAGGAGGGGGCTGGCTGTCCACAAGCCTGATGACTGTATCCAGTAACAGCAGAATAGTGAGTGCAGCTCTGGAGTATAATACAGGATGTAACTCAGGATCAGTACAGGATAAGTAATGTATGTACACAGTGACTGCACCAGCAGAATAGTGAGTGCAGCTCTGGAGTATAATACAGGATGTAACTGAGGATCAGTACAGGATAAGTAATGTATGTACACAGTGACTGCACCAGCAGAATAGTGAGTGCAGCTCTGGAGAATAATACAGGATGTAACTCAGGATCAGTACAGGATAAGTAATGTATGTACACAGTGACTGCACCAGCAGAATAGTGAGTGCAGCTCTGGAGAATAATACAGGATGTAACTGAGGATCAGTACAGGATAAGTAATGTATGTACACAGTGACTGCACCAGCAGAATAGTGAGTGCAGCTCTGGAGTATAATACAGGATGTAACTCAGGATCAGTACAGGATAAGTAATGTATGTACACAGTGACTGCACCAGCAGAATAGTGAGTGCAGCTCTGGAGTATAATACAGGATGTAACTCAGGATCAGTACAGGATAAGTAATGTATGTACACAGTGACTCCACCAGCAGAATAGTGAGTGCAGCTCTGGAGTATAATACAGGATGTAACTCAGGATCAGGACAGGATAAGTAATGTATGTACACAGTGACTGCACCAGCAGAATAGTGAGTGCAGCTCTGGAATATAATACAGGATGTAACTCAGGATCAGTACAGGATAAGTAATGTATGTACACAGTGACTGCACCAGCAGAATAGTGAGTGCAGCTCTGGAGTATAATACAGGATGTAACTCAGGATCAGTAATGTAATGTATGTACACAGTGACTGCACCAGCAGAATAGTGAGTGCAGCTCTGGAGGATAATACAGGATGTAACTCAGGATCAGTACAGGATAAGTAATGTATGTACACAGTGACTGCACCAGCAGAATAGTGAGTGCAGCTCTGGAGTATAATACAGGATGTAACTGAGGATCAGTACAGGATAAGTAATGTATGCACACAGTGACTGCATCCAGCAGAATAGAGAGTGCAGCTCTGGAGTATAATACATTATGTAACTGAGGATCAGTACAGGATAAGTAATGTATGGACCCCGTGGATCCGCCGTTTACACAGACTCGTTCTAGATGTTTCATGGTCTCATTACATTTATTGGTTTATTTATCTTTTACAGAAATGTCCAATAATCCAGAATGTTCCGGACTGAGCAGAAGCCATACCTCCCCCTGACGCCTTTACGTTATATAATCGCTGAGCCGGAGGTTGGAGAATCAGACGTCCGTCCTTTATCTCTCGCTTCGGCTCAAAAAACTGCCCCAAATCCCTGTGTGTGACGCGAGCCGCAGAGAAATAACTGCCCCCCGGGCCATCCGATGGTTCGGAATGGTTAATAATCCGGCATTAGTCTCATTGCCTGAGGGGCAGATTAACAGGATTTTTACAATATAAAAATAAATTGTAAAGTGTATGCAAGGATAATACCATTGTCTGAAGAGAGATGTGCATCCAGCGGATGATGGGAGTAGTAGTCCAGGTCTGCACTACAAGGGCCACTCTGTTCCAAGACCATCTTGACTCCACTGTACATTTCATGGTGAAAAGATCTACAACTTTCTCATAGTGTTTGAATTCCTCACCATCTTCAAGAGCTCTGCTTGCTGTCAGTGACATGCCTGATTGTTTTTCAATAGGATCTCAGAAAATTGAGTGGAGGTGTTGTCCACAGCAGCCTGATTTACACCATGTGACGACCCAGTCCTGCTCACACAGCAGGGCAGCTTGTTACAATGTATCAGTACAGGTGAAAGTTGTTTCCCTCACTAGGAGTGGTCTATACACTGTAACAAACACTCAGCTACGTTAGCAGGACGAGCTTTCAGCCTCTGGATGTAAACAATGAATTTTCCCATTCACCGACAGGAAGCAGAGATCCTTAAAAAAAGCAAAAGGAATTAGAAAGTTGCAGAACTAATTGTAGGAGCGGACAGGCCGCGGGGCGTTGTCACCTTAACCCGACCATCCTGCAGACCGTGTCATATACAGGAGTGGCCACCTCCCGCGCCGCATGAGTCCCGCGGGTCAGCACCTCTGTGAGCAACCCTGTATCCCCCCTGAGTCGTTGAAACTCCTCGCGGATGGGCGTCAGGTGGGCGATCACCGCCTCTGCCACTACCAGCTTGTACTGCGCGGTCTCCAGTCCGCGGCTCTGCCGCACCAGCTCCTCGGGGGTGAGGCCGCTCACCGCACTGTGGATAGCCACCAGGTTGGAGACGCCCGGTCGCCTTTCAGGGTCATAGGTCACCTCTGAGGTGCAGTCCGTCACAGCTTTGCGGAATTTCAGGACTATTTCATCCGGGGTGTCCGTCAGCCGCACGGTGGCCAGGTTTTGAGGGTCTGATTTTGACATCTTCACCAAAGGGTCTCGGAGGGAGCGGATCTTCTTGGCGCTGCCTGAAAACAGTTCACACATTGTGAGGTCAGTGAGGTCACCCAGCTTTCCCCACAGTTTGGGAGGATCACATACCTCCTGGGAAGATGCCATGTCACCCAGCTTTCCCAGATACTGATTAAACTACCCCCCACCTAAGCAATGGCCGTCACTTACTCATCAGAGCTCGGGGGATGGGGAAGAATTCTCCGTATTGGTTATTGAAGATCCGTGCCACATCCTGCGTCAGCTCCAAGTGCTGGGCCTGGTCATCGCCGACTGGAACGTGCGTGGACCTGTCACATACGGAGAGCGGACATTATAACCACACACCGGATCCCGCACCGCGGTCTGTACAGAAGAGCAGCTTCCTTACATCACAAGACAATAGCTCTGCTGACGCGTTTCAGGTCAGATCGGCCTGAGCCGTCTCATTACTGTATCACACAAAGACGCTGAACTTTACCGGAAATAAATGATTCCTTATATATATATACACCGCAAGAATACAACAATGACATTCCCTCCAGTATACCAGTATGGATTATTATACCCTATACCAGTATGAATTATTATACCGTATACCAGTATGAATTATTATACCGTATACCAGTATGAATTATTATACCGTATACCAGTATGAATTATTATACCGTATACCAGTATGAATTATTATACCGTATACCAGTATGAATTATTATACCGTATACCAGTATGAATTATTATACCCTATACCAGTATGAATTATTATACCGTATACCAGTATGAATTATTATACCGTATACCAGTATGAATTATTATACCGTATACCAGTATGAATTATTATACCGTATACCAGTATGAATTATTATACCGTATACCAGTAGGAATTATTATACCGTGTACCAGTATGAATTATTATACCCTATACCAGTATGAATTATTATACCGTATACCAGTATGAATAATTATACCGTATACCAGTATGAATAATTATACCGTATACCAGTATGAATTATTATACCGTATACCAGTATGAATAATTATACCCTATACCAGTATGAATTATTATACCGTATACCAGTAGGAATTATTATACCGTGTACCAGTAAGAATTATACCGTATACCAGTAGGAATTATTATGCTGTATACCAGTATGAATTGTTATACCGTATACCAGTATCAATTATTACACCGTATACCAGTATGGATTATTATACTGTATACCAGTATGAATTATTATACCGTATACCAGTATGGATTATTATACCGTATACCAGTATGGATTATTATACCGTATAGCAGTAGGAATATTATACCGTATACCAGTATGGAATATTATACCGTATACCAGTATGGAATATTATACCGTATACCAGTATGGAATATTATACCGTATACCAGTATGGAATATTATACCGTATACCAGTATGGAATATTATACCGTATACCAGTATGGAATATTATACCGTATACCAGTATGGAATATTATACCGTATACCAGTATGGAATATTATACCGTATACCAGTATGGAATATTATACCGTATACCAGTATGGAATATTATACCGTATACCAGTATGGAATATTATACCGTATACCAGTATGGAATATTATACCGTACACCAGTATGGAATATTATTTCATCCTAAAGCTTACCCATTGACTACACTACATCCCCTAGAACCACTAATAAGGCCCTGATTTCGGACTCTTCTGCACAGTAATCAGAGTCCAGATCTCCAGTCTTTATTGTCCGGCTTCCCCGAGCACTCGGAGCTCTGCAGTTGGCGCCTGCGCGGCCGCCCTGACAATGTATTACAGCACAGCTCTGAGCGCTGACCGGGGGCTGCTCATGTCAGGTGACAGATTCCCTTTAATAAAATAAATTCATCTTAATCCATTATAATCATTAATACACCAATCAGCGGACGCGTTCCGGGTTCCGCCCGCCTCTGACGGCTGCTACTACTTTGACGCGTTTTTAGAGCCACAATAAGCAGATGCGTTTCAGGCTGGGCGCGGTTTGCGGCTACTCTTTATTACATCACAGGAGGAAGTCAGCAATGTGCCGATGCGTTTCGGACTGAAATGGTCTTCGGTAACTTATTGTCTAAAACCATTACGCATTTTTGGTCACATGACCCTTAGTTCTAGCTCCTTTATTACATCACAGCCTGAAATCGACATTGACCTGACGCGTTTCAGGGCAGAATGAAAAGAGCCCTAACCAAGGGCCGGTGAGAGCAGACGTGGGGCCCCCATAGAACTTACTTACTGGTAGAGCAGGATATCCGCCACCTGCAGCACAGGGTAGATGAAGAGCCCGACGCTCCCCTCGTTCTTCTGGCTCTGACTTTTCATCTGTAAATCAAGGAAAAGCCTCATGTCTGCACTGATTTTACTATATACTCCAGTCACATCCAGAGCTGCATTCACACTGGTTTCCGGTTCTCTCTCAGGTAGTCTCCGGTCATCTCCCCTCGCTGGTGTCGCACTGTGGGAGATTCGTGGCAGTCTTACATAGGAAAAGACTACTGTGAATGCAGCTCTGGCTGTGACTGGAGTAGGACACAATGTAGCAGGATTCTAGATGCAGCTCTGGCAGTAACTAGACATCCGGCTTTCCCAGCCACTGACCTTCCACTGCGGCAGATGGCGGAGCCGTGGCATTGAGGTCAGGCAGCTCAGAATCCATCCCAGCTCGGCATGCTCCGGGACCTGGAGGACAGAAGGGAATCCATATGAGATCAGAACCCCCTCCCCCGCATCATGTAGATCTGCAGCTTAGACATGTACTGACCTGGGACTGCTGGAAGAGGCAGCTCTTGTCAGGGTTCACCCCACATGCCAACAGGCAGGCGGCCATGTCCAGCACGCTCCTCCGCAGGGCGTCCGGGTCCTGGGGCACAGTGATGGAGTGCAGGTCCACAATGCTGTACAGGACCGAGCCGAACTCCTCCTGCAGCCGCGCCCAGCTCTGCAGCGCCCCCAGGTAGTTACCCAGGTGCGGGATCCCGGTGGGCTGGATCCCCGAAAAGACGCGAGGGGCGGGGCTCTGCAATGGCGGAGGAGAAACTGAGGCACCATACATGTAACAGATACTACCTGCAGTCCTA
The DNA here is from genome assembly GCF_905171765.1 of Bufo bufo. Classification (NCBI taxonomy): domain Eukaryota; kingdom Metazoa; phylum Chordata; class Amphibia; order Anura; family Bufonidae; genus Bufo; species Bufo bufo. Next base: position 5,726,429 of record NC_053391.1, read on the forward strand.
TGTAACACCACAGATAACACAGTGATAGTTCCCTGTGTATAGATAATGTAGTAGATGTCACCTGCAGTCCTATGTAACACCACAGATAACACAGTGATAGTTCCCTGTGTATAGATAATGTAGTAGATGTCACCTGCAGTCCTATGTAACACCACATATAACACAGTGATATCTCTCTGAGTACAGATAATGTAGTAGATGTCACCTGCAGTCCTATGTAACACCACACATAACACAGTGATGGCTCTCTGAGTCCAGATAATGTAGTAGATGTCCCCTGCAGTCCTATGTAACACCACAGATAACACGGTGATAACTCTCTGAGTACAGATAATGTAGTAGATGTCACCTGCAGTCCTATGTAACACCACAGATAACACAGTGATAACTCTCTGAGTACAGATAATGTAGTAGATGTCACCTGCAGTCCTATGTAACACCACATATAACACAGTGATATCTCTCTGAGTCCAGATAATGTAGTAGATGTCACCTGCAGTCCTATGTAACACCACAGATAACACAATGATATCTCTCTGAGTACAGATAATGTAGTAGATGTCACCTGCAGTCCTATGTAACACCACACATAACACAGTGATGGCTCTCTGAGTCCAGATAATGTAGTAGATGTCACCTGCAGTCCTATGTAACACCACAGATAACACAGTGATAGTTCCCTGTGTATAGATAATGTAGTAGATGTCACCTGCAGTCCTATGTAACACCACAGATAACACGGTGATAACTCTCTGAGTACAGATAATGTAGTAGATGTCACCTGCAGTCCTATGTAACACCACAGATAACACAGTGATAACTCTCTGAGTACAGATAATGTAGTAGATGTCACCTGCAGTCCTATGTAACACCACACATAACACAGTGATATCTCTCTGAGTACAGATAATGTAGTAGATGTCACCTGCAGTCCTATGTAACACCACACATAACACAGTGATAACTCTCTGAGTACAGATAATGTAGTAGATGTCACCTGCAGTCCTATGTAACTCCACAGATAACACAGTGATAGCTCTCTGAGTACAGATAATGTAGTAGATGTCACCTGCAGTCCTATGTAACACCACAGATAACACAGTGATAACTCTCTGAGTACAGATAATGTAGTAGATGTCACCTGCAGTCCTATGTAACACCACAGATAACACAGTGATAACTCTCTTAGTACAGATAATGTAGTAGATGTCACCTGCAGTCCTATGTAACACCACACATAACACAGTGATATCCGAGTACAGATGATGTAGTAGATGTCACCTGCAGTCCTATGTAACACCACAGATAACACAGTGATATCCGAGTACAGATAATGTAGTGGATGTCACCTGCAGTCCTATGTAACACCACAGATAACACAATGATATCCGAGTACAGATAATGTAGTAGATGCCTCCTGCAGTCCTATGTAACACCACACATAACACAGTGACACAGATACCGTTCGCGCTGAGCGGTCAGTATGGCGCACACCCCCCGCGGTCTCCCTGACAGGGAAGATAAATGGCCGCTTCCCCCTGAGCTGCCGGACGCTGACCCTGGAGTGACTGAACATGGTCGGGGTGATTAATGAGGATGATGGAAGTGGGGAGCCGAGCCCCCTCCCCCACACACGTGTGCTCCGCGGCCTCTGACCCCACAGAGGTTTGGATTTCGGGAAGTGACCCCCATAACACTGGAGAGGTCTCCCCGTTACTGTTTGTATGAAGCAGTGATTGGGGCAGAGATAACGGCGCCCCCCCCACTGCATGTAATATGTGCCGCCATAATACCGCAGGAACGGGCGAGTCCGGCCGCTGTTACCCTGTAAACCACAGACGGTACAGAACCAGCACAGAGTCCGGATCCCAGACAGACACATTGCATCAGCGCTGAGAGGGATAACGGAGACATGGCGGACAGGAGGCTGCCTTTAACCCTGTCAGTGACTGACAGAGAGAAGCAGAACGTCTTCTGCACAGATCCGATATTCCGTCCATTTTTTTTTTGTGACGGAATAATGGAAAAGTCAAAGCAAATGTGAAAACCGCGAGATGAGCGAATCAATCTGTACAAATCAAATTGGAGGAAAAAAATATAAAAAAACAGCCTCCTTGAGCAGAGAGGAGCTGACCCCCACCAGAACTGGACATCTTGCCTGTCCCTTGACACTAGAGGGCGGTGCAGACAGACTGACCATCAGCGGTTCTATAATCTGACACTAGAGGGCGCTCTGCGGACAGACTGACCGTCAGCGGTTCTATAATCTGACACTAGAGGGTGCTCTGCAGACAGACTGACCATCAGCGGCTCTATAATCTGACACTAGAGGGCGCTCTGCCGACAGACTGACCATCAGCGGTTCTATAATCTGACACTAGAGGGCGCTCTGCCGACAGACTGACCATCAGCGGTTCTATAATCTGACACTAGAGGGCGCTCTGCAGACAGACTAACCGTCAGCAATTCTATAATCTGACACTAGAGGGCGCTCTGCAGACAGATTGACCGTCAGCGGTTCTATAATCTGACACTAGAGGGCGCTCTGCAGACAGACTGACCGTCAGCAATTCTATAATCTGACACTAGAGGGCGCTCTGCAGACAGACTGACCGTCAGCGGTTCTATAATCTGACACTAGAGGGCGTTCTGCAGACAGACCGACCATCAGCAGTTCTATAATCTGACACTAGAGGGCGCTCTGCAGACAGACTGACCATCAGCAATTCTATAATCTGACACTAGAGGGCGCTCTGCAGACAGACTGACCGTCAGCGGTTCTATAATCGGACACTAGAGGGCGGTGCAGACAGACTGACCGTCAGCGGTTCTATAATCTGACACTAGAGGGCGCTCTGCGGACAGACTGACCGTCAGCGGTTCTATAATCGGACACTAGAGGGCGGTGCAGACAGACTGACCGTCAGCGGTTCTATAATCTGACACTAGAGGGCGCTCTGCAGACAGACTGACCATCAGCGGTTCTATAATCTGACACTAGAGGGCGCTCTGCAGACAGACTGACCATCAGCAATTCTATAATCTGACACTAGAGGGCGCTCTGCAGACAGACTGACCGTCAGCGGTTCTATAATCTGACACTAGAGGGCGCTCTGCAGACAGACCGACCATCAGCGGTTCTATAATCTGACACTAGAGGGCGTTCTGCAGACAGACCGACCATCAGCGGCTCTATAATCTGACACTAGAGGGCGCTCTGCAGACAGACCGACCATCAGCGGTTCTATAATCTGACACTAGAGGGCGCTCTTCAGACAGACTGACCATCAGCGGTTCTATAATCTGACACTAGAGGGCGCTCTTCAGACAGACTGACCATCAGCGGCTCTATAATCTGACACTAGAGGGCGCTCTGCAGACAGACCGACCATCAGCGGTTCTATAATCTGACACTAGAGGGCGCTCTTCAGACAGACTGACCATCAGCGGTTCTATAATCTGACACTAGAGGGCGCTCTGCCGACAGACTGACCATCAGCGGTTCTATAATCTGACACTAGAGGGCGCTCTGCCGACAGACTGACCATCAGCGGTTCTATAATCTGACACTAGAGGGCGCTCTGCCGACAGACTGACCATCAGCGGTTCTATAATCTGACACTAGAGGGCGCTCTGCGGACAGACTGACCATCAGCGGTTCTATAATCTGACACTAGAGGGCGCTCTGCCGACAGACTGACCATCAGCGGTTCTATAATCTGACACTAGAGGGCGCTCTGCCGACAGACTGACCATCAGCGGTTCTATAATCTGACACTAGAGGGCGCTCTGCAGACAGACCGACCATCAGCGGTTCTATAATCTGACACTAGAGGGCGCTCTGCAGACAGACTGACCGTCAGCGGTTCTATAATCTGACACTAGAGGGCGCTCTGCGGACAGACCGACCATCAGCGGTTCTATAATCTGACACTAGAGGGCGCTCTGCGGACAGACTGACCGTCAGCAATTCTATAATCTGACACAAGAGGGCGCTCTGCAGACAGACCGACCATCAGCGGTTCTATAATCTGACGGCGCTCATCACGTGACTAATCATGTGACCGGGCAGTTGTCCATCATCTCAGTCCCCCGCTCTTACCTGAGCCCCGCGCTGCGGGTGAGCGGTCAGAGTGCGGACTCCACTGCTCAGCCGGCCCCGCACAGCACGCCTCACTATGGACAGCGCCATCTTTATGACGTCAGTACGAGGGGTGACAGCGGCCATGATGTCATGTGATCGTGGAAGAGGCCGAATCAGAGGGATCACGTGACAGGATCAGCTCCCGCCAGTACAGAGTGTCAGTGGGTACGAGCAGCACAGAGTGTTTTAGCGCGTATCATAAGTAATGGCAGCAGAATGAGCCTTCTTTATTGTGTCCAGCTGGGGGTTGTAGTGCTCAGTAAAGTGTCATGGTGCCCGCTGTGTCTGCGCCCTCCACACAGCACGGGGTGACGTGTGACCCGCTGGACCACGACTCTGTCCCCTCCCCTCCGGACCCCCCTCCCCTCCGGACCCCTCTGTCCTCCCCTCCGGACTCCTCTGTCCTCCCCTCCGGACCCCTCTGTCCTCCCCTCCGGACCCCTCTGTCCTCCCCTCCGGACCCCTCTGTCCTCCCCTCCGGACCCCTCTGTCCTCCCCTCCTGACCCCTCTGTCCTCCCCTCCGGACCCCTCTGTCCTCCCCTCCTGACCCCTCTGTCCTCCCCTCCGGACCCCTCTGTCCTCCCCTCCGGACCCCTCTGTCCTCCCCTCCGGACCCCTCTGTCCTCCCCTCCTGACCCCTCTGTCCTCCCCTCCGGACCCCCCGTGTAATGTCACACATGTAATGCAGCCCCCCGTGTAATGTCACATGTAATGCAGCCCCCCGTGTAATGTCACACATGTAATGCAGCCCCCCGTGTGATATCACACATGTAATGCAGCCCCCGTGTAATGTCACATGTAATGCAGCCCCCCGTGTAATGTCACACATGTAATGCAGCCCTCCGTGTAATGTCACATGTAATGCAGCCCCCCGTGTAATGTCACACATGTAATGCAGCCCTCCGTGTAATGTCACATGTAATGCAGCCCCCCGTGTAATGTTACATGTAATGCAGCCCTCCGTGTAATGTCACACATGTAATGCAGCCCCCCGTGTAATGTCACATGTAATGCAGCCCTCCGTGTAATGTCACACATGTAATGCAGCCCCCCGTGTAATGTCACACATGTAATGCAGCCCCCCGTGTGATATCACACATGTAATGCAGCCCCCCGTGTAATGTCACACATGTAATGCAGCCCCCCGTGTAATGTCACATGTAATGCAGCCCCCCGTGTAATGTCACACATGTAATGCAGCCCCCCGTGTAATGTCACACATGTAATGCAGCCCCCCGTGTGATATCACACATGTAATGCAGCCCTCCGTGTAATGTCACATGTAATGCAGCCCCCCGTGTAATGTCACACATGTAATGCAGCCCTCCGTGTAATGTCACACATGTAATGCAGCCCCCCGTGTAATGTCACACATGTAATGCAGCCCCCCGTGTAATGTCACACATGTAATGCAGCCCCCCGTGTAATGTCACATGTAATGCAGCCCCCCGTGTAATGTCACACATGTATTGCAGCCCCCCGTGTAATGTCACATGTAATGCAGCCCCCCGTGTAATGTCACATGTAATGCAGCCCCCCGTGTAATGTCACATGTAATGCAGCCCCCCGTGTAATGTCACACATGTAATGCAGCCCCCCGTGTAATGTCACATGTAATACAGCCCCCCGTGTAATGTCACATGTAATACAGCCCCCCGTGTAATGTCACACATGTAATGCAGCCCCCCGTGTAATGTCACACATGTAATGCAGCCCCCCGTGTAATGTCACACATGTAATGCAGCCCCCCGTGTAATGTCACATGTAATGCAGCCCCCCGTGTAATGTCACATGTAATGCAGCCCCCCGTGTAATGTCACACATGTAATGCAGCCCCCCGTGTAATGTCACACATGTAATGCAGCCCCCCGTGTAATGTCACACATGTAATGCAGCCCCCCGTGTAATGTCACATGTAATGCAGCCCCCCGTGTAATGTCACACATGTATTGCAGCCCCCCGTGTAATGTCACATGTAATGCAGCCCCCCGTGTAATGTCACATGTAATGCAGCCCCCCGTGTAATGTCACATGTAATGCAGCCCCCCGTGTAATGTCACACATGTAATGCAGCCCCCCGTGTGATATCACACATGTAATGCAGCCCCCCGTGTAATGTCACACATGTAATGCAGCCCCCCGTGTAATGTCACATGTAATGCAGCCCCCCGTGTAATGTCACACATGTATTGCAGCCCCCCGTGTAATGTCACACATGTACAGACGTCCTCACCTTATATCACCCGTGTCAGTTACGTGTGACCGCCATCAGCAGGGGAGGAGGATGTGGTGCTGATTATCTGTCAGTCACCGTCGTCAGCAGAGACGTACATGACTTCATCAGAATGGGCTTAATCTTGTAAGGGTTTCCACATGTCATGGCGGCCGCCAGGGGCGATCACTTAGACGCGGGCAGCGTCTGACGTGTCATATAACCGATTACATTATATAACATGGTTATTACAGCCTGCAGCACATTGTGCTCACTCCTAACCTTATTATCAGGGTCCTGGGGGAGGGGGCGATGGCTGCAAATCATTACACGGGTCACCTCGCTCTAGAATATGCCACAGCGCGCCTCATGCCTCCTGCCAGCCCTCAGTCCCTCCAGGTACACTGAATTACAGGCCGGAGGAGCCACCGACTCCAGCCACAAGCTCTGTGAGACAAGGGTCTGCCACCTGCAGAGATATAGGAAAGTGTGGATGCAGGAGACGAGGGGGTGCCAACTGGGAGATGTGTGCCAGAGGCTGGATGTTATACACTGTGGTAATGGCAGACTGCACGGCTAGAGGCTGGATGTTATACACTGTGGTAATGGTAGACTGCACGGCTAGAGGCTGGATGTTATACACTGTGGTAATGGTAGACTGCATGGCTAGAGGCTGGATGTTATACTGTGGTAATGGTAGACTGCATGGCCAGAGGCTGGATGTTATACACTGTGGTAATGGTAGACTGCACGGCTAGAGGCTGGATGTTATACACTGTGGTAATGGTAGACTGCACGGCTAGAGGCTGGATGTTATACACTGTGGTAATGGTAGACTGCACGGCTAGAGGCTGGATGTTACACACCTGTGGTAATGGTAGACTGCATGGCTAGAGGCTGGATGTTATACACTGTGGTAATGGCAGACTGCATGGCTAGAGGCTGGATGTTATACACTGTGGTAATGGTAGACTGCATGGCTAGAGGCTGGATGTTATACACTGTGGTAATGGTAGACTGCACGGCTAGAGGCTGGATGTTATACACTGTGGTAATGGTAGACTGCACGGCTAGAGGCTGGATGTTATACACTGTAGTAATGGTAGACTGCATGGCTAGAGGCTGGATGTTATACACTGTGGTAATGGTAGACTGCACGGCTAGAGGCTGGATGTTATACACTGTGGTAATGGTAGACTGTATGGCTAGAGGCTGGATGTTATACACCTGTGGTAATGGTAGACTGCATGGCTAGAGACTGGATGTTATACACCTGTGGTAATGGTAGACTGCATGGCTAGAGGCTGGATGTTATACACTGTGGTAATGGTGGACTGCATGGCTAGAGGCTGGATGTTATACACTGGTAATGGTAGACTGCATGGCTAGAGGCTGGATGTTATACACTGTGGTAATGGTAGACTGCATGGCTAGAGGCTGGATGTTATACACTGTGGTAATGGCAGACTGCACGGCTAGAGGCTGGATGTTATACACTGTGGTAATGGCAGACTGCATGGCTGGAGGCTGGATGTTATACACTGTGGTAATGGCAGACTGCTTATCCAGGGGCTGGATCTTACATGGTAGAATGCATGTATGAGTGGGGTATGGCCTAGGTGGCCCAACAATTTTAAGATTACTGATGCCAAAATACAGGCAGGTTACTCCTGAAAACTGCTCAGAGTTGATGCAGATTTCTGATTCTGGGCACAGACTTCCTGAGATGTGACAAAGTTATTAAGATGCGTGCACATCATCCATCTCTTGTCAGCACAGTCTAGATCAAGGAGGAAACTCACTAAGACTGACGCTTCATACTCCAGTCTTAAAATTCAACTGACAAATTTATTAAAAGGAGTTCCTAGGGGATGTAGAACATGGCTGGCTGTCTCTAGAGGATGTATGAGATGGCTGACTGTCTCTAGAGGATGTATGAGATGGCTGACTGTCTCTAGAGGATGTATGAGATGGCTGCCTGTCTCTAGAGGATGTATGAGATGGCTGCCTGTCTCTAGAGGATGTATAAGATGGCTGACTGTCTCTAGAGGATGTATGAGATGGCTGACTGTCTCTAGAGGATGTATGAGATGGCTGACTGTCTCTAGAGGATGTATGAGATGGCTGACTGTCTCTAGAGGATGTATGAGATGGCTGACTGTCTCTAGAGGATGTATGAGATGGCTGACTGTCTCTAGAGGATGTATGAGATGGCTGACTGTCTCTAGAGGATGTATGAGATGGCTGACTGTCTCTAGAGGATGTATGAGATGGCTGACTGTCTCTAGAGGATGTATGAGATGGCTGACTGTCTCTAGAGGATGTATGAGATGGCTGACTGTCTCTAGAGGATGTATGAGATGGCTGACTGTCTCTAGAGGATGTATGAGATGGCTGACTGTCTCTAGAGGATGTATGAGATGGCTGACTGTCTCTAGAGGATGTATGAGATGGCTGACTGTCTCTAGAGGATGTATGAGATGGCTGACTGTCTCTAGAGGATGTATGAGATGGCTGACTGTCTCTAGAGGATGTATGAGATGGCTGACTGTCTCTAGAGGATGTATGAGATGGCTGACTGTCTCTAGAGGATGTATGAGATGGCTGACTGTCTCTAGAGGATGTATGAGATGGCTGACTGTCTCTAGAGGATGTATGAGATGGCTGACTGTCTCTAGAGGATGTATGAGATGGCTGACTGTCTCTAGAGGATGTATGAGATGGCTGACTGTCTCTAGAGGATGTATGAGATGGCTGACTGTCTCTAGAGGATGTATGAGATGGCTGACTGTCTCTAGAGGATGTATGAGATGGCTGACTGTCTCTAGAGGATGTATGAGATGGCTGACTGTCTCTAGGGGATGTATGAGATGGCTGACTGTCTCTAGAGGATGTATGAGATGGCTGACTGTCTCTAGAGGATGTATGAGATGGCTGACTGTCTCTAGAGGATGTATGAGATGGCTGACTGTCTCTAGGGGATGTATGAGATGGCTGACTGTCTCTAGGGGATGTATGAGATGGCTGACTGTCTCTAGGGGATGTATGAGATGGCTGACTGTCTCTAGAGGATGTATGAGATGGCTGACTGTCTCTAGGGGATGTATGAGATGGCTGACTGTCTCTAGGGGATGTATGAGATGGCTGACTGTCTCTAGGGGATGTATGAGATGGCTGACTGTCTCTAGGGGATGTATGAGATGGCTGACTGTCTCTAGAGGATGTATGAGATGGCTGACTGTCTCTAGAGGATGTATGAGATGGCTGACTGTCTCTAGAGGATGTATGAGATGGCTGACTGTCTCTAGAGGATGTATGAGATGGCTGACTGTCTCTAGAGGATGTATGAGATGGCTGACTGTCTCTAGGGGATGTATGAGATGGCTGACTGTCTCTAGGGGATGTATGAGATGGCTGACTGTCTCTAGGGGATGTATGAGATGGCTGACTGTCTCTAGGGGATGTATGAGATGGCTGACTGTCTCTAGGGGATGTATGAGATGGCTGACTGTCTCTAGGGGATGTATGAGATGGCTGACTGTCTCTAGAGGATGTATGAGATGGCTGACTGTCTCTAGGGGATGTATGAGATGGCTGACTGTCTCTAGGGGATGTATGAGATGGCTGACTGTCTCTAGGGGATGTATGAGATGGCTGACTGTCTCTAGAGGATGTATGAGATGGCTGACTGTCTCTAGAGGATGTATGAGATGGCTGACTGTCTCTAGAGGATGTATGAGATGGCTGACTGTCTCTAGAGGATGTATGAGATGGCTGACTGTCTCTAGAGGATGTATGAGATGGCTGACTGTCTCTAGAGGATGTATGAGATGGCTGACTGTCTCTAGAGGATGTATGAGATGGCTGACTGTCTCTAGGGGATGTATGAGATGGCTGACTGTCTCTAGGGGATGTATGAGATGGCTGACTGTCTCTAGGGGATGTATGAGATGGCTGACTGTCTCTAGGGGATGTATGAGATGGCTGACTGTCTCTAGGGGATGTATGAGATGGCTGACTGTCTCTAGGGGATGTATGAGATGGCTGACTGTCTCTAGAGGATGTATGAGATGGCTGACTGTCTCTAGGGGATGTATGAGATGGCTGACTGTCTCTAGGGGATGTATGAGATGGCTGACTGTCTCTAGGGGATGTATGAGATGGCTGACTGTCTCTAGAGGATGTATGAGATGGCTGACTGTCTCTAGAGGATGTATGAGATGGCTGACTGTCTCTAGAGGATGTATGAGATGGCTGACTGTCTCTAGAGGATGTATGAGATGGCTGACTGTCTCTAGAGGATGTATGAGATGGCTGACTGTCTCTAGAGGATGTATGAGATGGCTGACTGTCGCTGCCTGCCTCTAGGAGATGTCCGTCCTCTAATCCCCTCAGCTCTTCGTTACACCGATTTATTGGCGACCAGACCCCCATATGTGACAGTCAGAGGGGATTAGATGGAGAGCGATCGTCTTCTCTACACTGATCTGGATAAAAGACCCCCATATGTGGCAGTCAGAGAGCAGATACACTGTGACTGAACGGGGGTCATTACCGGCACGGACGTCCTGGGGTCCGGTGCAGTTACACGGGGAGAGACGGACCTCTGGCCCCATTGTCCCCCCTTCCCTCCTCCACAGGAGATGTCGCCTTTGCAAACTAGATCGCTGGTGAGATCTGCGGGAATGTGCAGCCCCCCCCCTCACCTGGCTGTATGGCAGCTGAGCGGACATGTTGCAGACAGGTGACATATAGAGCGGACACGGTGCAGACAGGTGACATATAGAGCGGACACGGTGCAGACAGGTGACATATAGAGCGGACACGGAGCAGACAGGTGACATATAGAGCGGACACGGAGCAGACAGGTGACATATAGAGCGGACACGGTGCAGACAGGTGACATACAGAGCGGACACGGTGCAGACAGGTGACATATAGAGCGGACACGGTGCAGACAGGTGACATATAGAGCGGACACGGTGCAGACAGGTGACGCAGAGAGGACATGGTGCAGACAGGTGACATATAGAGCGGACACGGAGCAGACAGGTGACATATAGAGCGGACACGGAGCAGACAGGTGACATATAGAGCGGACACGGTGCAGACAGGTGACATACAGAGCGGACACGGTGCAGACAGGTGACATATAGAGCGGACACGGTGCAGACAGGTGACATATAGAGCGGACACGGTGCAGACAGGTGACGCAGAGAGGACATGGTGCAGACAGGTGACATATAGAGCGGACACGGTGCAGACAGGTGACATATAGAGCGGACATGGTGCAGACAGGTGACATATAGAGCGGACACGGAGCAGACAGGTGACATATAGAGCGGACACGGTGCAGACAGGTGACATACAGAGCGGACACGGTGCAGACAGGTGACATATAGAGCGGACACGGTGCAGACAGGTGACGCAGAGAGGACACGGAGCAGACAGGTGACATATAGAGCGGACACGGTACAGACAGGTGACATACAGAGCGGACACGGAGCAGACAGGTGACATACAGAGCGGACACGGTACAGACAGGTGACATACAGAGCGGACACGGTGCAGACAGGTGACATACAGAGCGGACACGGTGCAGACAGGTGACATATAGAGCGGACATGGTGCAGACAGGTGACATATAGAGCGGACACGGTGCAGACAGGTGACATATAGAGCGGACACGGTGCAGACAGGTGACATATAGAGCGGACATGGTGCAGACAGGTGACATATAGAGCGGACACGGTGCAGACAGGTGACATATAGAGCGGACACGGTGCAGACAGGTGACGCAGAGAGGACACGGAGCAGACAGGTGACATATAGAGCGGACACGGTACAGACAGGTGACATACAGAGCGGACACGGAGCAGACAGGTGACATACAGAGCGGACACGGTACAGACAGGTGACATACAGAGCGGACACGGTGCAGACAGGTGACATACAGAGCGGACACGGTGCAGACAGGTGACATATAGAGCGGACACGGTGCAGACAGGTGACATATAGAGCGGACACTGTGCAGACAGGTGACATATAGAGCGGACACGGTGCAGACTGGTGACATATAGAGCGGACACGGTGCAGACAGGTGACATACAGAGCGGACACGGAGCAGACAGGTGACATATAGAGCGGACACGGTGCAGACTGGTGACATATAGAGCGGACACGGTGCAGACAGGTGACATACAGAGCGGACACGGAGCAGACTGGTGACATATAGAGCGGACACGGAGCAGACAGGTGACATACAGAGCGGACACGGAGCAGACAGGTGACATATAGAGCGGACACGGTGCAGACAGGTGACGCAGAGAGGACACGGAGCAGACAGGTGACATACAGAGCGGACACGGAGCAGACAGGTGACATATAGAGCGGACACGGAGCAGACAGGTGACATACAGAGCGGACACGGAGCAGACAGGTGACATATAGAGCGGACACGGAGCAGACAGGTGACATATAGAGCGGACACAGAGCAGACAGGTGACATATAGAGCGGACACGGTGCAGACAGGTGACATATAGAGCGGACACGGAGCAGACAGGTGACATACAGAGCGGACACGGAGCAGACAGGTGACATATAGAGCGGACACGGTGCAGACTGGTGACATATAGAGCGGACACGGAGCAGACAGGTGACATACAGAGCGGACACGGAGACGACAGGTGACATATAGAGCGGACACGGTGCAGACAGGTGACGCAGAGAGGACACGGAGCAGACAGGTGACATATAGAGCGGACACGGTGCAGACAGGTGACATATAGAGCGGACACGGTGCAGACAGGTGACATATAGAGCGGACACGGTGCAGACAGGTGACATATAGAGCGGACACGGTGCAGACAGGTGACATATAGAGCGGACACGGTGCAGACAGGTGACATACAGAGCGGACACGGTGCAGACAGGTGACATATAGAGCGGACACGGTGCAGACAGGTGACATATAGAGCGGACACGGTGCAGACAGGTGACATATAGAGCGGACACGGTGCAGACAGGTGACATATAGAGCGGACACGGTGCAGACAGGTGACATATAGAGCGGACACGGTGCAGACAGGTGACATATAGAGCGGACACGGTGCAGACAGGTGACATACAGAGCGGACACGGTGCAGACAGGTGACATATAGAGCGGACACGGTGCAGACAGGTGACATATAGAGCGGACACGGTGCAGACAGGTGACATATAGAGCGGACACGGTGCAGACAGGTGACATACAGAGCGGACACGGTGCAGACAGGTGACATATAGAGCGGACACGGTGCAGACAGGTGACATATAGAGCGGACACGGTGCAGACAGGTGACATATAGAGCGGACACGGTGCAGACAGGTGACATATAGAGCGGACACGGTGCAGACAGGTGACATATAGAGCGGACACGGTGCAGACAGGTGACATATAGAGAGGACACGGTGCAGACAGGTGACATATAGAGCGGACACGGTGCAGACAGGTGACATATAGAGCGGACACGGTGCAGACAGGTGACATATAGAGCGGACACGGTGCAGACAGGTGACATATAGAGAGGACACGGTGCAGACAGGTGACATATAGAGAGGACACGGTGCAGACAGGTGACATACAGAGCGGACACGGTGCAGACAGGTGACATATAGAGCGGACACGGTGCAGACAGGTGACATATAGAGCGGACACGGTGCAGACAGGTGACATATAGAGCGGACACGGAGCAGACAGGTGACATAGAGCGGACACGGTGCAGACAGGTGACATATAGAGCGGACACGGTGCAGACAGGTGACATATAGAGCGGACACGGTGCAGACAGGTGACATACAGAGCGGACACGGTGCAGACAGGTGACGCAGAGAGGACACGGAGCAGACAGGTGACATATAGAGCGGACACGGAGCAGACAGGTGACATATAGAGCGGACACGGTGCAGACAGGTGACATATAGAGCGGACACGGTGCAGACAGGTGACATATAGAGCGGACACGGTGCAGACAGGTGACATAGAGCGGACACGGTGCAGACAGGTGACGCAGAGAGGACACGGAGCAGACAGGTGACATAGAGCGGACACGGTGCAGACAGGTGACATATAGAGCGGACACGGTGCAGACAGGTGACATATAGAGCGGACACGGTGCAGACAGGTGACATATAGAGCGGACACGGTGCAGACAGGTGACATATAGAGCGGACACGGTGCAGACAGGTGACATATCACATCCATGTAATGTTAGTCCACATGTTGTATGTTTGCGGTGCTGCTGCTCGTGTTGTGCACACGAGATCCGTCCTTGGAGTAGATGCGGCCGTCAGTGTCCAGCCGGTGACATCGCTCACCTCAGCGCAGAGCCGCAGGTATACAGCGAGTGCTTAAAGGGGACTAACCACTACGGGGTTAATGGTAACCCGCTGTGCACCATGGATGGCGTTCGTGCCTCTTAAGCACTACATTCCCATCATCCTCTCCCCATAGCTTTTGTGTCCTCCAGTCCACTGTCTGTACCATTCTGTTGGATCTGGAGCTGGGGGGCCACAGGATGGAGACCCCTGTACTATAGCCGCGTCCCGGGATGATGGGAGTTACCGGCTGATTCATCACAGATGGCAGAGATCAGCTCCGCGGGGGGCGGGGGGGTTGATTCAGGGGGTGCAGCCGCTGGCACCGACCTCCTGGCACCAGGGGCGACAGCTCTGTCTGAAAGCATCCCAAGGTGACGACCAGAACCGGGGTCACGTGACCTGTTAACCCCTTGTGATCCACACACAGGCGGCATACACAATCCAGAAAGGAAGGGGTTAACTGGGAAATATCATTAGATTACTACTAGAAAGGCCGAGATTATCATTAATGTGGAGACGTATCACACGGGACAGGATTAGATACACAGCTCAGCAGACAGTATCACACGGGATAGGATTAGATACACAGCTCAGCAGACAGTATCACACAGGATAGGATTAGATACACAGCTCAGCAGGCAGTATCACACAGGATAGGATTAGATACACAGCTCAGCAGACAGTATCACACAGGATAGGATTAGATACACGGCTCAGCAGACAGTATCACACAGGATAGGATTAGATACACAGCTCAGCAGACAGTATCACACGGGACAGGATTAGATACACAGCTCAGCAGACTGTATCACATAGGATAGGATTAGATACACAGCTCAGCAGGCAGTATCACACAGGATAGGATTAGATACACAGCTCAGCAGACTGTATCACACAGGATAGGATTAGATACACAGCTCAGCAGACAGTATCACACAGGATAGGATTAGATACACAGCTCAGCAGACAGTATCACACAGGATAGGATTAGATACACAGCTCAGCAGGCTGTATCACACAGGACAGGATTAGATACACAGCTCAGCAGACAGTATCACACAGGATTAGATACACAGCTCAGCAGACAGTATCACACAGGATAGGATTAGATACACAGCTTAGCAGACAGTATCACACAGGATAGGATTAGATACACAGCTCAGCAGACTGTATCACACAGGACAGGATTAGATACACAGCTCAGCAGACAGTATCACACAGGACAGGATTAGATACACAGCTCAGCAGACAGTATCACACAGGATGGGATTAGATACACAGCTCAGCAGACAGTATCACACAGGATAGGATTAGATACACAGCTCAGCAGACAGTATCACACAGGATAGGATTAGATACACAGCTCAGCAGACTGTATCACACAGGATAGGATTAGATACACAGCTTAGCAGACTGTATCACACAGGATAGGATTAGATACACAGCTCAGCAGACAGTATCACACATTTTAGGATTAGATACACAGCTCAGCAGACTGTATCACACAGGATAGGATTAGATACACAGCTCAGCAGACTGTATCACACAGGATAGGATTAGATACACAGCTCAGCAGACAGTATCACACAGGATAGGATTAGATACACAGCTCAGCAGACAGTATCACACAGGATAGGATTAGATACACAGCTCAGCAGACAGTATCACACAGGATAGGATTAGATACACAGCTCAGCAGACAGTATCACACAGGATAGGATTAGATACACAGCTCAGCAGACTGTATCACACAGGATAGGATTAGATACACAGCTTAGCAGACTGTATCACACAGGATAGGATTAGATACACAGCTCAGCAGACAGTATCACACGGGACAGGATTAGATACACAGCTCAGCAGACTGTATCACATAGGATAGGATTAGATACACAGCTCAGCAGGCAGTATCACACAGGATAGGATTAGATACACAGCTCAGCAGACTGTATCACACAGGATAGGATTAGATACACAGCTCAGCAGACAGTATCACACAGGATAGGATTAGATACACAGCTCAGCAGACAGTATCACACGGGACAGGATTAGATACACAGCTCAGCAGACTGTATCACATAGGATAGGATTAGATACACAGCTCAGCAGGCAGTATCACACAGGATAGGATTAGATACACAGCTCAGCAGACTGTATCACACAGGATAGGATTAGATACACAGCTCAGCAGACAGTATCACACAGGATAGGATTAGATACACAGCTCAGCAGACAGTATCACACAGGATAGGATTAGATACACAGCTCAGCAGGCTGTATCACACAGGACAGGATTAGATACACAGCTCAGCAGACAGTATCACACAGGATTAGATACACAGCTCAGCAGACAGTATCACACAGGATAGGATTAGATACACAGCTTAGCAGACAGTATCACACAGGATAGGATTAGATACACAGCTCAGCAGACTGTATCACACAGGACAGGATTAGATACACAGCTCAGCAGACAGTATCACACAGGACAGGATTAGATACACAGCTCAGCAGACAGTATCACACAGGATGGGATTAGATACACAGCTCAGCAGACAGTATCACACAGGATAGGATTAGATACACAGCTCAGCAGACAGTATCACACAGGATAGGATTAGATACACAGCTCAGCAGACTGTATCACACAGGATAGGATTAGATACACAGCTTAGCAGACTGTATCACACAGGATAGGATTAGATACACAGCTCAGCAGACAGTATCACACATTTTAGGATTAGATACACAGCTCAGCAGACTGTATCACACAGGATAGGATTAGATACACAGCTCAGCAGACTGTATCACACAGGATAGGATTAGATACACAGCTCAGCAGACAGTATCACACAGGATAGGATTAGATACACAGCTCAGCAGACAGTATCACACAGGATAGGATTAGATACACAGCTCAGCAGACAGTATCACACAGGATAGGATTAGATACACAGCTCAGCAGACAGTATCACACAGGATAGGATTAGATACACAGCTCAGCAGACTGTATCACACAGGATAGGATTAGATACACAGCTTAGCAGACTGTATCACACAGGATAGGATTAGATACACAGCTCAGCAGGCAGTATCACACAGGATAGGATTAGATACACAGCTCAGCAGACAGTATCACACAGGATAGGATTAGATACACAGCTCAGCAGACAGTATCACACAGGATAGGATTAGATACACAGCTCAGCAGTCAGTATCACACAGGATAGGATTAGATACACAGCTCAGCAGACAGTATCACACAGGATAGGATTAGATACACAGCTCAGCAGACAGTATCACACAGGATAGGATTAGATACACAGCTCAGCAGACAGTATCACACAGGATAGGATTAGATACACAGCTCAGCAGACAGTATCACACAGGATAGGATTAGATACACAGCTCAGCAGACGGTATCACACAGGATAGGATTAGATACACAGCTCAGCAGACGGTATCACACAGGATAGGATTAGATACACAGCTCAGCAGACAGTATCACACAGGATAGGATTAGATACACAGCTCAGCAGACTGTATCACACAGGATAGGATTAGATACACAGCTCAGCAGACGGTATCGTACAGGATAGGATTAGATACACAGCTCAGCAGACGGTATCGTACAGGATAGGATTAGATACACAGCTCAGCAGACGGTATCACATAGGATAGGATTAGATACACAGCTCAGCAGGCAGTATCACACAGGATAGGATTAGATACACAGCTCAGCAGACAGTATCACACAGGATAGGATTAGATACACAGCTCAGCAGGCAGTATCACACAGGACAGGATTAGATACACAGCTCCGCAGACTGTATCACACAGGATAGGATTAGATACACAGCTCAGCAGACTGTATCACACAGGATAGGATTAGATACACAGCTCAGCAGACTGTATCACACAGGATAGGATTAGATACACAGCTCAGCAGACAGTATCACACAGGATAGGATTAGATACACAGCTCAGCAGACAGTATCGCACATCCTAGGATTAGATACACTGGTGTGTGTTATGAGCAGGGCTCCTCCCCGGGGAGGTGACACAGAGCGCCCCCCTCAGGCTCCATCCATCAGTGTCTGCTCCTGGGTGTAACCCTCGCCTCCCCGGAGCCCGGATAAGGTTACTGGTGGCAGATATTCAGACTGAGGTGCGAGGCTCTTGTCATCACCTCCTGGGATGAAAGTCAGTGAGGATGGAGGCGCGTGGCGCTGTGGAGACTGGGAAATGGTCTACATGACCGGGGGAGGGGGGCGACTAAACAGATCCAGAAGGTGTAGACTATACCGTATAGTCCGAGCCTAATGTCTGCCCCATTACACCGTGATACCCCCTCCCCTATACTCCATTACACCGTGATACCCCCTCCCCTATACTCCATTACACCGTGATACCCCATTACACTGTGATACTCCCTCCCCTATACTCCATTACACCGTGATACCCCCTCCCCTATACTCCATTACACCGTGATACCCCCTCCCCTATACTCCATTACACCATGATACCCCCTCCCCTATACTCCATTACACCATGATACCCCCTCCCCTATACTCTATTACACCGTGATACCCCCTCCCCTATACTCCATTACACCGTGATACCCCCTCCCCTATACTCCATTACACCGTGATACTCCCTCCCCTATACTCCATTACACCGTGATACCCCCTCCCCTATACTCCATTACACCGTGATACCCCCTCCCCCTTATACTCCATTACACCGTGATACCCCCTCCCCCCTATACTCCATTACACCGTGATACCCCCTCCCCCTTATACTCCATTACACCGTGATACCCCCTCCCCCTTTTACTCCATTACACCGTGACACCCCCTCCCCCTTATACTCCATTACACCGTGACACCCCCTCCCCTATACTCCATTACACCGTGATACCCCTCCCCTATACTCTATTACACCGTGATACCCCCTCCTCTATATTCTATTACACTGTGATACCCCCTCCCCTATACTCCATTACACCGTGATACCCCCTCCCCCATACTCCATTACACCGTGATACCCCCTCCCCCTTATACTCTATTACACCGTGATACCCCCACCCCCTTATACTCCATTACATCGTGATACCCCCTCCCCTATACTCCATTACACCGTGATACCCCCTCCCCTATACTCCATTACACCATGATACCCCCTTATACTTTATTACACCGTGATACCCCCTTATACTTTATTACACCATGATACCCCCTTATACTCCATTACACAGTGATACCCCCTCCCCCTTATACTCCATTACACCATGATACCCCCTCCCCCTTATACTCCATTACACAGTGATTCCCCCTTATACTCCATTACACCATGATACCCCCTCCCCCTTATACTCCATTACATCGTGATACCCCCTCCCCTATACTCCATTACACCGTGATACCCCCTCCCCTATACTCCATTACACCATGATACCCCCTTATACTTTATTACACCGTGATACCCCCTTATACTTTATTACACCATGATACCCCCTTATACTCCATTACACAGTGATACCCCCTCCCCCTTATACTCCATTACACCATGATACCCCCTCCCCCTTATACTCCATTACACAGTGATTCCCCCTTATACTCCATTACACCATGATACCCCCTCCCCCTTATACTCCATTACACCATGATACCCCCTCCCCCTTATACTCCATTACACAGTGATACCCCCTCCCCCTTATACTCCATTACACCATGATACCCCCTCCCCCTTATACTCCATTACACAGTGATACCCCCTCCCCCTTATACTCCATTACACAGTGATACTCCTATCTGTACTCATGGTGGGACTCTATCGCACTCCCCCTGTGTTGTGGCGGCCATTGATGTCTGGCACCTCAGAACGGCGCAGACCTTTCACTGGAGACATCAAAGGGGAAAGCATGGCTGAAACCAGAAAATAATCGCACAGATCTGACCCAGCGTATACAGAGCGGGTGTGGGGCACCCCAGGAAGCGCCGTCACATGCAGGGTGGCGCCGTTGTGTAGTGTCCAGGAACTGTTCAGGGGCCCCTGAGAGAACATTAGGAGAGGTTTATCAAATTGTCTAAAAAGAGAATTTTTGTTGCCCCTAGCAACCAATCACAGCGCAGCTTTCATTCCACATTCTGCTTTCCATAAATGAAAGCTGCGCTGTGATTGGTTGCTAGGGGCAACAAAGACAGTTGCTGTTTTATAAACCTCCCCCAGTAGTCACAGAAACGCCCCTTTAATGCAAAGGCAATAACGAGGCGGGACTTCCATAAATATGAGAATTTTTAGGCAGATTTGGGCCATTCTCCAGCAGTACTGGGTGTAGCCGACAATCAGGATAGGTGTAGGGGGTGAAACCGATATCTGAGTGTATTTTCGGGGCTCCCTGTAGGCCATTAGCTGAAGCCCCTGTTATATATGGCTAGTTCTGATTTCCCCCTGAGGTCAGTGTCGCCCCCTGTGGCCAGGTGCCCCATACAGGCGGAGGAGGCCTGGGCATGGCGTGTCCGGGCGCTGTGCGCTCTTAATTAGATGTCCTTGGGTGACGCCATGAAGAGATGTACCAGGCGCTTGAAAGGGGTTGTCATCATGCCTCAAAAAGGTTTAACTAAAGGGGCTTGTCAATGCCCACAAAATTACCGATGATGCACTTCACAAGCCGATCTGTGTATCTGCTCCTGGTGAAGAGGAAAGGGTTAATCCTGGGGATGTGGTACCCACTCGGTATCTGCTTCTAGTGAAAATGAAAGGGTTAATCCCAGGGATATGGCGCCCCGGAGAACGATCGTCCCCGATAATCTGCCGGACTATCAGGCCGTGTTAACCCAGCATTACAGGGCGCGGTTTTCTTCCTGCGGTTGTTACGTCACAGGCGGTTTATGTGCGGTATATACGGTAGATATATGATGGGTGGCGGGTATTTATAACTCAGGGCAAAGTTCTATCATCCAGAGAAATGGAGGGAACGGCAGAAAACGGGAGCGAGGCCGACAGTGAGAGGTAAGCACCGGAGTCACAGGGGGCTGCTGGGAGAGCCACCATGCCCCGACTGTGCCAGGGCTGATTACAGGGCCATGTCACCCAGTACTATGTGCCAGGACTGATTACAGGGCCATGTCACCCAGTACTACAGGGAGTGCAGAATTATTAGGCAAGTTGTATTTTTGAGGATTAATTTTATTATTGAACAACAACCATGTTCTTAATGAACCCAAAAAACTCATTAATATCAAAGCTGAATATTTTTGGAAGTAGTTTTTAGTTTGTTTTTAGTTTTAGCTATTTTAGGGGGATATCTGTGTGTGCAGGTGACTATTACTGTGCATAATTATTAGGCAACTTAACAAAAAACAAATATATACCCATTTCAATTATTTATTTTTACCAGTGAAACCAATATAACATCTCAACATTCACAAATATACATTTCTGACATTCAAAAACAAAACAAAAACAAATCAGTGACCAATATAGCCACCTTTCTTTGCAAGGACACTCAAAAGCCTGCCATCCATGGATTCTGTCAGTGTTTTGATCTGTTCACCATCAACATTGCGTGCAGCAGCAACCACATCCTCCCAGACACTGTTCAGAGAGGTGTACTGTTTTCCCTCCTTGTAAATCTCACATTTGATGATGGACCACAGGTTCTCAATGGGGTTCAGATCAGGTGAACAAGGAGGCCATGTCATTAGATTTTCTTCTTTTATACCCTTTCTTGCCAGCCACGCTGTGGAGTACTTGGACGCGTGTGATGGAGCATTGTCCTGCATGAAAATCATGTTTTTCTTGAAGGATGCAGACTTCTTCCTGTACCACTGCTTGAAGAAGGTGTCTTCCAGAAACTGGCAGTAGGACTGGGAGTTGAGCTTAACTCCATCCTCAACCCGAAAAGGCCCCACAAGCTCATCTTTGATGATACCAGCTCAAACCAGTACTCCACCTCCACCTTGCTGGCGTCTGAGTCGGACTGGAGCTCTCTGCCCTTTACCAATCCAGCCACGGGCCCATCCATCTGGCCCATCAAGAGTCACTCTCATTTCATCAGTCCATAAAACCTTAGAAAAATCAGTCTTGAGATTTTTCTTGGCCCAGTCTTGACGGTTCAGCTTGTGTGTCTTGTTCAGTGGTGGTCGTCTTTCAGCCTTTCTTACCTTGGCCATGTCTCTGAGTATTGCACACCTTGTGCTTTTGGGCACTCCAGTGATGTTGCAGCTCTGAAATATGGCCAAACTGGTGGCAAGTGGCATCTTGGCAGCTGCACGCTTGACTTTTCTCAGTTCATGGGCAGTTATTTTGCGCCTTGGTTTTTCCACACGCTTCTTGCGACCCTGTTGACTATTTTGAATGAAACGCTTGATTGTTCGATGATCACGCTTCAGAAGCTTTGCAATTTTAAGAGTGCTGCATCCCTCTGCAAGATATCTCACTATTTTTGACTTTTCTGAGCCTGTCAAGTCCTTCTTTTGACCCATTTTGCCAAAGGAAAGGAAGTTGCCTAATAATTATGCACACCTGATATAGGGTGTTGATGTCATTAGACCACACCCCTTCTCATTACAGAGATGCACATCACCTAATATGCTTAATTGGTAGTAGGCTTTCGAGCCTATACAGCTTGGAGTAAGACAACATGCATAAAGAGGATGATGTGGTCAAAATACTCATTTGCCTAATAATTCTGCACGCAGTGTATGTGCCAGGACTGATTACAGGGCCATGTCACCCAGTACTATGTGCCAGGGCTGATTACAGGGCCATGTCACCCAGTACTGTGTGCCAGGGCTGATTACAGGGCCATGTCACCCAGTACTATGTGCCAGGGCTGATTACAGGGCCATGTCACCCAGTACTATGTGCCAGGGCTGATTACAGGGCCATGTCACCCAGTACTATGTGCCAGGGCTGATTACAGGGCCATGTCACCCAGTACTATGTGCCAGGACTGATTACAGGGCCATGTCACCCAGTACTATGTGCCAGGGCTGATTACAGGGCCATGTCACCCAGTACTATGTGCCAGGGCTGATTACAGGGCCATGTCACCCAGTACTATGTGCCAGGGCTGATTACAGGGCCATGTCACCCAGTACTATGTGCCAGGACTGATTACAGGGCCATGTCACCCAGTACTATGTGCCAGGACTGATTACAGGGCCATGTCACCCAGTACTATGTGCCAGGGCTGATTACAGGGCCATGTCACCCAGTACTATGTGCCAGGGCTGATTACAGGGCCATGTCACCCAGTACTATGTGCCAGGGCTGATTACAGTGCCATGTCACCCAGTACTATGTGCCAGGGCTGATTACAGGGCCATGTCACCCAGTACTATGTGCCAGGGCTGATTACAGGGCCATGTCACCCAGTACTATGTGCCAGGACTGATTACAGTGCCATGTCACCCAGTACTATGTGCCAGGGCTGATTACAGGGCCATGTCACCCAGTACTATGTGCCAGGGCTGATTACAGGGACATGTCACCCAGTACTATGTGCCAGGGCTGATTACAGGGCCATGTGACCCAGTACTATGTGCCAGGGCTGATTACAGGGCCATGTCACCCAGTACTATGTGCCAGGGCTAATTACAGGGCCATGTCACCCAGTACTATGTGCCAGGGCTGATTACAGGGCCATGTCACCCAGTACTATGTGCCAGGGCTAATTACAGGGCCATGTCACCCAGTACTATGTGCCAGGGCTGATTACAGGGCCATGTCACCCAGTACTATGTGCCAGGGCTGATTACAGGGCCATGTCACCCAGTACTATGTGCCAGGACTGATTACAGGGCCATGTCACCCAGTACTATGTGCCAGGACTGATTACAGGGCCATGTCACCCAGTACTATGTGCCAGGGCTGATTACAGGGCCATGTCACCCAGTACTATGTGCCAGGGCTGATTACAGGGCCATGTCACCCAGTACTATGTGCCAGGGCTGATTACAGGGCCATGTCACCCAGTACTATGTGCCAGGGCTGATTACAGGGCCATGTCACCCAGTACTATGTGCCAGGACTGATTACAGGGCCATGTCACCCAGTACTATGTGCCAGGGCTGATTACAGGGCCATGTCACCCAGTACTATGTGCCAGGGCTGATTACAGGGCCATGTCACCCAGTACTATGTGCCAGGACTGATTACAGGGCCATGTCACCCAGTACTATGTGCCAGGACTGATTACAGGGCCATGTCACCCAGTACTATGTGCCAGGGCTGATTACAGGGCCATGTCACCCAGTACTATGTGCCAGGGCTGATTACAGGGCCATGTCACCCAGTACTATGTGCCAGGGCTGATTACAGGGCCATGTCACCCAGTACTATGTGCCAGGGCTGATTACAGGGCATGTCACCCAGTACTATGTACCAGGACTGATTACAGGGCCATGTCACCCAGTACTATGTGCCAGGGCTGATTACAGGGCATGTCACCCAGTACTATGTGCCAGGGCTGATTACAGGGCCATGTCACCCAGTACTATGTGCCAGGGCTGATTACAGGGCCATGTCACCCAGTACTGTGTGCCAGGGCTGATTACAGGGCCATGTCACCCAGTACTATGTGCCAGGGCTGATTACAGGGCCATGTCACCCAGTACTATGTGCCAGGACTGATTACAGTGCCATGTCACCCAGTACTATGTGCCAGGGCTGATTACAGGGCCATGTCACCCAGTACTATGTGCCAGGGCTGATTACAGGGCCATGTCACCCAGTACTATGTGCCAGGGCTGATTACAGGGCCATGTCACGCAGTACTATGTGCCAGGACTGATTACAGGGCCATGTCACCCAGTACTATGTGCCAGGGCTGATTACAGGGCCATGTCACCCAGTACTATGTGCCAGGACTGATTACAGGGCCATGTCACCCAGTACTATGTGCCAGGGCTGATTACAGTGCCATGTCACCCAGTACTATGTGCCAGGACTGATTACAGGGCCATGTCACCCAGTACTATGTGCCAGGACTGATTACAGGGCCATGTCACCCAGTACCATGTGCCAGGGCTGATTACAGGGCCATGTCACCCAGTTCTATGCCATGTGCCAGGGCTGATTACAGGGCCATGTCACCCAGTACCATGTGCCAGGCTGCACACATGATATGGCAACAGCTCCTTAACTGTGGTCAGGATTGCTTAGCTGTCAAGAATAATCTGGCGGGCAGAGACCCCTGTACTATGGAGCAGAAGTGAATTCCTTATATAAGAAGACTACACGGTGAGAACATTATATACATCAGTAATGCCGTATATAGTGCTCAACACTATATAGACAGATCTACACCAGCACTGCCATCTAGTGGTCATAAGAGTAATCACTGCCCACAGACCTATGACAATACTGCCATCTAGTGGTTTTTTGTTGTATCTATAGCTGGTATTATTGTATGGCTGTATCTATAGCTGGTACTATTGTATGGCTGTATCTATAGCTGATATTATTGTATGGCTGTATCTATAGCTGGTATTATTGTATGGTTGTATCTATAGCTGGTATTATTGTATGGCTGTATCTATAGCTGGTATTATTGTATGGTTGTATCTATAGCTGGTGTTATTGTATGGTTGTATCTATAGCTGGTACTATTGTATGGCTGTATCTATAGCTGGTATTATTGTATGGTTGTATCTATAGCTGGTATTATTGTATGGTTGTATCTATAGCTGGTGTTATTGTATGGTTGTATCTATAGCTGGTGTTATTGTATGGTTGTATCTATAGCTGGTACTATTGTATGGTTGTATCTATAGCCGGTATTATTGTATGGCTGTATCTATAGCTGGTACTATTGTATGGCTGTTTCTATAGCTGGTATTATTGTATGGCTGTATCTATAGCTGGTATTATTGTATGGCTGTATCTATAGCTGTTCCTATTGTATGGTTGTATCTATAGCTGGTGTTATTGTATGGTTGTATCTATAGCTGGTATTATTGTATGGCTGTATCTATAGCTGGTACTATTGTATGGTTGTATCTATAGCTGGAACTATTGTACGGTTGTGTCTATAACTGGTATTATTGTATGGTTGTATCTATAGCTGATACTATTGTATGGTTGTATCTATAGCCGGTATTATTGTATGGTTGTATCTACAGCTGGTATTATTGTATGGCTGTATCTATAGCTGGTACTATTGTATGGTTGTATCTATAGCTGGAACTATTGTACGGTTGTGTCTATAACTGGTATTATTGTATGGTTGTATCTATAGCTGGTATTATTGTATGGCTGTATCTATAGCTGGTACTATTGTATTGTTGTATCTACAGCTGGTATTATTGTATGGCTGTATTTATAGCTGGTATTATTGTATGGTTGTATCTATAGCTGGTGTTATTGTATGGTTGTATCTATAGCTGGTATTATTGTATGGCTGTATCTATAGCTGGTACTATTGTATGGTTGTATCTATAGCTGGAACTATTGTACGGTTGTGTCTATAACTGGTATTATTGTATGGTTGTATCTATAGCTGGTATTATTGTATGGCTGTATCTATAGCTGGTACTATTGTATTGTTGTATCTACAGCTGGTATTATTGTATGGCTGTATTTATAGCTGGTATTATTGTATGGTTGTATCTATAGCTGGTGTTATTGTATGGTTGTATCTATAGCTGGTGTTATTGTATGGTTGTATCTATAGCTGGTACTATTGTATGGTTGTATCTATAGCCGGTATTATTGTATGGCTGTATCTATAGCTGGTACTATTGTATGGCTGTTTCTATAGCTGGTATTATTGTATGGCTGTATCTATAGCTGGTATTATTGTATGGCTGTATCTATAGCTGTTCCTATTGTATGGTTGTATCTATAGCTGGTGTTATTGTATGGTTGTATCTATAGCTGGTACTATTGTATGGTTGTATCTATAGCCGGTATTATTGTATGGTTGTATCTACAGCTGGTATTATTGTATGGCTGTATCTATAGCTGGTACTATTGTATGGTTGTATCTATAGCTGGAACTATTGTACGGTTGTGTCTATAACTGGTATTATTGTATGGTTGTATCTATAGCTGGTATTATTGTATGGCTGTATCTATAGCTGGTACTATTGTATTGTTGTATCTACAGCTGGTATTATTGTATGGTTGTATCTACAGCTGGTATTATTGTATGGTTGTATCTATAGCCGGTATTATTGTATGGCTGTATCTATAGCTGGTATTATTGTATGGTTGTATCTATAGCTGGTACTATTGTATGGCTGTATCTACAGCTGGTACTATTGTATGGCTGTATCTATAGCTGGTATTATTGTATGGTTGTATCTATAGCTGGTAATATTGTATGGTTGTATCTATAGCTGGTATTATTGTATGGTTATCTATAACTGGTATTATTGTATGGCTGTATCTATAGCTGGTAATATTGTATAGTTGTATCTATAGCTGGTATTATTGTATAGTCGTATCTATAGCTGGTATTATTGTATAGTCGTATCTATACCTGGTATTATTGTATGGCTGTATCTATAGCTGGTACTATTGTATGGCTGTATCTATAGCTGGAACTATTGTACGGTTGTGTCTATAACTGGTATTATTGTATGGCTGTATCTATAGCTGGTATTATTGTATGGTTGTATCTATAACTGGTATTATTGTATGGTTGTATCTATAGCTGGTACTATTGTATGGTTGTATCTACAGCTGGTACTATTGTATGGCTGTATCTATAGCTGGTATTATTGTATGGTTGTATCTATAGCTGGTACTATTGTATAGTTGTATCTATAGCTGGTACTATTGTATGGTTGTATATGTAGCTGGTACTATTGTATGGTTGTATCTATAGCTGGTATTATTGTATGGTTGTATCTATAGCTGGTATTATTGTATGGTTGTATCTATAACTGGTATTATTGTATGGCTGTATCTAAAGCTGGTATTATCGTATGGTTGTATCTATAGCTGGTACTATTGTATGGCTGTATCTATAGCTGGTACTATTGTATGGTTGTATCTACAGCTGGTACTATTGTATGGCTGTATCTATACCTGGTATTATTGTATAGTTGTATCTATAGCTGGTATTATTGTATGGTTGTATCTAAAGCTGGTACTATTGTATGGTTGTGTCCATAGCTGGTATTATTGTATGGTTGTATCTATACCTGGTACTATTGTATGGTTGTATCTACAGCTGGTACTATTGTATGGTTGTATCTACAGCTGGTACTATTGTATGGTTGTATCTACAGCCGGTATTATTGTATGGTTGTATCTATAGCTGGTATTATTGTATAGTTGTATCTATACCTGGTATTATTGTATAGTTGTATCTATACCTGGTATTATTGTATGGTTGTATCTACAGATGGTACTATTGTATAGTTGTATCTATAGCTGGTATTATTGTATGGTTGTATCTATACCTGGTATTATTGTATGGCTGTATCTATAGCTGGTATTATTGTATGGTTGTATCTATAGCTGGTACTATTGTATGGTTGTATCTATAGCTGGTATTATTGTATGGCTGTATCTATAGCTGATACTATTGTATGGCTGTATCTATAGCTGGTATTATTGTATGGTTGTATCTATACCTGGTACTATTGTATGGTTGTATCTACAGCTGGTACTATTGTATGGTTGTATCTACAGCCGGTATTATTGTATGGTTGTATCTATAGCTGGTATTATTGTATAGTTGTATCTATACCTGGTATTATTGTATAGTTGTATCTATACCTGGTATTATTGTATGGTTGTATCTACAGATGGTACTATTGTATAGTTGTATCTATAGCTGGTATTATTGTATGGTTGTATCTATAGCTGGTATTATTGTATAGTTGTATCTATACCTGGTATTATTGTATGGCTGTATCTATAGCTGGTATTATTGTATGGTTGTATCTATAGCTGGTACTATTGTATGGTTGTATCTATAGCTGGTATTATTGTATGGTTGTATCTATAGCTGGTACTATTGTATGGTTGTATCTATAGCTGGTACTATTGTATGGTTGTATCTATAGCTGGTATTATTGTATGGTTGTATCTATACCTGGTATTATTGTATGGCTGTATCTATAGCTGGTATTATTGTATGGTTGTATCTACACCTGGTACTATTGTATGGTTGTATCTATAGCTGGTATTATTGTATGGTTGTATCTATAGCTGGTACTATTGTATGGTTGTATCTATAGCTGGTATTATTGTATGGCTGTATCTATAGCTGGTACTATTGTATGGCTGTATCTATAGCTGGTATTATTGTATGGTTGTATCTATACCTGGTACTATTGTATGGTTGTATCTACAGCTGGTACTATTGTATGGTTGTATCTACAGCTGGTACTATTGTATGGTTGTATCTACAGCCGGTATTATTGTATGGTTGTATCTATAGCTGGTATTATTGTATAGTTGTATCTATACCTGGTATTATTGTATGGTTGTATCTACAGATGGTACTATTGTATAGTTGTATCTATACCTGGTATTATTGTATAGTTGTATCTATAGCTGGTATTATTGTATGGTTGTATCTATACCTGGTATTATTGTATGGCTGTATCTATAGCTGGTATTATTGTATGGCTGTATCTATAGCTGGTATTATTGTATGGTTGTATCTATAGCTGGTATTATTGTATGGCTGTATCTATAGCTGATACTATTGTATGGCTGTATCTATAGCTGGTATTATTGTATGGTTGTATCTATAGCTGGTACTATTGTATGGTTGTATCTATAGCTGGTATTATTGTATGGTTGTATCTATACCTGGTATTATTGTATGGCTGTATCTATAGCTGGTATTATTGTATGGTTGTATCTACACCTGGTACTATTGTATGGTTGTATCTATAGCTGCTACTATGCAAAAAAAGGGGGTTAGTCAGCACCTCCCAGTGCGCAGGTGCACGCTGACATGGCAAAGACCTAGAGGAAAACAGAGATCGCCGTCTAACAGAGATCGCCTTGACGTACGGCAGACGGGCTCAGATGGTTTTGTACAAAATGCATTGTCGAAGCCTCTCACTTTATAAATAAGCGCAGCATTAGCACCATAATTTTTGTAATCATTATTTTTGTGACTATGGCATTGTTGTACTTTATCTGATTTGCAGGGGGCTGCTGCATTGTCTCTTTTTTTCCTCTAGGTCTTTGCCATGGCGGCGTGCACCTGCGCACTGGGAGGTGCTGACTAACCCCCTTTTTTTGCACATTTACAATGCTGGAGATGTGGCACTCCAGCGAGTCGTGCACTCCTGATTAGCCTGTCTGCCCCATAGGCTGATTTTAATTACTTTCAGTATAAAGCTGCGGCTGCTCTCACTACATTCATTGGAAGCCGTCTAGCACCAGGAAAGGTATAGAGTGGGCTCGGCATGCATGTTGGTACCTGCATCCCTTGTAATGGAGGCCATTTTGGCACAAAAAATGGAAAAAGGCAGAGTGGATCCAACATGCATGTGGGTCCAACACTCCCTGAACTTTATGGCAGCCATTATGGCGCATAACAGGTAGCATTTAGTGTTAGGACCCGTCTGTAAGGCAAATTGGACTCTTTGCCTATATGGTGTCCCTGACACCAGACTACGGTGATCAGCTTGATTAAGTCTTATCTGGTACCAGGAGAATGAATAAGAGTGAAGACTAAACACGTGTCTTGTTCCGATCCATTCTGTTTATTCATTGCTTGCAAACACTTAATATAGGGGTGGATTGACCTCCCATTACATCCAATCATATGTTAGCATTTGTCTTATCCTATGGCCTGAATACACATGAGCTCTGCATTTACAGAATAGATGGCTCATGGTAACAACAGTTAATCATTCAGGTATAAACATGAGAATGACCCTGTAAAGTAAGGCTGTTTAAGCAAATGCATGTATGCCTTTTCTTAACTGGTCTCAAAATCTACAGAGGGGGGAAGGGAGAAGGGGGATCTTGAAACAGTGCACTGGCCTGATGTAATCGTAATACACGTTGCTGAAATAGCCAAAATGGAGTTACTTATACCCCATCACCGTCTAACAGAGATCGCCGTCTAACAGAGATCGCCTTGACGTTCGGCAGACGGGCTCAGATGGTTTTGTACAAAATGCATTGGCCAAGCATCTCACTTTATAAATAAGCGGAGCATTAGCACTATAATTTTTGTAATTATTATTTTTGTGACTATGGCATTGTTGTACTTTATCTGATTTGCAGGGGGCTGCTGCATTGTCTCTTTTTTTCCTATAGCTGCTACTATTGTATGGCTGTATCTATAGCTGGTATTATTGTATGGTTGTATCTATAGCTGGTATTATTGTATGGTTGTATATGTAGCTGGTACTATTGTATGGTTGTATCTATAGCTGGTATTATTGTATGGTTGTATCTATAGCTGGTATTATTGTATGGTTGTATCTATAGCTGGTATTATTGTATGGTTGTATCTATAGCTGGTATTATTGTATGGCTGTATCTATAACTGGTACTATTGTATGGTTGTGTCCATAGCTGGTACTATTGTATGGTTGTATATGTAGCTGGTATTATTGTATGGTTGTATATGTAGCTGGTACTATTGTATGGCTGTATCTATAGCTGGTATTATTGTATGGTTGTATCTATAGCTGGTATTATTGTATGGTTGTATCTATAGCTAGTATTATTGTATGGTTGTATCTATAACTGGTATTATTGTATGGCTGTATCTATAGCTGGTACTATTGTATGGCTGTATCTATAACTAGTATTATTGTATGGCTGTATCTATAGCTGGTATTATTGTATGGTTGTATCTATAGCTGGTATTATTGTACGGTTGTATCTATACTTGGTGTTATTGTATGGTTGTATCTATACTTGGTGTTATTGTATGGTTGTATCTATAGCTGGTATTATTGTATGGTTGTATCTACAGCTGGTATTATTGTATAGTTGTATCTATACCTGGTACTATTGTATGGTTGTATCTATAGCTGGTACTATTGTATGGTTGTATCTATAGCTGGTACTATTGTATGGTTGTATCTGTAGCTGGTACTATTGTATGGTTGTATCTGTAGCTGGTATTATTGTATAGTTGTATCTATAGCTGGTATTATTGTATGGCTGTATCTATAGCTGGTATTATTGTATGGTTGTATCTATAGCTGGTATTATTGTATGGTTGTATCTATAGCTGGTATTATTGTATGGCTGTATCTATAGCTGGTACTATTGTATGGCTGTATCTATAGCTCGTACTATTGTATGGCTGTATCTATAGCTGGTACTATTGTATGGCTGTATCTATAGCTGGTATTATTGTATAGTTGTATCTATAGCTGGTATTATTGTATGGTTGTATCTATAGCTGGTATTATTGTATGGTTGTATATATAGCTGGTATTATTGTATGGTTGTATATATAGCTGGTACTATTGTATGGTTGTATCTATAGCTGGTATTATTGTATGGTTGTGTCCATAGCTGGTACTATTGTATGTCTGTATCTATAGCTGGTACTATTGTATGGCTGTATCTATAGCTGGTACTATTGTATAGTTGTATCTATAGCTGGTACTATTGTATGGTTGTATCTATAGCTGGTATTATCGTATGGTTGTATCTATAGCTGGTACTATTGTATGGCTGTATCTATAGGTGGTACTATTGTATGGCTGTATCTATAGCTGGTATTATTGTATGGCTGTATCTATAGCTGGTACTATTGTATGGTTGTATCTATAACTGGTATTATTGTATGGTTGTATCTATAGCTGGTACTATTGTATGGTTGTATCTATAGCTGGTATTATTGTATGGTTGTATCTATAGCTGGTACTATTGTATGGTTGTATCTATAGCTGGTACTATTGTATGGTTGTATCTATAGCTGGTATTATTGTATGGTTGTATCTATACCTGGTATTATTGTATGGCTGTATCTATAGCTGGTATTATTGTATGGTTGTATCTACACCTGGTACTATTGTATGGTTGTATCTATAGCTGGTATTATTGTATGGTTGTATCTATAGCTGGTACTATTGTATGGTTGTATCTATAGCTGGTATTATTGTATGGCTGTATCTATAGCTGGTACTATTGTATGGCTGTATCTATAGCTGGTATTATTGTATGGTTGTATCTATACCTGGTACTATTGTATGGTTGTATCTACAGCTGGTACTATTGTATGGTTGTATCTATACTTGGTGTTATTGTATGGTTGTATCTATAGCTGGTATTATTGTATGGTTGTATCTACAGCTGGTATTATTGTATAGTTGTATCTATACCTGGTATGATTGTATGGTTGTATCTATAGCTGGTACTATTGTATGGTTGTATCTATAGCTGGTACTATTGTATGGTTGTATCTGTAGCTGGTACTATTGTATGGTTGTATCTGTAGCTGGTATTATTGTATAGTTGTATCTATAGCTGGTATTATTGTATGGCTGTATCTATAGCTGGTATTATTGTATGGTTGTATCTATAGCTGGTATTATTGTATGGTTGTATCTATAGCTGGTATTATTGTATGGCTGTATCTATAGCTGGTACTATTGTATGGCTGTATCTATAGCTCGTACTATTGTATGGCTGTATCTATAGCTGGTACTATTGTATGGCTGTATCTATAGCTGGTATTATTGTATAGTTGTATCTATAGCTGGTATTATTGTATGGTTGTATCTATAGCTGGTATTATTGTATGGTTGTATATATAGCTGGTATTATTGTATGGTTGTATATATAGCTGGTACTATTGTATGGTTGTATCTATAGCTGGTATTATTGTATGGTTGTGTCCATAGCTGGTACTATTGTATGTCTGTATCTATAGCTGGTACTATTGTATGGCTGTATCTATAGCTGGTACTATTGTATAGTTGTATCTATAGCTGGTACTATTGTATGGTTGTATCTATAGCTGGTATTATCGTATGGTTGTATCTATAGCTGGTACTATTGTATGGCTGTATCTATAGGTGGTACTATTGTATGGCTGTATCTATAGCTGGTATTATTGTATGGCTGTATCTATAGCTGGTACTATTGTATGGTTGTATCTATAGCTGGTACTATTGTATAGTTGTATCTATACCTGGTATTATTGTATAGTTGTATCTATAGCTGGTATTATTGTATGGTTGTATCTATACCTGGTATTATTGTATGGCTGTATCTATAGCTGGTATTATTGTATGGCTGTATCTATAGCTGGTATTATTGTATGGCTGTATCTATAGCTGGTATTATTGTATGGTTGTATCTATAGCTGGTATTATTGTATGGCTGTATCTATAGCTGATACTATTGTATGGCTGTATCTATAGCTGGTATTATTGTATGGTTGTATCTATAGCTGGTACTATTGTATGGTTGTATCTATAGCTGGTATTATTGTATGGTTGTATCTATACCTGGTATTATTGTATGGCTGTATCTATAGCTGGTATTATTGTATGGTTGTATCTACACCTGGTACTATTGTATGGTTGTATCTATAGCTGCTACTATGCAAAAAAAGGGGGTTAGTCAGCACCTCCCAGTGCGCAGGTGCACGCTGACATGGCAAAGACCTAGAGGAAAACAGAGATCGCCGTCTAACAGAGATCGCCTTGACGTACGGCAGACGGGCTCAGATGGTTTTGTACAAAATGCATTGTCGAAGCCTCTCACTTTATAAATAAGCGCAGCATTAGCACCATAATTTTTGTAATCATTATTTTTGTGACTATGGCATTGTTGTACTTTATCTGATTTGCAGGGGGCTGCTGCATTGTCTCTTTTTTTCCTCTAGGTCTTTGCCATGGCGGCGTGCACCTGCGCACTGGGAGGTGCTGACTAACCCCCTTTTTTTGCACATTTACAATGCTGGAGATGTGGCACTCCAGCGAGTCGTGCACTCCTGATTAGCCTGTCTGCCCCATAGGCTGATTTTAATTACTTTCAGTATAAAGCTGCGGCTGCTCTCACTACATTCATTGGAAGCCGTCTAGCACCAGGAAAGGTATAGAGTGGGCTCGGCATGCATGTTGGTACCTGCATCCCTTGTAATGGAGGCCATTTTGGCACAAAAAATGGAAAAAGGCAGAGTGGATCCAACATGCATGTGGGTCCAACACTCCCTGAACTTTATGGCAGCCATTATGGCGCATAACAGGTAGCATTTAGTGTTAGGACCCGTCTGTAAGGCAAATTGGACTCTTTGCCTATATGGTGTCCCTGACACCAGACTACGGTGATCAGCTTGATTAAGTCTTATCTGGTACCAGGAGAATGAATAAGAGTGAAGACTAAACACGTGTCTTGTTCCGATCCATTCTGTTTATTCATTGCTTGCAAACACTTAATATAGGGGTGGATTGACCTCCCATTACATCCAATCATATGTTAGCATTTGTCTTATCCTATGGCCTGAATACACATGAGCTCTGCATTTACAGAATAGATGGCTCATGGTAACAACAGTTAATCATTCAGGTATAAACATGAGAATGACCCTGTAAAGTAAGGCTGTTTAAGCAAATGCATGTATGCCTTTTCTTAACTGGTCTCAAAATCTACAGAGGGGGGAAGGGAGAAGGGGGATCTTGAAACAGTGCACTGGCCTGATGTAATCGTAATACACGTTGCTGAAATAGCCAAAATGGAGTTACTTATACCCCATCACCGTCTAACAGAGATCGCCGTCTAACAGAGATCGCCTTGACGTTCGGCAGACGGGCTCAGATGGTTTTGTACAAAATGCATTGGCCAAGCATCTCACTTTATAAATAAGCGGAGCATTAGCACTATAATTTTTGTAATTATTATTTTTGTGACTATGGCATTGTTGTACTTTATCTGATTTGCAGGGGGCTGCTGCATTGTCTCTTTTTTTCCTATAGCTGCTACTATTGTATGGCTGTATCTATAGCTGGTATTATTGTATGGTTGTATCTATAGCTGGTATTATTGTATGGTTGTATATGTAGCTGGTACTATTGTATGGTTGTATCTATAGCTGGTATTATTGTATGGTTGTATCTATAGCTGGTATTATTGTATGGTTGTATCTATAGCTGGTATTATTGTATGGTTGTATCTATAGCTGGTATTATTGTATGGCTGTATCTATAACTGGTACTATTGTATGGTTGTGTCCATAGCTGGTACTATTGTATGGTTGTATATGTAGCTGGTATTATTGTATGGTTGTATATGTAGCTGGTACTATTGTATGGCTGTATCTATAGCTGGTATTATTGTATGGTTGTATCTATAGCTGGTATTATTGTATGGTTGTATCTATAGCTAGTATTATTGTATGGTTGTATCTATAACTGGTATTATTGTATGGCTGTATCTATAGCTGGTACTATTGTATGGCTGTATCTATAACTAGTATTATTGTATGGCTGTATCTATAGCTGGTATTATTGTATGGTTGTATCTATAGCTGGTATTATTGTACGGTTGTATCTATACTTGGTGTTATTGTATGGTTGTATCTATAGCTGGTATTATTGTATGGTTGTATCTACAGCTGGTATTATTGTATAGTTGTATCTATACCTGGTATGATTGTATGGTTGTATCTATAGCTGGTACTATTGTATGGTTGTATCTATAGCTGGTACTATTGTATGGTTGTATCTGTAGCTGGTACTATTGTATGGTTGTATCTGTAGCTGGTATTATTGTATAGTTGTATCTATAGCTGGTATTATTGTATGGCTGTATCTATAGCTGGTATTATTGTATGGTTGTATCTATAGCTGGTATTATTGTATGGTTGTATCTATAGCTGGTATTATTGTATGGCTGTATCTATAGCTGGTACTATTGTATGGCTGTATCTATAGCTGGTACTATTGTATGGCTGTATCTATAGCTGGTACTATTGTATGGCTGTATCTATAGCTGGTATTATTGTATAGTTGTATCTATAGCTGGTATTATTGTATGGTTGTATCTATAGCTGGTATTATTGTATGGTTGTATATATAGCTGGTATTATTGTATGGTTGTATATATAGCTGGTACTATTGTATGGTTGTATCTATAGCTGGTATTATTGTATGGTTGTGTCCATAGCTGGTACTATTGTATGTCTGTATCTATAGCTGGTACTATTGTATGGCTGTATCTATAGCTGGTACTATTGTATAGTTGTATCTATAGCTGGTACTATTGTATGGTTGTATCTATAGCTGGTATTATCGTATGGTTGTATCTATAGCTGGTACTATTGTATGGCTGTATCTATAGGTGGTACTATTGTATGGCTGTATCTATAGCTGGTATTATTGTATGGCTGTATCTATAGCTGGTATTATTGTATGGTTGTATATGTAGCTGGTACTATTGTATGGTTGTATCTATAGCTGGTATTATTGTATGGTTGTATCTATAGCTGGTATTATTGTATGGTTGTATCTATAGCTGGTATTATTGTATGGTTGTATCTATAGCTGGTATTATTGTATGGCTGTATCTATAACTGGTACTATTGTATGGTTGTGTCCATAGCTGGTACTATTGTATGGTTGTATATGTAGCTGGTATTATTGTATGGTTGTATATGTAGCTGGTATTATTGTATGGTTGTATCTATAGCTGGTATTATTGTATGGTTGTATCTATAGCTGGTATTATTGTATGGTTGTATCTACAGCTGGTATTATTGTATAGTTGTATCTATACCTGGTATGATTGTATGGTTGTATCTATAGCTGGTACTATTGTATGGTTGTATCTATAGCTGGTACTATTGTATGGTTGTATCTGTAGCTGGTACTATTGTATGGTTGTATCTATAGCTGGTATTATTGTATGGTTGTATATATAGCTGGTACTATTGTATGGTTGTATCTATAGCTGGTATTATTGTATGTTGTGTCCATAGCTGGTACTATTGTATGGCTGTATCTATAGCTGGTATTATTGTATGATTGTATATATAGCTGGTACTATTGTATGTCTGTATCTATAGCTGGTACTATTGTATGGCTGTATCTATAGCTGGTACTATTGTATAGTTGTATCTATAGCTGGTACTATTGTATGGTTGTATCTATAGATGGTACTATTGTATGGTTGTATCTATAGATGGTACTATTGTATGGTTGTATCTATAGCTGGTATTATCGTATGGTTGTATCTATAGCTGGTACTATTGTATGGCTGTATCTATAGGTGGTACTATTGTATGGCTGTATCTATAGCTGGTATTATTGTATGGCTGTATCTATAGCTGGTACTATTGTATGGTTGTATCTATAGCTGGTGCTATTGTATGGTTGTATCTATAGCTGGTACTATTGTATGGCTGTATCTATAGGTGGTACTATTGTATGGCTGTATCTATAGCTGGTATTATTGTATGGCTGTATCTATAGCTGGTATTATTGTATGGTTGTTTCCATAGCTGGTACTATTGTATGGTTGTATCTATACCTGGTATTATTGTATGGTTGTATCTATAGCTGGTGCTATTGTATGGTTGTGTCCATAGCTGGTACTATTGTATGGCTGTATCTATAACTGGTATTATTGTATGGCTGTATCTATAGCTGGTACTATTGTATGGTTGTATCTATAGCTGGTATTATTGTATGGTTGTATCTATAGGTGGTACTATTGTATGGCTGTATCTATAGCTGGTATTATTGTATGGCTGTATCTATAGCTGGTATTATTGTATGGCTGTATCTATAGCTGGTACTATTGTATGGTTGTATCTATAGCTGGTATTATTGTATGGCTGTATCTATAGCTGGTATTATTGTATGGTTGTATCTATAGCTGGTGCTATTGTATGGTTGTTTCCATAGCTGGTGCTATTGTATGGTTGTATCTATAGCTGGTATTATTGTATGGCTGTATCTATAGGTGGTATTATTGTATGGTTGTTTCCATAGCTGCTACTATTTTATGGCTGTATCTATACCTGGTATTATTGTATGGCTGTATCTATAACTGGTACTATTGTATGGCTGTATCTATAGCTGGTACTATTGTACGGTTGTATCTATACCTGGTATTATTGTATGGTTGTATCTATAACTGGTATTATTGTATGGTTGTATCTATAGCTGGTACTATTGTATGGTTGTATCTATAGCTGGTATTATTGTATGGTTGTATCTATAGCTGGTATTATTGTATGGTTGTATCTATAGCTGGTATTATTGTATGGCTGTATCTATAGCTGGTACTATTGTATGGTTGTATCTATAGCTGGTACTATTGTATGGCTGTATCTATAGCTGGTACTATTGTATGGCTGTATCTATAGCTGGTATTATTGTATGGTTGTATCTATAGCTGGTATTATTGTATGGTTGTTTCCATAGCTGGTATTATTGTATGGTTGTATCTATAGCTGGTACTATTGTATGGCTGTATCTATAGCCGGTATTATTGTATGGTTGTATCTATAGCTGGTACTATTGTATGGTTGTATCTATAGCTGGTACTATTGTATGGTTGTATCTATAGCTGGTATTATTGTATGGTTGTATCTACAGCTGGTACTATTGTATGGCTGTATCTATAGCTGGTATTATTGTATGGCTGTATCTATAACTGGTATTATTGTATGGTTGTATCTATAGCTGGTACTATTGTATGGTTGTATCTATAGCTGGTACTATTGTATGGTTGTATCTATAGCTGGTACTATTGTATGGCTGTATCTATAGCTGGTACTATTGTATGGTTGTATCTATAGCTGATACTATTGTATGGCTGTATCTATAGCTGGTATTATTGTATGGTTGTATCTATAGCTGGTATTATTGTATGGCTGTATCTATAGCTGGTACTATTGTATGGCTGTATCTATAGCTGGTGTTATTGTATGGCTGTATCTATAGCTCGTACTATTGTATGGCTGTATCTATAGCTGGTATTATTGTATGGTTGTTTCCATAGCTGGTATTATTGTATGGTTGTATCTATAGCTGGTATTATTGTATGGTTGTATCTATAGCTCGTACTATTGTATGGCTGTATCTATAGCTGGTACTATTGTATGGCTGTATCTATAGCTGGTACTATTGTATAGTTGTATCTATAGCTGGTACTATTGTATGGTTGTATCTATAGCTGGTATTATTGTATGGTTGTATCTATAGCTGGTATTATTGTATGGCTGTATCTATAGCTGGTATTATTGTATGGTTGTATCTATAGCTGATACTATTGTATGGCTGTATCTATAGCTGGTATTATTGTATGGTTGTATCTACAGCTGGTACTATTGTATGGTTGTATCTATAGCTGGTATTATTGTATAGTTGTATCTATAGCTGGTACTATTGTATGGTTGTATCTATACCTGGTATTATTGTATGGTTGTATCTATAGCTGGTACTATTGTATGGTTGTATCTATAGCTGGTACTATTGTATGGTTGTATCTATAGCTGGTACTATTGTATGGCTGTATCTATAGCTGGTACTATTGTATGGTTGTATATATAGCTGATACTATTGTATGGCTGTATCTATAGCTGGTATTATTGTATGGTTGTATCTATAGCTGGTATTATTGTATGGCTGTATCTATAGCTGGTATTATTGTATGGTTGTATCTATAGCTGGTATTATTGTATGGTTGTATCTATAGCTGGTATTATTGTATGGCTGTATCTATAGCTGGTACTATTGTATGGCTGTATCTATAGCTGGTACTATTGTATGGTTGTTTCCATAGCTGGTATTATTGTATGGTTGTATCTATAGCTGGTATTATTGTATGGTTGTATCTATAGCTCGTACTATTGTATGGCTGTATCTATAGCTGGTACTATTGTATGGCTGTATCTATAGCTGGTATTATTGTATAGTTGTATCTATAGCTGGTACTATTGTATGGTTGTATCTATAGCTGGTATTATTGTATGGCTGTATCTATAGCTCGTACTATTGTATGGCTGTATCTATAGCTGGTATTATTGTATGGTTGTTTCCATAGCTGGTATTATTGTATGGTTGTATCTATAGCTGGTATTATTGTATGGTTGTATCTATAGCTCGTACTATTGTATGGCTGTATCTATAGCTGGTACTATTGTATGGCTGTATCTATAGCTGGTATTATTGTATAGTTGTATCTATAGCTGGTACTATTGTATGGTTGTATCTATAGCTGGTATTATTGTATGGTTGTATCTATAGCTGGTATTATTGTATGGCTGTATCTATAGCTGGTATTATTGTATGGTTGTATCTATAGCTGATACTATTGTATGGCTGTATCTATAGCTGGTATTATTGTATGGTTGTATCTACAGCTGGTACTATTGTATGGTTGTATCTATAGCTGGTATTATTGTATAGTTGTATCTATAGCTGGTACTATTGTATGGTTGTATCTATAGCTGGTATTATTGTATGGTTGTTTCCATAGCTCATCTGACAGGAGAAGGAGACATAACTGAGGAAATTTAAAATTCACTGAAGTTTCCAGGTCTTTAGTTTGACCCCCAGGAGCCCTCCCTGATGTATTATACAGTATTACGTTACATGCTATGGTTATTACATTACTGTGTTGTATTCTGGTTTTATGACATCACATTATTATATTATAATCTGCAGCAGCTGCTGTGATCACACTCGGTCGTACTGTAATGTTAGCTGTTCTTACATTAGAGGTTCTTCCGCCACCTGTAGGTTGTACCTCGGCAGTACAGTCGCTGTGTTATAGATTTATTTACATCCATGTGCAGCTCAATGTTTCTCACGTTTAGTGGGCAGCAAACTGGGCAATTGCAAAGTACTCTGTTTCCCTGGGGACCCCCAATAACTGGACCCCCAGGAGCAATCTGATGTGTAGCATGTAATACTTCACAGCCTCCAGACCACCAGCGACTTACCTATAAGCCCTTCACTATTTGGTCATGGTATGGCGGTGTTAAAAGTGATATTATTTTGCATGGTACATGGTATGCTGTAATGATACGTCACTGTATGTGATATTATTTGACATTGTACTGTAGTATTATTTGGCATGGTATCATGATATTATGCTATGGCGGAGTTATCTGGCATGGTATGGCAGTTTTATTTAACATGGTATTGTGGTATTATTTGAAATGGTATGACAAGATTATTTGGCATGGTATGGTGGTATTTGGTATGATATGGCAGTATTATTTGTATAGTGGTATTATTTGTAAGTATCAATTGCACTGACACATTGTTACAATGTCCGCTGTGTATGGTGCTCACCTAGAAGATGCCATCTTCGTTTTGGTTCTGGATGGTATAGTAATTTGGGGCCTTGGTTAATGTGCCCCTTGAGTCGGCTCTGCCACCCATCCCCGACTACATCCCTCAGGCACAGGACAATGCTTTCCCGGATACAAAGCCAGAGGGCAGGGCGGGGTTAATCCTCTGCGTACTGTTTGTTCATATAAAACTAAGCCCTGGCGCACAGTAGCGTGGAGCTGTGTTATTATTGGCCTGCGGAAGGCGCCGTTTCTTGTAATTTGGACAGAGACTGTACAGGGGCCCCTCTACTACAGCCTGACTTGCTGGATCCAGAGCTTATATACAGGTAAGTGACATGTGAGCCTGTGCCAGGGGCTGCCAGCCCCGCAAATCACCATGATATACGGAGCTGCTGGAGCCAATGTCACCGCCACTGCAGCCCCACCTGGCCTTGGACACGCTTCTATTATATGTTACCAGACAAGCATCTGACCCCGCATGCAGGGGGCGACATACCTTTACAGCTTATAATGGTGCGGGGGCTGCTGATAGCATTCATATACAGTCATCCTCTCCCCTGAAATGGCTGATAACAGGGAGCAATAGACTGTATTCTCCTGTCCTACAGTCATCCTTCCCCCTGAAATGGCTGATAACAGGGGGCAATAGACTGTATTCTCCTGTCCTACAGTCATCCTCTCCCCTGAAATGGCTGATAACAGGGGGCAATAGATTGTATTCTCCTGTCCTACAGTCATCCTCTCCCCTGAAATGGCTGATAACATGGAGCAATAGACTGTATTCTCCTGTCCTACAGTCATCCTCTCCCCTGAAATGGCTGATAACAGGGAGCAATAGACTGTATTCTCCTGTCCTACAGTCATCCTCTCCCCTGAAATGGCTGATAACATGGAGCAATAGACTGTATTCTCCTGTCCTACAGTCATCCTCTCCCCTGAAATGTCTGATAACAGGGGGCAATAGATTGTATTCTCCTGTCCTACAGTCATCCTCTCCCCTGAAATGGCTGATAACAGGGGGCAATAGATTGTATTCTCCTGTCCTACAGTCATCCTCTCCCCTGAAATGGCTGATAACAGGGAGCAATAGACTGTATTCTCCTTTCCTACAGTCATCCTCTCCCCTGAAATGGCTGATAACAGGGGGCAATAGACTGTATTCTCCTGTCCTACAGTCATCCTCTCCTCTGAAATGGCTGATAACAGGGGGCAATAGACTGTATTCTCCTGTCCTACAGTCATCCTCCCCCCTGAAATGGCTGATAACAGGGAGCAATAGACTGTATTCTCCTGTCCTACAGTCATCCTCTCCCCTGAAATGGCTGATAACAGGGAGCAATAGACTGTATTCTCCTGTCCTACAGTCATACTCTACCCTGAAATGGCTGATAACAGGGAGAAATAGACTGTATTCTCTTGTCCTACAGTCATCCTTCCCCCTGAAATGGCTGATAACAGGGGGCAATAGACTGTATTCTCCTGTCCTACAGTCATCCTCTCCCCTGAAATGGCTGATAACAGG
This sequence comes from Bufo bufo, assembly GCF_905171765.1. Taxonomy (NCBI): domain Eukaryota; kingdom Metazoa; phylum Chordata; class Amphibia; order Anura; family Bufonidae; genus Bufo; species Bufo bufo. The sequence continues at coordinate 5,770,883 of NC_053391.1, forward strand.
GGGCAATAGATTGTATTCTCCTGTCCTACAGTCATCCTCTCCCCTGAAATGGCTGATAACAGGGAGCAATAGACTGTATTCTCCTGTCCTACAGTCATCCTCTCCCCTGAAATGGCTGATAACATGGAGCAATAGACTGTATTCTCCTGTCCTACAGTCATCCTCTCCCCTGAAATGGCTGATAACAGGGGGCAATAGACTGTATTCTCCTGTCCTACAGTCATCCTCTCCTCTGAAATGGCTGATAACAGGGGGCAATAGATTGTATTCTCCTGTCCTACAGTCATCCTCTCCCCTGAAATGGCTGATAACAGGGGGCAATAGATTGTATTCTCCTGTCCTACAGTCATCCTCTCCCCTGAAATGGCTGATAACAGGGAGCAATAGACTGTATTCTCCTTTCCTACAGTCATCCTCTCCCCTGAAATGGCTGATAACAGGGGGCAATAGACTGTATTCTCCTGTCCTACAGTCATCCTCTCCTCTGAAATGGCTGATAACAGGGGGCAATAGACTGTATTCTCCTGTCCTACAGTCATCCTCCCCCCTGAAATGGCTGATAACAGGGAGCAATAGACTGTATTCTCCTGTCCTACAGTCATCCTCTCCCCTGAAATGGCTGATAACAGGGAGCAATAGACTGTATTCTCCTGTCCTACAGTCATCCTTCCCCCTGAAATGGCTGATAACAGGGGGCAATAGACTGTATTCTCCTGTCCTACAGTCATCCTCTCCCCTGAAATGGCTGATAACATGGAGCAATAGACTGTATTCTCCTGTCCTACAGTCATCCTCTCCCCTGAAATGGCTGATAACAGGGAGCAATAGACTGTATTCTCCTGTCCTACAGTCATCCTCTCCCCTGAAATGGCTGATAACAGGGGGCAATAGATTGTATTCTCCTGTCCTACAGTCATCCTCTCCCCTGAAATGGCTGATAACAGGGAGCAATAGACTGTATTCTCCTTTCCTACAGTCATCCTCTCCCCTGAAATGGCTGATAACAGGGGGCAATAGACTGTATTCTCCTGTCCTACAGTCATCCTCCCCCCTGAAATGGCTGATAACAGGGAGCAATAGACTGTATTCTCCTGTCCTACAGTCATCCTCTCCCCTGAAATGGCTGATAACAGGGAGCAATAGACTGTATTCTCCTGTCCTACAGTCGTCCTCCCCCCTGATATGGCTGATAACAGGGGGCAATAGACTGTATTCTCCTGTCCTACAGTCATTCTCTCCCCTGAAATGGCTGATAACAGGGGACAATAGACTGTATTCTCCTGTCCTACAGTCATCCTCTCCTCTGAAATGGCTGATAACAGGGGGCAATAGACTGTATTCTCCTGTCCTACAGTCATCCTCTCCCCTGAAATGGCTGATAACAGGGGGCAATAGACTGTATTCTCCTGTCCTACAGTCATCCTCTCCCCCTGAAATGGCTGATAACAGGAGGCAATAGACTGTATTCTCCTGTCCTACAGTCATCCTCCCCCTGAAATGGCTGATAACAGGGGGCAATAGACTGTATTCTCCTGTCCTACAGTCATCCTCTCCCCTGAAATGGCTGATTACAGGAAGCAATAGACTGTATTCTCCTGTCCTACAGTCATCCTCTCCCCTGAAATGGCTGATAACAGGGAGCAATAGACTGTATTCTCCTGTCCTACAGTCATCCTCTCCCCTGAAATGGCTGATAACAGGGAGCAATAGACTGTATTCTCCTGTCCTACAGTCATCCTCTCTCCTGAAATGGCTGATAACAGAGAGCAATAGACTGTATTCTCCTGTCCTACAGTCATCCTCTCCCCTGAAATGGCTGATAACAGAGAGCAATATACTGTATTCTCCTGTCCTACAGTCATCCTCTCCCCTGAAATGGCTGATAACAGGGGGCAATAGACTGTATTCTCCTGTCCTACAGTCATCCTCTACCCTGAAATGGCTGATAACAGGGGGCAATAGATTGTATTCTCCTGTCCTACAGTCATCCTCTCCCCTGAAATGGCTGATAACAGGGGGCAATAGACTGTATTCTCCTGTCCTACAGTCATCCTCTCCCCTGAAATGGCTGATAACAGGGGGCAATAGACTCTATTCTCCTGTCCTACAGTCATCCTCTCCCCTGAAATGGCTAATAACAGGGGGCAATAGACTGTAATCTCCTGTCCTACAGTCATTCTCTCTCCTGAAATGGCTGATAACAGGGGGCAATAGATTGTATTCTCCTGTCCTACAGTCATCCTCTCCCCTGAAATGGCTGATAACAGGGAGCAATATACTGTATTCTCCTGTCCTACAGTCATCCTCTCCCCTGAAATGGCTGATAACAGGGAGCAATAGACTGTATTCTCCTGTCCTACAGTCATCCTCTCCCCTGAAATGGCTGATAACAGGGAGCAATATACTGTATTCTCCTGTCCTACAGTCATCCTCTCCCCTGAAATGGCTGATAACAGGGAGCAATAGACTGTATTCTCCTGTCCTACAGTCATCCTCTCCCCTGAAATGGCTGATAACAGGGGGCAATAGACTGTATTCTCCTGTCCTACAGTCATCCTCCCCCCTGAAATGGCTGATAACAGGGGGCAATAGACTGTATTCTCCTGTCCTACAGTCATCTTCTCCCCTGAAATGGCTGATAACAGGGGGCAATAGACTGTATTCTCCTGTCCTACAGTCATCCTCTCCCCTGAAATGGCTGATAACAGGGAGCAATATACTGTATTCTCCTGTCCTACAGTCATCCTCTCCCCTGAAATGGCTGATAACAGGGAGCAATAGACTGTATTCTCCTGTCCTACAGTCATCCTCTCCCCTGAAATGGCTGATAACAGGGGGCAATAGACTGTATTCTCCTGTCCTACAGTCATCCTCCCCCCTGAAATGGCTGATAACAGGGAGCAATAGACTGTATTCTCCTGTCCTACAGTCATCCTCTCCCCTGAAATGGCTGATAACAGGGAGCAGTAGATTGTATTCTCCTGTCCTACAGTCATCCTCTCCCCTGAAATGGCTGATAACAGGGGGCAATAGACTGTATTCTCCTGTCCTACAGTCCTCCTCTTCCCTGAAATGGCTGATAACAGGGGGCAATAGATTGTATTCTCCTGTCCTACAGTCCTCCTCTCCCCTGAAATGGCTGATAACAGGGGGCAATAGACTGTATTCTCCTGTCCTACAGTCATCCTCTCCCCTGAAATGGCTGATAACAGTGAGCAATAGATTGTATTCTCCTGTCCTACAGTCATCCTCCCCTGAAATGGCTGATAACAGGGAGCAATAGACTGTATTCTCCTGTCCTACAGTCATCCTCTCCCCTGAAATGGCTGATAACAGGGGGCAATAGACTGTATTCTCCTGTCCTACAGTCATCCTCTCCCCTGAAATGGCTGATAACAGGGAGCAATATACTGTATTCCCCTGTCCTACAGTCATCCTCTCCCCTGAAATGGCTGATAACAGGGGTCAATAGATTGTATTCTCCTGTCCTACAGTCATCCTCTCCCCGGCCTGAAATGGCTGATAACAGGGGGCAATAGACTGTATTCTCCTGTCCTACAGTCATCCTCTCCCCTGAAATGGCTGATAACAGGGGGCAATAGACTGTATTCTCCTGTCCTACAGTCCTCCTCTTCCCTGAAATGGCTGATAACAGGGGGCAATAGATTGTATTCTCCTGTCCTACAGTCCTCCTCTCCCCTGAAATGGCTGATAACAGGGGGCAATAGACTGTATTCTCCTGTCCTACAGTCATCCTCTCCCCTGAAATGGCTGATAACAGTGAGCAATAGATTGTATTCTCCTGTCCTACAGTCATCCTCCCCTGAAATGGCTGATAACAGGGAGCAATAGACTGTATTCTCCTGTCCTACAGTCATCCTCTCCCCTGAAATGGCTGATAACAGGGGGCAATAGACTGTATTCTCCTGTCCTACAGTCATCCTCTCCCCTGAAATGGCTGATAACAGGGAGCAATATACTGTATTCCCCTGTCCTACAGTCATCCTCTCCCCTGAAATGGCTGATAACAGGGGTCAATAGATTGTATTCTCCTGTCCTACAGTCATCCTCTCCCCTGAAATGGCTGATAACAGGGGGCAATAGACTGTATTCTCCTGTCCTACAGTCATCCTCTCCCCGGCCTGAAATGGCTGATAACAGGGGGCAATAGACTGTATTCTCCTGTCCTACAGTCATCCTCTCCTCTGAAATGGCTGATAACAGGGGGCAATAGACTGTATTCTCCTGTCCTACAGTCATCCTCTCCCCTGAAATGGCTGATCACGGGGCAATAGACTGTATTCTCCTGTCCTACAGTCCTCCTCTTCCCTGAAATGGCTGATAACAGGGGGCAATAGATTGTATTCTCCTGTCCTACAGTCCTCCTCTCCCCTGAAATGGCTGATAACAGGGGGCAATAGACTGTATTCTCCTGTCCTACAGTCATCCTCTCCCCTGAAATGGCTTATAACAGGGAGCAATAGACTGTATTCTCCTGTTCTACAGTCATCCTCTCCCCTGAAATGGCTGATAACAGGGAGCAATAGACTGTATTCTCCTGTCCTACAGTCATCCTCTCCCCTGAAATGGCTGATAACAGGGGGCAATAGACTGTATTCTCCTGTCCTACAGTCATCCTCTCCCCTGAAATGGCTGATAACAGGGGGCAATAGACTGTATTCTCCTGTCCTACAGTCATCCTCTCCCCTGAAATGGCTGATAACTGGGAGCAAAAGATTGTATTCTCTTGTCCTACAGTCATCCTCTCCCCTGAAATGGCTGATAACAGGGAGCAATAGACTGTATTCTCCTGTTCTACAGTCATCCTCTCCCCTGAAATGGCTGATAACAGGGAGCAATAGATTGTATTCTCCTGTCCTACAGTCATCCTCTCCCCTGAAATGGCTGATAACAGGGGGCAATAGACTGTATTCTCCTGTCCTACAGTCATCCTCTCCCCTGAAATGGCTGATAACAGGGAGCAATAGACTGTATTCTCCTGTTCTACAGTCATCTTCTCCCCTGAAATGGCTGATAACAGGGAGCAATAGACTGTATTCTCCTGTCCTACAGTCATCCTCTCCCCTGAAATGGCTGATAACAGGGGGCAATAGACTGTATTCTCCTGTCCTACAGTCATCCTCTCCCCTGAAATGGCTGATAACAGGAGGCAATAGACTGTATTCTCCTGTCCTACAGTCATCCTCTCCTCTGAAATGGCTGATAACAGGAGGCAATAGACTGTATTCTCCTGTCCTACAGTCATCCTCTCCCCTGAAATGGCTGATAACAGGAGGCAATAGACTGTATTCTCCTGTCCTACAGTCATCCTCTCCCCTGAAATGGCTGATAACAGGGAGCAATAGACTGTATTCTCCTGTCCTACAGTCATCCTCTCCCCTGAAATGGCTGATAACTGGGAGCAAAAGATTGTATTCTCTTGTCCTACAGTCATCCTCTCCCCTGAAATGGCTGATAACAGGGAGCAATAGACTGTATTCTCTTGTCCTACAGTCATCCTCTCCCCTGAAATGGCTGATAACAGGGAGCAATAGATTGTATTCTCCTGTCCTACAGTCATCCTCTCCCCTGAAATGGCTGATAACAGGGGGCAATAGACTGTATTCTCCTGTCCTACAGTCATCCTCTCCCCTGAAATGGCTGATAACAGGGGGCAATAGATTGTATTCTCCTGTCCTACAGTCATCCTCTCCCCTGAAATGGCTGATAACAGGGGGCAATAGACTGTATTCTCCTGTCCTACAGTCATCCTCTCCCCTGAAATGGCTGATAACAGGGAGCAATAGACTGTATTCTCCTGTCCTACAGTCATCCTCTCCTCTGAAATGGCTGATAACAGGGAGCAATAGACTGTATTCTCCTGTCCTACAGTCATCCTCTCCCCTGAAATGGCTGATAACAGGGGACAATAGACTGTATTCTCCTGTCCTACAGTCATCGTCTCCCCTGAAATGGCTGATAACAGGGAGCAATAGATTGTATTCTCCTGTCCTACAGTCATCCTCTCCTCTGAAATGGCTGATAACAGGGGGCAATAGACTGTATTCTCCTGTCCTACAGTCATCCTCTCCTCTGAAATGGCTGATAACAGGGGGCAATAGACTGTATTCTCCTGCCCTACAGTCATCCTCTCCCCTGAAATGGCTGATAACAGGGGGCAATAGACTGTATTCTCCTGTCCTACAGTCATCCTCTCCCCTGAAATGGCTGATAACAGGGAGTGTGGCAGGCGCAGCACTATGAAGTGCCTTTTGCGCTGTGGCATTATAAGAATTTTGATATCTCTGACTTTTAGTCTAACCAGACTGTCTATTACTCTGTAATTCCTCTAGTGCCGTTCTATGTAAACAGTAGTTTTGAAGAGCACACCAAATGATTCAAATAACTTCTTTATTAACTTCAACTTTTCTCCATATAACACTGCCGCCTCCGCAGCAGATAGTCCATGTACATAACACGTGTTGAAAAGATATCACAAAATGGCGGTATGCATAAGATGGTGGTTCAACTTTTCAATCTTGTCATTCAACATAAAATGGTGGATATATTTCTCTCTTCAGTATCTGTACTCTCACTAAGTTATTTAAGAACTTTATGATCTCTCTGAGAGGTTTATCTGAGGTCTAATAGTTCTAATTGCTGAATTTGGTCGCAATTTGCAGTTAGCAGTAACTACTATGGTAGCTGCAAATACAGTGAAGGGGTTTAAGCATGCATGGGATAGGCATAAGGCTATCCTTCATATAAGATAGGGCCGGGGGCTATCCATAGTATTCAGATATATTGGGCAGACTAGATGGGCCAAATGGTTCTTATCTGCCGACACATTCTATGTTTCTATTTTCTATGTTACTTGCAGATTGGTTGAGTATGATCTGGTATGGTTGTATGCATTTTGGATTGCAATATGGAATTTGGATTGTGAACTTTGTAGTTTGCAATTGTATGGCTCAGTAGTTTGTTTGTATGGTGGAACTGTAAGTAAACACACATATAACTAGTTCAGTATACAGTTCTAATCACTACATTAACAGCAGGAACATTATATAACTGTTTTAGATGCCTATTTTGGCCTCTCTGCTTCCATAAAACACAGCTCTTAGTGGAGTGAATGTCTGTTTTGCTTCTCTCCTCTGGTGTAATGATGCTAGCAGCTCCTGCTAGGGGAATTTCCCACACAGGCTGTGTGTGAGGCTGGCTGTGATTGGTCGAGACTCCTGCCCAGCAACAACAGTTTAACTCTATGCTTTCTGTTGTTTCTGCTGTATCATTGAGCTTACCTTACATTATATAATGAATCTTAAAGGCACATTATCTTTTCTGCTTCTGCGAACACAATATATATAACAGTTATATGACATCCAAACATGAAGTCACTGTAAATAACTCTGCTTTTATCTTTAACACACAAACATAGGAACTGTATTAAGGCTATTGTCAGGTCTAGCTGTATAAACACGCAAGCTATATTAGCAACCTAGGACAGGTCTTAGCTGGCCGGCTACACCCCAGTCTTGCCAAAATCTCAGCCTTTACTTTTTGGTAGTCGGCCACTTGATCGTTCAGCAAGTCAAAATACTCCCGCTGGGAATAGGATGCCAGGACGGAGCGACGACCTCAGCCCACTGGTCACGGGGTAGCTTTTACCTGATGGCCACTTTCTCATACATCGCCAGGTAGGTTTCGATGTCGTCTGCAGTGGTCATCTTAGGAATCGCAGCACGGACTGCATTCCGGGCATCGTGGACGCTCAGGGTTGCTCCTGCTGTCTGCAAAGCCATCACGTGTTGTAGCAGCAACTGGTTAGTCTCCTGCTGCTGCTTATTAGCCTCACGTTGCTGCCTCCATGAGGTCCTTCACAACAGCCTCCATTTTGTTGTGAGGCACTGGTTGTAATACAGCTGGTTTAATGTACGACATACAACCGTGCCTGAAAAATGCAGAAACCAAAAATATCGGCGTTCACGACAGCCTCGCTGCTCTTGTCCACATCCTCCACCAATTGTGGGGTTTCGCTCTGATAGATATGGTAAGCGGGCGCAGTACAGAGGCAAAAGACAAGTTCTTAACTCAAAACGTCAGTGTTTATTCACACTTGAGGAAATTGCACAAAACAGCAGTAACTTTGCAGTCTTGGTGTTAATTCACACACAATGGAAAGTTCATAAAACACAAGTCACCTTGCTGGCAGTTCTACCTCCAGTAGTCCACAGCAGGCTTTAGGGGGCCTGTTTCCCCCAGCGTGCGGCTCTCAGCCCTCAAGCATGGCACAAAGCCCCAGATCCCAAAAACAGAGACATCTCTGCTGAGCCCAGCTGCCTATTTAAGGACAGCCAGGTGCTGCCAAAACCCGGTATTTGACCTCCCCTGGCTGAAAACCAGCCCAGCCGGACATGCTGGGAGGAAAATACCTGCCTTGCCAGACACAACCCCTCACTGAGTCACAGTACTTACCCCCACCCTGTCACGCTGTCACCTTTAGGCCTCATTCACACTTCCCTATCAGTGATGATATCTGTGAAGGCTCCGTGTTTGGTCCGTGTCATCTGTATTCCATCTGCACTGCCGGCCTCTTCTACCACTGGTCCGTGATGCCATCCGTGTCCTGTCAGTGGTTTTCGGGGACCTGTAGACCTCAATGTTCCTGTACAGTAGGGTCGTCGCCTCTCCCAGCCAAAAATACCGGACAAGTTTACATGGGTAAAAAGTGGTTGTGGTTATTTGTCAATGGTTTGATCATGTTCTAAGTCTTGTGCTATATATTTTTTTTTTATGAATTATTTTGTCCTGTTATTTTTATATTATAAAATGCTGCTTCGGCATCGTGTGTGACCAGTGTGATGAACGAGCCGGGAGGATCATCCCTTTCAGCTCTTTTACCGCTGGGCTCCATTGTCCGTTAATGTGCGCTATGTGTATATATACAGTTGCAAGAAAAAGTATGTGAACCCTTTGGAATGATATGGATTTCTTTGGCAGCAATAACTTAAACTATAGTTCCTGTAGTTGCAGATCATTACATTTCTCATTACATTTTTGGCAATTAGTAACAAAAGATATAATAACATAATAAGTCTGCTTTTATCCTATGGGAAAAAAAGACAGCAACCATAAAACGTCCTGGTACAGATGGAGATGAACCAGTACATTGTGCGGAGGAAAATACTACTGAGGTTCTTAGGCCTCATGCACACGTTGTGTGCACCCGTGGCCGTTGTGCCGTTTTCCGTTTTTTTTCGCGGACCCATTGACTTTCAATGGGTCCGTGGAAAAATCGGAAAATGCACCGTTTTGCAGCCGCATCCGTGATCCGTGTTTCCTGGCCGTGAAAAAAATAGGACCTGTCCTATTTTTTTCACGGCCAACGGTTCACGGACCCATTCAAGTCAATGGGTCCGTGAAAGAACACGGATGCACACAAGATTGGCATCCGTGTCCGTGATCCGTGGCCGTAGGTTAGTTTTTATACAGACGGATCCGAAGATCCGTCTGCATAAAGCTTTTTCAAAGCTGAGTTTTCACTTCCTGAAAACTCAGAACCGACAGTATATTCTAACACAGAGGCGTTCCCATGGTGATGGGGACGCTTCTAGTTAGAATACACTACAAACTGTGTACAAGACTGCCCCCTGCTGCCTGGCAGCACCCGATCTCTTACAGGGGGCCGTGATCAGCACAATTAACCCCTTCAGGTGCGGCACCTGAAGGGGTTAATTGTGCTGATCACGGCCCCCTGTAAGAGATCAGGGCTGCCAGGCAGCAAGGGGCAGACCCTCCCCCCCCTCCCCAGTTTGAATATCATTGGTGGCCAGTGCGGCCCCCCCCTCCCTCTATTGTAATAATTCGTTGGTGGCACAGTGTGCGCCCCCCCTCCGCCCCCCCTCCCTCTATAGCATTAACAACATTGGTGGCCAGTGTGCGGCCACCCATCTCCCCCCCCCCCCCCCCCCCCCATCATTGGTGGCAGCGGAGTTCCGATCGGAGTCCCAGTTTAATCGCTGGGGCTCCGATCAGTAACCATGGCAACTAGGACGCTACTACAGTCCTGGTTGCCATGGTTACTTAGCAATAGTACAATAGTAGAAGATTCATACTTACCGGCTGCTGCGATGTTCGTGTCCGGCCGGGAGCTCCACCTACTGGTAAGTGACAGGTCTGTGCGGCGCATTGCTAAATGAACTGTCACTTACCAGTAGGAGGAGCTCCCGGCCGGACACGAACATCGCAGCTCCCAGGTAAGTATGAATCTTTTACTATTGTACTATTGCTAGTAACCCGCTGCCACCAATGATCGGGGGGGGATGGGAGGCCGCACACTGGCCACCAATGTTGTTAATGCTATAGAGGGAGGGGGGCCGATGGGGGGCGCACACTGTGCCACCAACGATTTATTACAATAGAGGGGGGGTGGGCGCACACTGTGCCACCAACGAATTATTACAATAGAGGGAGGAAGGGGGGGGGGGGCGCACTGGCCATCAATGATATTCAAACTGGGGAGGGGGGGGGGTCTGCCCCCTGCTGCCTGGCAGCCCTGATCTCTTACAGGGGGATATGATAGTACAATTAACCCCTTCAGGTGCGGCACCTGAGGGGTTAATTGTGCTGATCACGGCCCCCTGTAAGAGATCGGGTGCTGCCAGGCAGCAGGGGGCAGTCATGTACACAGTTTGTAGTATATTCTAACTAGAAGCGTCCCCATCACCATGGGAACGCCTCTGTGTTAGAATATACTGTCGGAAATGAGGTTTCACGATCTAACTCATATCCGACAGTATATTCTAACATAGAGGCGTTCCCATGGTGATGGGGACGCTTCATGTTAAAATATACCATCGGATTGGAGAAAACTCTGATCCGATGGTATAAAAGGGACTCCAGACTTTACATTGAAAGTCAATGGGGGACGGATCCGTTTGAAATGGCACCATATTGTGTCAACGTCAAACGGATCCGTCCCCATTGACTTGCATTGTAATTCAGGACGGATCCGTTTGGCTCCGCACGGCCAGGCGGACACCAAAACGACTTTTTTTTCATGTCCGTGGATCCTCCAAAAATCAAGGAAGACCCACGGACGAAAAAACGGGAACCCCGTTTTGCGGACCGCAAAAAAATACGGTCGTGTGCATGAGGCCTTAGTCAGGGAAAATCCTCCTATTAACAACAGTGGGCTCCGGCTGACTGGTGAGAGCAGGGATGGCCAACCTGCGGCTCTCCAGCTGTTGCAAAACTACAACTCCCAGCATGCCCAGACTGTCTACAACAGGGGTGCACTGTGCGCCACATGCGGCCCCCGTCCTGCTGGGCAGAAACACAGCTGATCGTGTTTCTGCCCGGAACACCGCAGGAAAGCGGCTCCTGCTCCGCACTGTAGCACGGGAAGGAGGGAGACAGCGGGGGAGCCGAGGAGAGGGCAGAAGCAGAGTATCAGCGCTTCTGCCTCCTCCTCACAGGTGAGCAGTTTAGACCCGGCAATCTTGTGATCGTCAGGGGCAGTGGACTGCCGAGCCTCGCCGGCCCTGTACAAAGCCCCTTCCTCAGCAGACTGGTTTTCCCTGTAACTGGGGCTCCTTTGGATGCTCTAGATACAGCGGAAATAGTGCAAAAAAAGAAATTGAAAACACAATTTAAAAACAAAATATACAAATAAAAGTGCGGGAAAAAAAAGTCAGTGTCCCCTAGAGGTCTTTTAAACATACAGTGCTGTAAATATATATATATAAAAAAAGATGTAAAATAAATCAATAAAATACAAGTAAAAGAAAACTGTTGAAAAGGGTTTACTGTCATATTATGTGGCAAAAATATATTTTCAAATTTAAAAAAAGTGGTGATGTCGGCTGATTTGCATATTTCATCAGGATGAAAGATGTACAATTATCGTCAGCGCATCTCCCCGTGTAATCAGGAATGTGCTACCGATAATCGATAGAAGTGAATGAGGGAGGAATGACTGTGGTAGCGATCATTCCTCCCCAGTCACTTTGCATTAGGCTGATGCAAACAAGCGCTGATTAACTTTTTTTTGCGGCCCCTTGAAATAGTGCGATGTGACAATGCGGCCCCCAGACCAAAAAAGGTTGTGCACCCCTGGTCTACAACTATCAGCCTACAGCAGGGCATGGTGGGGATTGTAGTTTTACAACAGCTGGAGAGCCGCGGGTCGGCCATCCCTGGGTTAGAGCATCTGCCTTCAGTACACAAGATCCCGGGTTGGAGACCTGCAAGCGACTTAAAAGTAGAAACCAGTTAGATACAGGAGCAGTGATGGCCAGTTCGCCCGCGAACACATGCAGGCTGCCATCTTAACTCACAAGTCCGGCGATGCACAGGTAAGTCCTTACCTGTGCCTGTGCGCGAGCCGGTCTGAAACAAATGCGGTCACTGGGAGCAGGCAGTTCCGAGAACAGCCACCGGGGGCCTTCATCAGGCCATTGTCTTGAGATAACCACGAACTGTGGATATTCTCTTTGAAACTATATACATCGGGATGAACTGTGACCTATGCTGCAATGTATTTGAGATATTTTATTATGGTGTATTGTACATTCATCCATATAACTGCCCTCATAGTAGATGTATAGTGCCTCATAAGGACTGTGTTTTTCCCCCTCAACATTATGTCCTTTCCACTCCACCCTTCTTTACACCCCAATCTATTTCTGGGTATGACATGGGTGGTATTAATATATATGCGTATTGTAGATGCGTCTTCATTGATATTGATAAGAAATGAGGACAAACATTATAGCTCACTATATAGTTAGGGACATACTACAATACATTATAGACCTAAACAAAATCCCCCTGCTTAGGCAGGACATAGTCGGATCGACATACTTTTTAAATCGAAACTGGGGATGAGAGTATCCTGTGGAGCGCATTTGCGTTCCACAGATTACCTACACAGGAACCGGAAAGAGGCTTTAAGATCGGAAGCTGCTCCTTGGAACGCATATGCGTTCCAAAGACCGGAAGGGCGGCGCTGCACTGACCGGACTATACTGTTCCTAAGTAATCGGAGCATCCGCTGTTTGGAACGCATATGCGTTCCAACAACAGGAAGTGGGGCCGACCCGGAGGTTATGTAAACCACCAATAGGGCTATTGGCGCCAATCGGCAGCACTTTAAATACAGCTGCAGCATCAATCATGAGATCGCCTACCAGGGGGAATGATAGCAGAGGTTAGGACTCCATCATGTAGTCTGATATACCTTGGTCATTGCAATCACAGGCTCTTGATTCTTTGGTGTGTATTTAGTGCAAGCACCATTGGTGATTGTCATTTTTGATTTCAGTCTGGGTCTTACAAAGACTATGTGACAGTGAGACAACGGGAACGATATCCTGCTGGGATGTATCCTATCATCTGAGTCTGCACTGACCAATGATTTTATCTATCTGAGTGGTGGACACCATACTGACTTTGGTATATGACTATTTTCTGCCCTATAGGATGCGGAACACACCACCTGCTTTTAAAGGACTCTGATGCAGGCCCTATTATCAATGTGTGCCCATGACTGACCCGGAATGGTGCTATTAAGCATGTCTATTGGCCCGATCACAGCCCCCTGCATCAACTAAATGTAGAGCGACTATCCGACTCTGCTTTATGCCGGCATTTATCTTGTTGCACTCACCCGTATAGACTAGCAGCTTTATTAATCCTCCTGATGATCCCATAGCGCTGTCTAGGGGGAAACGCGTCGAGGTAACCCAGGTGTATGACTATAAAGTCAACCCTGACCACTTATATGTTTTGTATATGTCTGTACTGTATGTTTTGTGTTTTGCTTTTCTTCCATCCAGCCGATTTATATACTAACGATATTTCATTATCCCCACCTCATACCTGGGGCACTCTAGAACAATCCCTGCAGTTCCCCTCTAGGGACTTTTAAGGGTTAGTAGTCTAGGCACGTGGACAGGGGGCCTCCACCATCAGGAGTCTTCCCTGGGCTGAGGTTGTAGGATAGGGGTAGATATAGGGATAATCATTCCCGTACCCCAAATTATTACTCTATGCTGGATGTGACTATCGGTCACACCTTTTTTTGTTTGTATATTTTGTCTGTCATATATAGCGAACCCAATTGGGATCCTTTTAAGGTATACCATTAAAATTGTTATTTTCGTTTTTTTTTTTTCTTTATGCTGGAATTGCGTTCTCGGAACTGCCTGCTCCCGGTGACCGCATTTGTTTCAGACCGGCTCGCGCACAGGCACAGGTAAGGACTTACCTGTGCATCGCCGGACTTGTGAGTTAAGATGGCAGCCCGCGAACTGGCCATCACTGTACAGGAGTATCTTCAAATACTGACAATGTTTGGGGATCCCCCCTTCATAGTCATAGTGCTGACTCCAGATATGGAGCCGTCAGAGCAGGGACTCCTCAGCTACATATGGAGTCGGAGCCGGGACTCCTCAGCTACATATGGAGTCGGAGCCGGGACTCCTCAGCTACATATGGAGTCGGAGCCGGGACTCCTCAGCTACATATGGAGTCGGAGCCGGGACTCCTCAGCTACATATGGAGTCGGAGCCGGGACTCCTCAGCTACATATGGAGTCAGAGCCGGGACTCCTCAGCTACATATGGAGTCGGAGCCGGGACTCCTCAGCTACATATGGAGTCGGAGCCGGGACTCCTCAGCTACATATGGAGTCGGAGCAGGGACTCCTCAGCTACATATGGAGTCAGAGCAGGGACTCCTCAGCTACATATGGAGTCGGAGCCGGGACTCCTCAGCTACATATGGAGTCGGAGCAGGGACTCCTCAGCTACATATGGAGTCAGAGCCGGGAAATAATGTGCCCTTCTATTTGCCAGGTAATGGTCTCCTGCCAGAAATACCAGCTGGGCTGGTGGCAGCTCTGACCCTCAGTCCACGCCACGGACCAGCCTATGCCTGTCTCTGCTTACACTGCGTCTTGCACACCCACGATAATAACGGTGCCTTTCTTGTTTTGCTCCAATTCTGCACAGCTGCAAAAACGAGGTTATAATAAATTGCAAATGAGTGCTGTAACGGACCGTGGCGGCGTTCTGGCTGTAAGTGCCCGGGCCCCTCTGTGTTTTGTGCACCGAACTCCTCCGCAGTGTATCCTCTGGCCATCTCCAACTCCCGAGATCCCGCGCGTGCACAGTTCACCGCCGGGTCCGGGCATGCGCACTCCGATAACCACATTACCGCTGCTGTCTCTTCCTGCCTTTCCGCCTCTTCTATCTTTGCCAATTTCACACCGGTCGCCGGCGCTCGTGCACTGCCGCAAATATCGCCGATGCCGCGAGTGGTTATTGGAGAGCGCGTGCCCGGCGGTGAACTCTGCACACCCATCATGAAGGGGCTGGCCACGCGGGATACACTGGGGAGGAGTTAGGTGCGCAAAACACGGAGGAGCCTGTGCGCTTACAGCAAGAACACCGCGAGATGAGGGCGTGGTCAGAGGAAGGAGAACAGAGCCTCTAGCAGTAGGGACACACCCCCATTGCTCCCAGAGGCTCATTTGCATAAAATAAAAGTTTGTTTTTCACAAAAACAGAGGCACCAAAAAATAAGCGACAAGACTGTAAGCGCCAGCGGACATGAGCCCCTGTAATAACCAGGTCCTGGTGACAGAAGCCCATGAAACTACATGAATGTGGTATCGCTGTAATCGTACTGACCGGAGACTGAAAGGAACAGGAACGTTTTATCTCATAGGGAACGCATTTTTTTTCCAGTTCCACCACATTTGTAGTTTTTCTTTCAGCTTCTTACTACATTGTTTGCATCAGTAAATGTTTGCAGATAACAAGCTCTCATACGGTTATGGCTGTGGGAGGGCCGGGAGTAAAACACATAACAGAAAAAGGTCTGGTTCTGAGAGGGTTAATCAGGTGACGCAAAGCGACGCGTCTACGCAGACAACTGGTTGCTGCTGCAGATTCCCTACATAGAATCACTGACATGTGACAGAGGTCTTACATTCTATTACAGTAACTGTGAGTACGGCATGCTGGGGCCCCGATCCTCCCCTGGGGCAAAGGCCGCGGCAGGAAAAAACTTCTGTTACCCATGAAGCTGGAAGATAGAGAAGGGCCATCAATTATTAACCTCTTGCGGACACATGATGTCCTGGTACTTAAGGACCCATGACGTACCGGTACGTCATGTGTAGGTCCAATCACCGCCGCACGAGCGGGGGGGTTCCCAATTCAGACCTGCGGTTTGCGGCGTTTACGGGAGTTGCGGCGGGCGGTCAGAGGTGCCATCGGGTCCCCGTTCGACTGTAGGAGGGACCCAATGGCATAGAAGGCAGCGCGCTGCCTTCCGGTGACGAGCCGGTGAGATCCAGCCCCCAGGCAGGAAGCTGTATGAGTAATACTCACAGTATTACTCATACAGCCAATGCATTCCAATACAGAAGTACTGGAATGCATTGTAAAGGGGATTAGATCCCCAAAGTGGGACAAAAAATAAAGTGAAAAGAAAAGTTGAAAAAATTAAGTTTTCCCCAAAAAAATGTAAAAGTTTCAAGTAAAAATAAACAAAAATGTAATTTTCCCCAAATAAAGTAATTTTTTTTTGTTAAAAATCGGAAAAAAATTAAGTTTACATATTAGGTATCGCCGCGTCCGTATCAACCGGCTCTATAAACATATCACATGACCTAACCCCTCAGATGAACACCGTAAAAAATAAAAACTGTACTAAATAAACTATTTTTTTGTCACCTTACATCACAAAAAGTACAACAGCAAGCAATCAAAAATGCGTATGCCCCCCCCAAAATAGTACCAATCTAACCGTCACCTCATCCCGCAAAAAATTAGCCCCTACCTGAGACAATCGCTCAAAAAATGTAAAAAAACTATGGCTCAGAATATGGAGACACTAGAAACATCATTTTTTTTGTTTTAAAAACGCTGTTATTGTGTAAAACTGAAGTAAAATAAAAAAAAGCATACATATTGGTATCGCCGCGTCCGTAATATCCTGCTCTATAAAAATATCACATGATCTTACCTCTCAGGTGAACACCAAAAAAAAATAAAAACTGTAAAAAAAGCCATTTTTTGTCACCTTACAACACAAAAAGTGTAATAGCAAACAATTAAAAAGTCACACGCACCCCAAGATAGTGCCAATCAAACCGTCATCTCATCCCACAAAAAATAAGACCCTACTTTAAGATAATTACCCAAAAACTGAAAAAACTATGGCTCTCAGAATATGGAGACACTAAAACATGATTTTCTTTTGTTTCAAAAATGATATTATTGTGTAAAACTTACATTAATAAAATAAAAAGTATACATATTAGGTATCGCCGCGTCCGTAATATCCTGCTCTATAAAAATATCACATGATCTTACCCCTCAGGTGAACACCGTAAAAAAATAAAAACAGTGTAAAAAAAGCCATTTTTTTGTCACCTTACATCACAAAAAGTGTGATAGCAAGCAATCAAAAAGTCATACGCACCCCAAAATAGTGTCAATCAAACCGTAATCTCATCCCGCAAAAATCATATCCTACCCAAGATAATCGCCCAAAAACTGAAAAAACTATGGCTCTCAGACTATGGAAACACTAAAACAGGATTTTTTTTGTTTCAAAAATGAAATCATTGTGTAAAACTTACATAAATAAAAAAAATTGTATACATATTAGGTATCGCCGCGTCCGTGACAACCTGGTCTATAAAATTACCACATGATCTAACCTGTCAGATGAATTTTGTAAATAACAAAAAAAAAAAATGGTGCCAAAACAGCAATTTTTTGTTGCCTTGACTAAATGTAATATAGAGCAACCAAAAATCATATGTACCCTAAAATAGTACCAACAATACTGCCACCCTATCCCGTAGTTTCCAAAATAGGGTCACTTTTTGGAGTTTATACTCTAGGGGTGCATCAGGGGGGCTTCAAATGGGACATGGAAGCTTAAAATTATCCCAGTGAAATCTGCCCTCCAAAAACCATATGGCGTTCCTTTCCTTCTGCGCCCTGCCGTGTGCCCGTAAACTACAGAATCAGGGTAATAAATATTGAGATGTTTGGCTGTTAACCCTTGCTTTGTAACTGGAAAAAAATTATTAAAATGGAAAATCTGCCAAAAAAGTGAAATTTTGAAATCGTATCTCTATTTTCCATTAATTCTTGCGGAACACCTAAAGGGTTAACAAAGGTTGTAAAATCAGTTTTGAATACCTTGAGGGGTGTAGTTTTGGGTGGTTTCTATTATGTAAGCCTCACAAAGTGACTTCAGACCTGAACTGGTCCTTAAAAAGTGGGTTTTTGAAAATTTCTGAAAAATTTCAAGATTTGCTTCTAAACTTCTAAGCCTTGTAACATCCCCCAAAAATAAAATGTCATTCCCAAAATGATCCTAACATGAAGTAGACATATGGGGAATGTAAAGTAATAACTCTTTTTGGAGGTATCACTATGTATTATAGAAGTGGAGAAACTGAAACTTGGAAATTTGCTAATTTTTCAAATTTTTGGGTAAATTTTTTTATAAATAAAAATTAATTTTTTGACTCCATTTTAGCAGTGTCATGAAGTACAATATGTGACGAAAAAACAATCTCAGAACGGCCTGGATAAGTCAAAGCGTTTTAAAGTTATCAGCACTTAAAGTGACACTGGTCAGATTTGCAAAAAATGGCCAAGTCCCGGTCCTTAAGGAGTTAATCTGCATCACAGATCTACTTAGAGCTGATCCTGAGATATATCATGTCTAATGCTCCAGTCACAGCCAGAGCTGCACACATTAGAACGCTGTTATATCATGTCTTATTTTCCAGTCATATCCAGTGCTGAACTCCCTATTAGGGCTCATGCACATGACAGTATTTTGCGTTCAGTATACTGTCCGTTTTTTTTAGTTCAGTATGCGGTACATATACTGAACCATTCATTTCAATGGTTCAGCAAAAAAAAACGGAAGTATCTCGGTGTGCATTCCGTTTCAGTATTTCCGTACCATGAAAAGATAGAACATGTCCTATTCTTGTCCGCAAATCACGGTGCTTGGCTCCATTCAAGTCAAGGGGTCCGCCCAAAAAACGGAACACATATGGAAATGCATCCGTAGGTCTTCCGTATCTGTTCCGTTTTTACTGAACCATCTATTGAAAATGTTATGCCCAGCCCAATTTGTTCTATGTAATTACTGTATACTGTACATGGCATACGGAAAAACGGAACGGAAACAACAAATGGAACAACGGATCCATAAAAAACGGACCGCAAAACACTGAATAAGCCATACGGTCATGTGCATGAGCCCTAATGCTGTTATATAACTTATACTGTAGTCACATCCAGAGCAGCACTCACCGCAATGCATGTATATCATGTTTTATACTGTAGTCACATCCAGAGCAGCACTCACCACAATGAATGTATATCATGTTTTATACTGTAGCCACATCCAGAGCAGCACTCACCACAATGCATGTATATCATGTTTTATACTGTAGTCACATCCAGAGCAGCACTCACCGCAATGCATGTATATCATGTTTTATACTGTAGTCACATCCAGAGCAGCACTCACCACAATGCATGTATATCATGTTTTATACTGTAGTCACATCCAGAGCAGCACTCACTGCAATGCATGCATATCATGTTTTATACTGTAGTCACATCCAGAGCAGCACTCACCGCAATGCATGTATATTATGTTTTATACTGCAGTCACATCCAGAGCAGCGCTCACCGCAATGCATGTATATCATGTTTTATACTGTAGTCACATCCAGAGCAGCACTCACCACAATGCATGTATATCATGTTTTATACTGTAGTCACATCCAGAGCAGCACTCGCCACAATGCATGTATATCATGTTTTATACTGTAGTCACATCCAGAGCAGCACTCGCCACAATGCATGTATATCATGTTTTATACTGTAGTCACATCCAGAGCAGCACTCGCCACAATGCATGTATATCATGTTTTATACTGTAGTCACATCCAGAGCAGCACTCGCCACAATGCATGTATATCATGTTTTATACTGTTGTCACATCCAGAGCAGCACTCGCCACAATGCATGTATATCATGTTTTATACTGTAGTCACATCCAGAGCAGCACTCACCACAATGCATGTATATCATGTTTTATACTGTAGTCACATCCAGAGCAGCACTCACCACAATGCATGTATATCATGTTTTATACTGTAGTCACATCCAGAGCAGCACTCACCACAATGCATGTATATCATGTTTTATACTGTAGTCACATCCAGAGCAGCACTCACCACAATGCATGTATATCATGTTTTATACTGTAGTCACATCCAGAGCAGCACTCACTAAAACGCTGTTATAACATGTCTTATTCTTTTGCATCAAGCCTTTCTAATCCAGGCGCAGCCAGAGCTGCGCTTACAATTCTGCTGTTGTATGTATATATATATTTTCTTTGTTCTCCAGACACATCAAGAGCTATGCAGAGTGAACAGTAATCCAGCTCGTCACAGCCAGGAAAGAGGTACAGTTGTGAATGCAGCTCTGGATGTGACTGGAGTATTAGACATTATTTATAGAATTATTGAGCAAGCTGTCCTGAGCTAGTCCCATTCGCACAGCTGACAGTTTGTTACAATGTATCAGTGCAGGTGGTGTAATTAGAACAGCCCCCTCCTCCAGATTGCTCTCTCAGCCGCTCCGCCTGTTTCCTACACGTATATAATGTATAGTGCACCTCCTGGACGGGCCCCTTCTGAATTCGGGCCCCGTAGCAGCCCCCTCCCCTGCTTTCACTATAGCTACGTCCCCTGCAGATAAGAGTTAATGCCCACGCCCAACGTAAGGGCTCCGTGCCCGTGCTGCGGACCGCAATTTGCACGGGCCCCGACCGCGGGGCAGCCGATCGCGGACCCATTAACTTGATCCAGTGCTTCCGTTCCGTGACTCCGTTCCGCATCTCCTGGATTGCGGACCCTTTGAAGTGAATGTGTCCGCGATCTGGGGTGCACATGGCCGATGCCCGTGTATTGCGGACCCCCTGTATGCGGGCCGCAATACGGCCACGGCCGGGAAGTGTCAGTCTGTTTAGCTGACAGAGGACGGTCTAGACTGGATCCAGTTATGGCGGCGGAGGCGGGCGTGTCGGATTGTGTAACGCACACCGCTGTGTATATAGAGGGGGTCCGGTCACCTGCCAGCCCCGGAGGGAGGTGCTGGGTCAGAGGACAAGAGCCTACAGTCCAGGAGAGGAGGTGCTGGGTCAGAGGACAAGAGCCTACAGTCCAGGAGAGGAGGTGCTGGGTCAGAGGACAAGAGCCTACAGTCCAGGAGAGGAGGTGCTGGGTCAGAGGACAAGAGCCTACAGTCCAGGAGAGGAGGGTGGACGGAGCAGTAGACCCCTGAATGTAAGAGGTAGGGGGTCAGGGGTGGGCACTATCTTAAAGGGGCCGTGCAGTCTAAACCTTCATCGTGTAGTGAAAATTTCTGCAGCTTTCTAATCAACACTGTGTTTCCTCCATTATCAAGATCTCTGCTTGCTGTCACTGAGTGGAGCTCATTTATACCTGGAGGCTGTCCAGAGCCAGCCCTGCATCTACAGCTGAGGGTTTGTTACAGTGTATGAGTCTAGTCTATCCTCTATCTACAAACACTGCAGCTGCACAAATCTCTTGCCTGATGGTTTGTTACAATGTATCAGTCTGGCTGTTCATCTCACGGAGGGCCTGAAGGCAAACCATCTCCCTTCCATGTCAGGCCCTGTTCACACTTGGCAACTTTTCCTTGTTTTTCTAGAACATGGTGGATTTCCTCCTGCCCCCCCCCCCCCCCCCCCCCCCCCCCTCCCGGCCTTGACAGGTTTTACATAGGTCCCTGTGACGGTGAAACAGAATTGTGAATGCAGCTCTGAATGTGGCTGATGTATGTCATAGCACAATTCTGAATTAGCTTGGGTTGTGGCCAGAGCATAAGACAATAGGTAACAGCAGAATTGTAAATGCAGCTTTGTATGTGACTAGAGCATAAGACATAATATATCAGCAGGATTGTGAATGAAGCTCCAGATATGACTAGAGAAGAAAGCATGATTTAACAGCAGAATTGTGAATGCAGCTCTGGATGTGACGGGAGTATAAGACGATATGTAAAAGCAGAATTGTGAATGCAGCTCTGGATGTAACTGGAGTATAAGACGATATGTGACACCAGAATTGTGAATGCAGCTCTGGATGTGACTGGAGTATAAGACAACATGTGACACCAGAATTGTGAAAGCAGCTCTGGATGTGACTGGAGTATAAGACAATATGTGACACCAGAATTGTGAAAGCAGCTCTGGATGTGACTGGAGTATAAGACAATATGTGACACCAGAATTGTGAATGCAGCTCTGGATGTGACGGGAGTATAAGACGATATGTAAAAGCAGAATTGTGAAAGCAGCTCTGGATGTGACTGGAGTATAAGACAATATGTGACACCAGAATTGTGAAAGCAGCTCTGGATGTGACTGGAGTATAAGACAATATGTGACACCAGAATTGTGAATGCAGCTCTGGATGTGACGGGAGGATGATGTAGCTCAGGATAAGTAAATGACTATCAGGCGTCCTCATGCAGATGTGTGCGGATGTAGTGGCGTCATACAGTGCACATTGATATCATGCACCTGATGGTGTCATTACCGCTGGTCGCCTGTAGGGCGGCGCTGTGTAACATCACTTCTCCCTCTCCATAGGTCGGGGCAGGGGGAGGCCGAGATGTCCCTCATTTGCCTGGCGGACTTTGAAGCTTACGCCAAAGATAATTTACCTAAAGCCACATGGGAGTATTACGCCGCGGGGGCAGACGATTGCGGCACCCGGGATGACAACTTACTTGCCTTCAAGCGGTAACTATATAAACCTAGAGGTTGTCAGTGAATGGTGGGTAATGGCTGACATGAGGTTTGTGCTCCACAGGATTCGACTGAGACCCCGGATGCTGCGAGACGTGTCCGTAACGGACTCCAGAACCACCATCTTAGGAACCGAGATCAGCTGCCCCATCGGGATAGCACCTACCGCCTTCCACTGCCTGGCCTGGCCAGACGGAGAGATCAGCACCGCCAGAGGTAGCAGCAGCGCTACTGAGAAGGGGTTAACATACATCATATACAATACAGGAGAGGACCCTGCCCACAAGAGCTTACAATCTACAAGGGAAGGGGGTGGCGGTACATGCTGCTCATGTGGCTGTGTGGTGGCGGCATGCTTGTAATCAATATAAAGCTATATGTGGCCCCTGCTGTACATATATAACTATATACAGGAGATGCCCAGGTTATACCAGCTGTACATATATAACTATATACAGGAGATGCCCGGGTTATACCAGCTGTACATATATAATTATATACAGGAGATGCCCAGGTTATACCAGCTGTACATATATAATTATATACAGGAGATACCCAGGTTATACCAGCTGTACATATATAACTATATACAGGAGATACCCAGGTTATACCAGCTGCACATATATAATTATATACAGGAGATGCCCAGGTTATACCAGCTGTACATATATAATTATATACAGGAGATACCCAGGTTATACCAGCTGTACATATATAACTATATACAGGAGATACCCAGGTTATACCAGCTGTACATATATAATTATATACAGGAGATGCCCAGGTTATACCAGCTGTACATATATAACTATATACAGGAGATACCCGGGTTATACCAGCTGTACATATATAATTATATACAGGAGATACCCAGGTTATACCAGCTGCACATATATAATTATATACAGGAGATGCCCAGGTTATACCAGCTGTACATATATAACTATATACAGGAGATGCCCAGGTTATACCAGCTGTACATATATAATTATATACAGGAGATACCCAGGTTATACCAGCTGTACATATATAATTATATACAGGAGATGCCCAGGTTATACCAGCTGCACATATATAACTATATACAGGAGATGCCCAGGTTATACCAGATGTACATATATAACTATATACAGGAGATACCCAGGTTATACCAGCATGGTCCATATCACTATATACAAGGAGATGTATAACTTATACCAGCTGTACATATATAATTATATACAGGAGATACCCAGGTTATAGCAGGTGTAGATATATAATTATATACAGGAGATACCCAGGTTATACCAGCTGTACATATATAATTATATACAGGAGATGCCCAGGTTATACCAGCTGTACATATATAACTATATACAGGAGATGCCCAGGTTATACCAGATGTACATATATAACTATATACAGGAGATACCCAGGTTATACCAGCTGTACATATATAACTATATACAGGAGATGCCCAGGTTATACCAGATGTACATATATAACTATATACAGGAGATGCCCAGGTTATACCAGATGTACATATATAACTATATACAGGAGATACCCAGGTTATACCAGCTGCACATATATAATTATATACAGGAGATGCCCAGGTTATACCAGCTGCACATATATAACTATATACAGGAGATGCCCAGGTTATACCAGCTGTACATATATAACTATATACAGGAGATGCCCAGGTTATACCAGCTGTACATATATAACTATATACAGGAGATACCCAGGTTATACCAGCTGTACATATATAATTATATACAGGAGATACCCAGGTTATACCAGCTGTACATATATAATTATATACAGGAGATGCCCAGGTTATACCAGCTGCACATATATAACTATATACAGGAGATGCCCAGGTTATACCAGCTGTACATATATAACTATATACAGGAGATGCCCAGGTTATACCAGCTGTACATATATAACTATATACAGGAGATACCCAGGTTATACCAGCTGTACATATATAATTATATACAGGAGATACCCAGGTTATACCAGCTGTACATATATAATTATATACAGGAGATACCCAGGTTATACCAGCTGTACATATATAATTATATACAGGAGATACCCAGGTTATACCAGCTGCACATATATAATTATATACAGGAGATGCCCAGGTTATACCAGCTGTACATATATAACTATATACAGGAGATGCCCAGGTTATACCAGATGTACATATATAATTATATACAGGAGATGCCCAGGTTATACCAGCTGTACATATATAATTATATACAGGAGATGCCCAGGTTATACCAGCTGCACATATATAATTATATACAGGACATGCCCAGGTTATAGCAGCTGTACATATATAATTATATACAGGAGATGCCCAGGTTATACCAGCTGTACATATATAATTATATACAGGAGATACCCAGGTTATACCAGCTGTACATATATAATTATATACAGGAGATACCCAGGTTATACCAGCTGCACATATATAATTATATACAGGAGATGCCCAGGTTATACCAGCTGCACATATATAACTATATACAGGAGATGCCCAGGTTATACCAGATGTACATATATAATTATATACAGGAGATGCCCAGGTTATACCAGCTGTACATATATAATTATATACAGGAGATGCCCAGGTTATACCAGCTGCACATATATAATTATATACAGGACATGCCCAGGTTATAGCAGCTGTACATATATAATCCCTGGTGGTCTAGAGTACTGAATGGGGCTGAGCTGCAGTATTTTCCATTGTGTCGGTAGAATAATAATGGATCGCTGGAGCATTGTTGCCCCTAGTGCTAATGGTTAAATCCCTGGTGGTCTAGGGTAGTGAAGGGGCACATGTTACAGACCATGGAGGACTAGGGTGGTAAAGGGGATAATGGTTAAATCCCTGGTGGTCTAGGGTAGTGAAGGGACACATGTTACAGACCATGGAGGACTAGGGTGGTAAAGGGGATAATGGTTAAATCCCTGGTGGTCTAGGGTAGTGAAGGGACACATGTTACCTACCATGGGGGACTAGGGTGGTAAAGGGGAAAATGGTTGAATCCCTGGTGGTCTAGGGTAGTGAAGGGGCGCATGGTACGTTGCTAATGTCTTTATTGACAAGGATTTTCCAGTTTCATCTGATGTTGTGTTTTGCAGCGGCCGAGACTCAGAATTTATGCTACGTGGCGAGCACCTACTCCACCTGCTCTGTGGAGGAGATAGTCGCCGCCGCCCCCGCTGGTTTCCGCTGGTTCCAGTTGTACATTTACCGGGACCGTAAGCTGTCCGAGCAGCTGGTGCACCGGGTGGAGGCGCTGGGCTTCAAGGCGCTGGTTCTGACTGTGGACCTTCCATACACCGGCAAGAGGAGGAGCGACATCCGTAATAACTTTCGACTTCCTCCTCACCTCAAGGTTAAGAACTTTGAGGGAGTTTTCAAAGTAAGTGCAGCTTCCCTGGTGTCTGGTGGGTTTATTATACTATCCCTGGTGTCTGGTGGGGTTTATTATACTATCCCTGGTGTCTGGTGGGGTTTATTATACTATCCCTGGTGTCTGGTGGGTTTATTATACTATCCCTGGTGTCTGGTGGGTTTATTATACTATCCCTGGTGTCTGGTGGGGTTTATTATACTATCCCTGGTGTCTGGTGGGTTTATTATACTATCCCTGGTGTCTGGTGGGTTTATTATAATATCCCTGGTGTCTGGTGGGTTTATTATACTATCCCTGGTGTATGGTGGGGTTTATTATACTATCCCTGGTGTCTGGTGGGGTTTATTATACTATCCCTGGTGTCTGGTGGGTTTATTATACTATCCCTGGTGTATGGTGGGGTTTATTATACTATCCCTGGTGTCTGGTGGGGTTTATTATACTATCCCTGGTGTCTGGTGGGTTTATTATACTATCCCTGGTGTATGGTGGGGTTTATTATACTATCCCTGGTGTCTGGTGGGGTTTATTATACTATCCCTGGTGTCTGGTGGGGTTTATTATACTATCCCTGGTGTCTGGTGGGGTTTATTATACTATCCCTGGTGTCTGGTGGGGTTTATTATACTATCCCTGGTGTCTGGTGGGGTTTATTATACTATCCCTGGTGTCTGGTGGGGTTTATTATACTATCCCTGGTGTCTGGTGGGGTTTATTATAATATCCCTGGTGTCTGGTGGGTTTATTATAATATCCCTGGTGTCTGGTGGGTTTATTATACTATCCCTGGTGTATGGTGGGGTTTATTATACTATCCCTGGTGTATGGTGGGGTTTATTATACTATCCCTGGTGTATGGTGGGGTTTATTATACTATCCCTGGTGTCTGGTGGGGTTTATTATACTATCCCTGGTGTCTGGTGGGGTTTATTATAATATCCCTGGTGTCTGGTGGGGTTTATTATAATATCCCTGGTGTCTGGTGGGTTTATTATACTATCCCTGGTGTCTGGTGGGTTTATTATACTATCCCTGGTGTCTGGTGGGTTTATTATACTATCCCTGGTGTCTGGTGGGGTTTATTATACTATCCCTGGTGTCTGGTGGGGTTTATTATAATATTTCTGGTGTCTGGTGGGGTTTATTATACTATCCCTGGTGTCTGGTGGGGTTTATTATACTATCCCTGGTGTCTGGTGGGGTTTATTATAATATTTCTGGTGTCTGGTGGGGTTTATTATACTATCCCTGGTGTCTGGTGGGGTTTATTATACTATCCCTGGTGTCTGGCGGGGTTTATTATAATATCCCTGGTGTCTGGTGGGGTTTATTATACTATCCCTGGTGTATGGTGGGGTTTATTATACTATCCCTGGTGTATGGTGGGGTTTATTATACTATCCCTGGTGTATGGTGGGGTTTATTATACTATCCCTGGTGTCTGGTGGGTTTATTATACTATCCCTGGTGTCTGGTGGGTTTATTATACTATCCCTGGTGTCTGGTGGGGTTTATTATACTATCCCTGGTGTCTGGTGGGGTTTATTATACTATCCCTGGTGTCTGGTGGGGTTTATTATACTATCCCTGGTGTCTGGTGGGGTTTATTATACTATCCCTGGTGTCTGGTGGGGTTTATTATAATATCCCTGGTGTCTGGTGGGGTTTATTATACTATCCCTGGTGTCAGGTGGGGTTTATTATACTATCCCTGGTGTCAGGTGGGGTTTATTATAATATCCCTGGTGTCAGGTGGGGTTTATTATAATATCCCTGGTGTCTGGTGGGGTTTATTATAATATCCCTGGTGTCTGGTGGGGTTTATTATACCATCCCTGGTGTCTGGTGGGGTTTATTATACTATCCCTGGTGTCTGGTGGGGTTTATTATACTATCCCTGGTGTCTGGTGGGGTTTATTATACTATCCCTGGTGTCTGGTGGGGTTTATTATACTATCCCTGGTGTCTGGTGGGGTTTATTATACTATCCCTGGTGTCTGGTGGGGTTTATAATAACCTCCCTGGTGTCTGGTGGGATTTATAATAACCTCCCTGGTGTTAGTGTTTCCTTTCTCCCTGTTTCTTTAGGAACATTGTGGCCCCGACAATTACGGGGTCCCGGACAACACTCTGGACCCGTCCATTAGTTGGAAGGATATTCATTGGCTGAGAAGTCTGACCCGTCTGCCGATCATCATCAAGGGAATTCTGACCAAGGAGGATGCGGAGCTGGCGGTGAAACATGGAGTGCAGGGAATCATTGTGTCCAACCACGGGGGGCGCCAGCTGGACGGAGAACTGGCCACGGTACATATACCACGTATCTGACCACAGGAGGCTTCTGGGAAATGACGTTATCTGCCCCCAGATATCATTTATTCTTATTGGAAGGTTGAGGCACAAAGTGCGAAATTTATCATGAGAAACCAGTGGTAATCACACCCAAGCTGCTGCTCCTACCCTTTTATCATGCTTTACACTGCAGCTCTGCTCCATTGGGTTTATGATCCTTGACTTTAACTTCCCTGTGTTGTAGGTAGTCGGCAGTCATTATCATATTTTATAAAGAAAAATTATCCCCAGTACTTTACACTGCAGCTCTCTATTTATCCTAATTACTTTACACTGCAGCTCTCCATCTGTCCCCAGTACTTTACACTGCAGCTTTCCATCTATCCTCCATACTTTACACTGCAGCTCTCCATTTTTCCCCAAAACTTTACACTGCAGATCTCCATTTTTCCTCAACACGTTACACTGCAGCTCTGCATTTATCCCCAGTGCTTTACACTGCAGCTCTCCATCTATATACATTACTTTACACTGCAGCTCTGCATTTGTCCCCAGTGCTTTACACTGCAGCTCTCATCTATATACATTACTTTACACTGCAGCTCTCCATCTATACACATTACTTTACACTGCAGCTCTCTATCTATACCCATTACTTTACACTGCAGCTCTTCATTAATCCCTATTACTTTACACTGCTGCTGTCCATCTATACCCAGTACTTTACACTGCAGCTCTCCATCAATCCCCTTTACTTTACACTGCAGCTTTCCATCTGTCCCCAGTACTTTACACTCCAATTTTGCATCTATGTACAAAGCTTTACACTGCAGCTCTGCCTATCCCTAATGCTTTACACTGCAGCTCTGCTCTCCTGCTTGTTGTCCACGTATAATAATTTAGGATCTGCACTTACCAGCCACGCAGGGGTCCCAGCACCCGATGGTGGTCTCATGCCGGTGGGGGGCTTGTCTTCACAGATCGACGCCCTGTCTGAGGTAGTGGAAGCGGTGCAGGGTCGGACCGAGGTGTACATAGACGGGGGGATACGGACGGGGAGCGACGTCCTGAAGGCGCTGGCCCTGGGAGCAAAGTGCGTGTTCATTGGACGCCCCATTGTCTGGGGTCTGGCGTACAAGGTGAGAGGTCGCCCTTCACGGTCCATAGTGACAGCAGATATTGGGGGGCACTCATTACACTCTGTCTTATCTCAGGGCGAAGAAGGTGTCCGGGGGGTGCTGCAGATCCTGACTGACGAATTCCGGCTGTCCATGGCGCTCTCTGGTGAGTCTGTGGGCCCTAGAGCTTACAATCTAACCCGTGCAGAACCAGACGTATAATAATGGGGCCGCCCCTCCCCCAACACTCGCACAATTCTGGGAAATATAAAAATTGCACTTGGCGGAGCGCCATCTGGTACAAGGCCATGCCACGGCTGGGACACCCCCGGCGGGCGTGACATCCACTCGACCCAGGCCCTGATTGTAATGGATCTGGAGACCTCATCAAAGGTGGTAACATTCCGATAATCTGGAACTCTCAGAATGGCCAGGTGCTGGATTAGCGGTGCTTTAGCCTACCTAGGCCGGGTTCTGGTCATTGACACCTGCCCGGCTGGACCATCAGGTCACCACCGGCTTAATGCCAGATTATCGGGTTGTCTGGAGCATCTGGTTCCGGACTGCAGGAATTCCGCTCTGTACTTATTCTTCCCTTCTGCTCTGCAGGATGCCGGAACATTTCTGAAATCAACCGAAACCTCGTCCAGTTCTCCAGACTCTGAAAGTTCTCACAGCCGAGAACCGAAATGTGAAATCAACAGAATCCTCAAGATGCTGGAAGATTATAATGATTATGATGATTATGCGCCCCCAATGGAGACCCCTATAAATGGTCCCCCCCTCCATGGAGACCACTATAAATGGTCCCCCCCTCCATGGAGACCACTAAAAATGGTCCCCCCACCCCATGGAGACCACTATAAATGCCCCCCCCCCATGGAGACCACTATAAATGCCCCCCCCCCCATGGAGACCACCATAAAAGGTTCGTCCCCCCCCCTCCATGGAGACCCCTATAAATGGTCCCCCCCTCCATGGAGACCACTATAAATGGTCCCCCCACCCCATGGAGACCACTATAAATGGTCCCCCACCCCATGGAGACCACTATAAATGCCCCCCCCCCCCATGGAGACCACTATAAATGCCCCCCCCCCCCCCCATGGAGACCACCATAAAAGGTTCGTCCCCCCCCCTCCATGGAGACCCCTATAAATGGTCCCCCCCCCTCCATGGAGACCACTATAAATGGTCCCCCCACCCCATGGAGACCACTATAAATGGTCCCCCACCCCATGGAGACCACTATAAATGCCCCCCCCCCCCCCCCCATGGAGACCACCATAAATGGTCCCCCCCATGGAGGCCACTATAAAAGGTTCGTCCCCCCCCCCTCCATGGAGACCCCTATAAATGGTCCCCCCAATGGAGAACCCTATAAATGGGCCCTTCCACCCCATGGAGACCCCTATTAATGAACTGTATGTAAGCCAAGAAAACTGTGGTGATTCATTGGACTTTAATCAGTACCTAGAACATGAGCAGATCATTCACCGGATCATTCATTCTGGATCAGTTCTCGACTGCTGGACACTGCAGCATCTGATTACCTGTAGATTCACCTATAAATTTACCCCATATCTGGGTGTACCTCCCTGGGCAGCCTGATACCTCATCTAGACAGGTGCTATTACTGGGTTCTAGGTCACACATAGAAATCTTATACAAAGCTCAGAGGAAAACTGCTAAATGATTAAATAAAGAAGAAAAAAGCTAAAGAAATGTTCATTCTTATTGGAGGCATTTATACCCTGGGGTCTAATAATTATTATACAGGCTAAGGGTGGAGCTCTGCCATAGACAGAGGTAATGGCGGAGTCTAGAACAAAACTCAGAGGAACGCAGATATACATCTAGAACATTCTTAGATGAATCCTATTACGTATATTTCGGGGGAATGGACTAGAATTTCATTAGATGACCACAAGGTTAATGAATGACTCTAGAACATCCTTAGATGAACACTATTATACATATTAAAGGGGTAATCTAGAACATCCTCTGGTAAATACTATTTAGATATTGAGGGCAATGACTAAATCTAGAGCATCCTCTTATTAACAGTTTAGTAGACCCCACAGGTCTATTATGTCTACCGATCATCTCTGTGATTGATCCTACAGAGGTATTGACCCAGTCTAGAATATATTCTGTCCTGCTCTATGATATAGGTTTTAGGGGCAGTAAGTGAATCTAGAACATTTTAAGACATAGGCTACAGAAGTAATAATGTAGCAGTAACCCAGACCTACACTATGAGGATACAGGGGTAATGACTGCACCTAGAACATCTGCAGATCCACTCCACGATCGATGGTGAAAGGGTTAACTAAGTCTAGAACATCCTCAGATGAACTCTATGATGCAATGCCTGAATGACTGAACATAGAATATAAAGGCTGTGGCAAGTCTAGAACATTCTGGAGCTCTATCACTGGGATCCACAAACGTTACAATTCCACAATATAAAGAATCAGCTCTCGTGGGGAACTTGGCATCAGCGGGCTCTTATCTGTCATGCCCCCTCCATACCACCTTCTTATTAGCCCACACAAGGACGCCGCTCAGGGTCAGTCAAGTTGCGAAAACTTTCAAGGTCTCCGGGTCCTTCGTGATGACACTTTCCTTTCTGTTTCTATTTCTCACTTTACTATGGAAGGTTCTCCATGAACACCAGAAAACAAATTACAAATGGGGGTGTACAGGGACCAAAGGGTTAATGAAGAGATGGGGTCAGCTGCACACCTGCTGAGATTTAATCTAGGAAATGGATAGGAGGTGGGCTGATGTATATGGTGTGCCACCAGGTGGTACCTCGATGGAATGCTCATAACAGTCTGCCATAAAAGTCAACAGGTGAAGTAACAGCTCCACCTGGAGTTCAGTTACTTACATAGTATGGCTCCACCTGGTGTTCAGTTACTTACATAGTATGGCTCCGCCTGGTGTTCAGTTACTTACATAGTATGGCTCCACCTGGTGATCAGTTACTTACATAGTATGGCTCCCCCTGGTGATCAGTTACTTACATAGTATGGCTCCACCTGGTAATCAGATACTTACATAGTATGGCTCCGCCTGATGTTCAGTTACTTACATAGTATGGCTCCGCCTGGTGTTCAGTTACTTACATAGTATGGCTCCACCTGGTGATCACTTACTTACATAGTATGGCTCCACCTGGTGTTCAGTTACATAGTATGGCTCCCCCTGGTGTTCAGTTACTTACATAGTATGGCTCCACCTAGTGTTCAGTTACTTACATAGTATGGTTCCACCTGGTGATCACTTACATAGTATGGCTCCATCTGGTGTTCAGTTACTTACATAGTATGGCTCCCCCTGGTGATCAGTTACTTACATAGTATGGCTCCCCCTGGTGATCAGTTACTTACATAGTATGGCTCCACCTGGTGATCAGATACTTACATAGTATGGCTCCGCCTGATGTTCAGTTACTTACATAGTATGGCTCCGCCTGGTGTTCAGTTACTTACATAGTATGGCTCCACCTGGTGATCACTTACTTACATAGTATGGCTCCACCTGGTGTTCAGTTACATAGTATGGCTCCCCCTGGTGTTCAGTTACTTACATAGTATGGCTCCACCTAGTGTTCAGTTACTTACATAGTATGGTTCCACCTGGTGATCACTTACATAGTATGGCTCCATCTGGTGTTCAGTTACTTACATAGTATGGCTCCCCCTGGTGATCAGTTACTTACATAGTATGGCTCCCCCTGGTGATCAGTTACTTACATAGTATGGCTCCACCTGGTGATCAGATACTTACATAGTATGGCTCCGCCTGATGTTCAGTTACTTACATAGTATGGCTCCGCCTGGTGTTCAGTTACTTACATAGTATGGCTCCACCTGGTGATCACTTACTTACATAGTATGGCTCCACCTGGTGTTCAGTTACATAGTATGGCTCCACCTGGTGTTCAGTTACTTACATAGTATGGTTCCACCTGGTGATCACTTACATAGTATGGCTCCCCCTGGTGATCACTTACTTACATAGTATGGCTCCACCTGGTGTTCAGTTACTTACATAGTATGGCTCTACCTGGTGATCAGATACTTACATAGTATGGCTCCATCTGGTGTTCAGTTACTTACATAGTATGGCTCCACCTGGTGATCAGATACTTACATAGTATGGCTCCATCTGGTGTTCAGTTACTTACATAGTATGGCTCCGCCTGGTGTTCATTTACTTACATAGTATGGCTCCACCTGGTGATCACTTACTTACATAGTATGGCTCCACCTGGTGTTCAGTTACATAGTATTGCTCCCCCTGGTGTTCAGTTACTTACATAGTATGGCTCCACCTGGTGTTCAGTTACTTACATAGTATGGCTCCACCTGGTGATCAGTTACTTACATAGTATGGCTCGCCCTGGTGTTCAGTTACTTACATAGTATGGCTCGCCCTGGTGATCACTTACTTACATAGTATGGCTCCACCTGGTGTTCAGTTACTTACATAGTATGGCTCCACCTGGTGATCAGATACTTACATAGTATGGCTCCATCTGGTGTTCAGTTACTTACATAGTATGGCTCCACCTGGTGATCAGATACTTACATAGTATGGCTCCATCTGGTGTTCAGTTACTTACATAGTATGGCTCCACCTGGTGATCACTTACTTACATAGTATGGCTCCACCTGGTGTTCAGTTACATAGTATGGCTCCACCTGGTGTTCAGTTACTTACATAGTATGGCTCCACCTGGTGTTCAGTTACTTACATAGTATGGCTCCACCTGGTGATCACTTACTTACATAGTATGGCTCCATCTAGTGTTCAGTTACTTAAATAGTATGGCTCCACCTGGTGTTCAGTTACTTACATAGTATGGCTCCACCTGGTGTTCAGTTACTTACATAGTATGGCTCCCCCTGGTGATCACTTACTTACATAGTATTGCTCCACCTGGTGTTCAGTTACTTACATAGTATGGCTCCACCTGGTGATCAGATACTTACATAGTATGGCTCCATCTGGTGTTCAGTTACTTACATAGTATGGCTCCACCTAGTGTTCAGTTACTTACATAGTATGGCTCCCCCTGGTGTTCAGTTACTTACATAGTATGGCTCCACCTGGTGTTCAGTTACTTACATAGTATGGCTCGCCTGGTGTTCAGAAACTTACATAGTATGGCTCCACCTGGTGATCACTTACTTACATAGTATGGCTCCCCCTGGTGATCAGTTACTTACATAGTATGGCTCCATCTGGTGTTCAGTTACTTACATAGTATGGCTCCCCCTGGTGTTCAGTTACTTACATAGTATGGCTCGCCCCCTTGGTGTTCAGTTACTTACATAGTATGGCGCCCCCTGGTGTTCAGTTACTTACATAGTATGGCTTCACTTGGTGTTCATTTAATTACATACGGTAGTATGGCGCCCCCTGGTGTTCAGTTACTTACATAGTATGGCGCCCCCTGGTGTTCAGTTACTTACATAGTATGGCTCCACCTGGTGTTCAGTTACTTACATAGTATGGCTTCACCTGGTGTTCAGTTACTTAAATAGTATGGCGCCACCTGGTGTTCAGTGTCCAGAGTGTATATATAAAACTTAACTGAATCATTTCTTAGAAAAGAGGATGGCCCTTTCTATAAATAATAAAAATAAGCAAAAAAGAAAACAGAAAGCTTCAATCAAGATAAATTTAAAATCAATTAGTAAATAGGAGGGAGATGATTGTGTAGTAGGAATAGTGGTGCACAGCGGCACCCAAGAGAGAAAAAACATTTCTCCTACCACTCGGTTGTCGCCTTGATTCTCCCAACAGGTACGATGAAAATGTCTAAACAGAGAAAGGAGGAAAATGTTGCAAACAGAAAAAACGTGGATGCGGCCTACCTAACCCTTCAAATGCCCTATGATGGGGTTGGCACGCCGGCCCTGATAGCCTAACCACAGAGCACCTGCCCTGACAAGGACGACCCCGTCTGGAACATTTTCCTAAATAAACTGGCCCTGATTAACCCTGTTCTAATTAGTCCCTACATGCATGTTTTGCCTTTTGAAAAAAAGACTTATCAGGGGAGATGTAAACTGGGCGTAGTGGGTGTAGTGGGAGAACGCAAGCACAGACCGCTCAACAGAGACCGAGAAGAGTTCAAAGAAAACAAGGC
The DNA here is from genome assembly GCF_905171765.1 of Bufo bufo. Taxonomy (NCBI): domain Eukaryota; kingdom Metazoa; phylum Chordata; class Amphibia; order Anura; family Bufonidae; genus Bufo; species Bufo bufo. Next base: position 5,806,789 of record NC_053391.1, read on the forward strand.
CAACTTTGATTTGAAGGACAAACCATGATTTATCTACTACTGAGACGGACCTGTCTGATGTGAACGTGAACAATGGGGGCCTCGAATAAGAACCACGTTAGAAACCCATATAGGAGAGGTAGAGGCAGAGGACTATCTTCAAGTTCCTTTTCTAATCTTTTAGACCAAAGGATAACTTACCCCCTGAGAAAGCGGATTTATCCAAATTATCTTCAGTGACATCTTCCCGAAACTGTACGAGAGAGGAATGGGATGCAATCACCTCCCTGATAAACGACTCCTCAATAACCATCAAACCTTCTGACAAGGGAGGAGATACCATGATCATGAATAGAGAGGATTATAAAACACGTGCCTGCAGATATTGAAGCATAGGACAACCTACGATATACTTACTTCCAACCCTTCTGATTCATATCTGATTGAGCTTAGGGATATCTTGTCAGAAGCTAAAACAAGGAATTTGGAGGAATTTCATTTTCTGTATCCTAAATTCCCAGTGATTGCTACATTTTACAGCTTACTAAAAATCCAAAAAAGGCCCTTGCCCCCTGAAAGGGAAGCCAATTGTCTCTGGGGTAGGCAGTATTGGCCAAAATCTGGGTAAATACAATGACCGTATCCTTATGCCTTTTGTGGTGTCTCTACCGTCATATACGAGAGACACAATGGACCTCCTCAAGAGATTGGATGGGATTACCATCGAGAAGGAATCCATCCTAGCCAGTATCGACGTGGAGGCCCTTTACTCACCCATCCCTCATGAGGCAGGGCTCCATGCTGTAAAATATTATTTCAGTATGACGGGACGCCAGTACATTGAGCATAACAACTTCGTCCTGAGACTCCTCCAATACTTGCTTACCCATAATTTCTTCTTCTTTGATGGGAAAATTTACCACCAGCTCAGGGGCACAGCAATGGGTTGTTCCTGAGCGCCAGCTTATGCAAACTTGCTCCTGGGCTGGTGGGAATCCACAATCATTTTCGGGGATACAGCTTCATCATGTACCGGGGACATTTCAATGTGCGCCCGGTACATTGATGATCTATTTATCATCTGGAATGATACACAATCTGCCTTCTCAGACTTTGTTGAGAATTTAAACAAAAATGATATCGGTCTGAGATTCACACATGAATCAAGTACAGAAACTCTCCCTTTCTTGGACATTTGCATTTCCAGAAAGGGATCTAAGGAATTATCTCCCGCCATCTATGGCAAAGCAACTTCAACCAGTTCTGTCCTTCACTGGAGCAGTAGTCATCCGACCCCTCTTAAGAGAGGTATTCCATGTGGACAATATTTACATCTACGTCGGAATTGCTCCGAAAAAACAGAATTTATCAGACAGGCAGATGACTTGAGGACTAGGTTTCTATCCAGAGGATACCCAGATACTGTACTGAGGACAGCCTATCAGTCAGCGTTCGCTACAAGCCATACAGATCTCCTGGTGCCTAAAAAGAAGACTCATACTGATCAAAAAATTCATCTTATTGCCACTTTTGATGGTGCTGTGGACCAAGCTAGGGGAATCCTTAGCAGACACTGGCCTATACTTCTCATGGACCCCGACTGTCACGGCAGACAGGATACAAGATACACAGGACCTAACAAACAAGTGTCTAGGCAAGAAGCTGGGGAATGGGGTCACCTCCTGACAAATCCCTACCAGCTCTCCCTAGACTGCTATGCCCACATTCAGACCCTGAAGGTGGAAATAAACTTGTCCTTGTGCCTGGGCTGAAGATTCCCTAGAATCCCTAAGATGGTGAAAGGGGGAAAGGGGTCTCTCTAACAGCCTAGACAGACAATCACAATAAAACAAAACCAACTTATCTTTTGCTGAGCAGGAACAGCCAATCCTTCCTTCCTTCCTCTGAACCAGACAGAAGCTATAACCCGCACAGGACACTGGGAGTGGGCGTAATTTAAACTCTTACCAATAACCCCACCCAGTGCACCTGAAGGGAGGCGGATACAGCTCCACTCCAAAGTCTACACATGTGCTGTGAACCTAGCAGACCTCCGCACATGACCTGAGCAGGGCATGACCCCGACACTAGGGATATCATCCATGATTATCCACAAATTACACTTAGAAGGGGCAGTAGTCTTAGGGACCTCCCAGAAGTGGAACTTGGCTGGACCACAAGTCTGAGGGCTGCTTCAGATGCAGTGGCCGTGTGGCCTGCAGCACTATACAGACAGGCAGATCTTTCTCCAGCACTAATTTGGAACGTACTTTTTCCATCAGAGATTTCATTAATTGTTGTCCCCGGGGGGTAATTTATAAAATCACTTGTGAGTGTCAAAAAGAATATATAGGTAAGACCAGACGGGAATTGCGCAGACGTATAGGGGAACACCAGACATGTATCCAGACATGTTCACGATCACCAGCAGGGCAACCCTAAGAGCATTTGCAACGGGCCCACTATCAGGGCGTCTGGGGTGTCCCTTGCCCCTTAGGAGGTTTCTACGAAATATGTCCATCTTATAGAGCAAGTAATCGTGACGCCAGTTGCAGTTAAGCAACGAGGACATGGAGTCCCCTTTGTAGATGGTAATGTTGGTACCCAGGGTAGGATTGCCAGAGTGGTGTAGAGTGGCCTACAATGTCTCTGTAGATGTTGTATACACGTGTCATGGTGCTCCTACCTGGATCCCAGACGTAGTATAGTCCGAAGCAAGTGCAAAAAAAGGTAGTTGAACGTGGATGATGAATAAGTAGACTAAATTGAGTCCAGACTTGTAGTAACGTTGGCATAAACGGTAGTCCAAACAGTTTCCAAACGTTATCTTGGTCATCAGCAGGTATTGGCTTAATCTGTAGCAGGAAAACACTCTCTGAAACAATCTCAGCTCTGCTATGCTAGCTGGAGTAAATAGGAACTTTCCTCTTCTGCTGGAACTTAGTTTAGCTGTCTGTAGTCTGTCACTTACTTTAATCCTAGGAACTTCTTGTCCTGGCTTTGGAGTACCTCAAGCTCTAGCTTCAGCTTTGATGAAGGCAATGCAAGCCCAGGAGGGGACAAGCAACCATGTAGATGTCGCAGGCAGGGCCTGCAGGCCTAGCAGAGCAGGGAGTGCTCTGCTAGCCGACACACAACCTCTCCCTAAGGAGGGCGGACTAGACACTGACTAACTAAACTTCTCCCTATCTAAAGAGGGCTGGAATGGAACTAGAAGGTTCCTCTCCAGAGAAAGTATTTCTGCTCAGATTTGCTGCCACCCGCTGGTGAACCAGGCACATTACATATTAACATTAGTTTTGCAAGAAAATGAATAATGCACATTGCAGGAAATGACAATAAATATCAGAGATGACACAGGATGCACTATCCAAGATAGTGGGGGTACAAAGGAGGTGGTAATGCCCACTCTGGGTCATTACACATTAGAATCATGGGCATAGAAGCAGTCCAACCCCCAACTCAAGGAGGAGATTGGGACCGGAAACTGTTACAACATGAGGCCCGCTGGACCTTTATCTTACGTACGGTCTCTCCCTTCGGTCTAAATGAACAGCTCAATTTTGGCCGCTTTATCTGAATTTGTACATGTGCGCTGTGCAGCCTTCATCTGTTATTTGTGGTTTGCGTACTGCATCTAGTCATACGATTTTTCCTCTTTGTATAGCGCACAAATTTGCTATATTTTTTTCCTCTCCTTTTCCTTTGGTCCTTTTTTGTAATCTCTTCACCTATGTTCTGTTAGCATTGATCCACTTTGTCTAGGATACCAGCCGTGCTCCGTGTTCCGGATCACCATATCCAGGCTTCCTAAATTATTGATACACCACAAATGCTACTTTCTCCATTACGCGACCCCGCATAGTGGATCGCGCTATTGACGGATGCTGGGAACGCGTCAACTCGGATCCGTCTCGCTCTGCATCCCAGGACGAAAAGCGAACCGCAGCATGCTGCTCTCCGATATGAGAACGGAACGGAATACATTTTGGAGCGCTCCGTTCTGTTCAGTTACGTTTTGTCGCCATTAACAATGAATGGGGACAAAACGGAAGCGTTTTTTTCCGGTATTGAGCCCCTATGACGGATCTCAATACCGGAAAATATCAACGCTAGTGTGAAAGTCGCCTTACTCTTCCCACAGCTAAGTCTCTGCACAGTGATCCTCTGCTCCAAAGCAGTGCATATTGTCACACTGCAGGCACCTACCTACCCACACTGTATACAGGACACCTACATACCTCCCCATTAGCAGTAGTGCCCTCCATAATGCTCCATAGTGCCCCCAGTAATATGAGGGGCCGCTTTACCGTATAGTGCTCCCAGTAGTTATAACACCCCCTGTATTGCCCCAGTAGTTATAATGCCCCCTCTAGTACCCCAATAATTATAACACCCCCTGTATTTATAATGTCCCCTGTAGTTATAATGTCCCCTGTAGCTCTAATGCCCCCTATAGTGCCCCTGTATTTATTATGCTCCCTGTAGTGCCCCTGTAGTTATAATGCCCCCGTAGGGCCCCCAATAGTTATAAAGTCCCCTGTACTTCTAATGCCCCCTTGTAGTGCCCCCAGTAGTTATAATGCCCCCTGTAGTGCCCCCAGTTGTTATAATGCCCCCATGTAGTGACCCAGTAGTTATAATGCCCCCTGTAGTTAACCCAGTTGTTATAATGCCCCCTGTAGTTCCCCCAGTTGTTATAATGCCCCCTGTAGTTCCCCCAGTTGTTATAATGCCCCCTGTAGTTCCCCCAGTTGTTATAATGCCCCCTGTAGTTCCCCCAGTTGTTATAATGCCCCCTGTAGTTCCCCCAGTTGTTATAATGCCCCCTGTAGTTCCCCCAGTTGTTATAATGCCCCCTGTAGTTCCCCCAGTTGTTATAATGCCCCCTGTAGTTCCCCCAGTTGTTATAATGCCCCCTGTAGTTCCCCCAGTTGTTATAATGCCCCCTGTAGTTCCCCCAGTTGTTATAATGCCCCCTGTAGTTCCCCCAGTTGTTATAATGCCCCCTGTAGTTCCCCCAGTTGTTATAATGCCCCCTGTAGTTAACCCAGTTGTTATAATGCCCCCTGTAGTTCCCCCAGTTGTTATAATGCCCCCTGTAGTTCCCCCAGTTGTTATAATGCCCCCTGTAGTTCCCCCAGTTGTTATAATGCCCCCTGTAGTTCCCCCAGTTGTTATAATGCCCCCTGTAGTTCCCCCAGTTGTTATAATGCCCCCTGTAGTTCCCCCAGTTGTTATAATGCCCCCTGTAGTTCCCCCAGTTGTTATAATGCCCCCTGTAGTTCCCCCAGTTGTTATAATGCCCCCTGTAGTTCCCCCAGTTGTTATAATGCCCCCTGTAGTTCCCCCAGTTGTTATAATGCCCCCTGTAGTTCCCCCAGTTGTTATAATGTCCCCTGTAGTTCCCCCAGTTGTTATAATGCCCCCTGTAGTGACCCAGTTGTTATAATGCCCCCTGTAGTGACCCAGTAGTTATAATGCCCCCTGTAGTTCCCCCAGTTGTTATAATGCCCCCTGTAGTTCCCCCATTTGTTATAATGCCCCCAGTTGTTATAATGCCCCCTGTAGTGCCCCCAGTTGTTATAATGCCCCCTCTAGTTCCCCCAGTTGTTATAATGCCCCCTGTAGTGCCCCAGTAGTTATAATGTCCTGTAGTGCCCCAGTAGTTATTATGCCCCCTGCAGTGCCCCTGTAGTTATAATGCCCCCTGTAGTGCTCCAGTAATTATAATACCCCCTGTGACGAATACCGTACCCCGTCGGACATCAAATACGTAGAGCGAGCGAGATACGGTATGGTCACTGGTTACCAAGGCTTGAAGTTACGCCCTCCAGAGGAGCAGGTAAGGTCAGCTTGGTACAGTTTACACAGACACCTCCTGTCCACACGGGCACAGAGGGGCAACAAGCTGAGAGAGCCTTTTCCCTGCAGCACGTTCTCAGCCCGGGTAATCTGCCACCAGCTTCTTGTTTGATATAAACCCGGTCCACTAACGGGATTATATAGGTTGAGAAACCAACCTGCAGTAGCATGTACCCAGGCCGAAACACGGACGTGGGGATTCGTGATCGAGATACAAGATAGCACAAGATAAAATTATATATTTAATTGCCTTAAAGAGGACCTTTCACCGATTCTTACCCTATGAACTAAGTATACATACATGCGGAGCGGCGCCCGGGGATCTCTCTGCACTTACTATTATCCCCGGGCGCCGCTCCGTTCTCCTGCTATGCCCTCCGGTATCTCCGTTCCCTAAGTTATGGTAGGCGGAGTCTGCCCTAGCGCTGGCCAATCGCATTGCAGAGCTCACAGCCTGGGAGAAAATAACCTCCCAGGCTGTGAGCTCTGCGCTGCCATTGGCCAGCGCTAGGGCAGACTCCGCCTACCATAACTTAGGGACTGGTATCTCCGCCTACTATAACTTAGTGAGCGGAGATACCGGAGGGCATAGCAGGAGAACGGAGCGGCGCCCGGGGATAATTGTAAGTGCAGTGAGATCCCCGGGCGCCGCTCTACATGTCTGTATAGTTAGTTCATAGGGTAAGAATCGGTGAAAGGTCCTCTTTAAGGGCTCACTAGACATAACACAATATACACAGAAACTACACTGCTCAAAAAAATAAAGGGAACACTTAAACAACACAATGTAACTCCAAGTCAATCGCACTTCTGTGGAATCAAACTGTCCACTTAGGAAGCAACACTGAGTGACAATCAATTTCACATGCTGTTGTGCAAATGGGATAGACAACAGGTGGAAATTATAGGCAATTAGCAAGACACCCCCAATAAAGGAGTGGTTCTGCAGGTGGTGACCACAGACCACTTCTCAGTTCCTATGCTTCCTGGCTGATGTTTTGGTCACTTTTGAATGCTGGCGGTGCTTTCACTCTAGTGGTAGCATGAGACGGAGTCTACAACCCACACAAGTGGCTCAGGTAGTGCAGCTTATCCAGGATGGCACATCAATGCGAGCTGTGGCAAGAAGGTTTGCTGTGTCTGTCAGCGTAGTGTCCAGAGCATGGAGGCGCTACCAGGAGACAGGCCGGTACATCAGGAGACGTGGAGGAGGCCGTAGGAGGGCAACAACCCAGCAGCAGGACCGCTACCTCCGCCTTTGTGCAAGGAGGAACAGGAGGAGCACTGCCAGAGCCCTGCAAAATGACCTCCAGCAGGCCACAAATGTGCATGTGTCTGCTCAAACGGTCAGAAACAGACTCCATGAGGGTGATATGAGGGCCCGACGTCCACAGGTGGGGGTTGTGCTTACAGCCCAACACCGTGCAGGACGTTTGGCATTTGCCAGAGAACACCAAGGTTGGCAAATTCGCCACTGGCGCCCTGTGCTCTTCACAGATGAAAGCAGGTTCACACTGAGCACATGTGACAGACGTGACAGAGTCTGGAGACGCCGTGGAGAACGTTCTGCTGCCTGCAACATCCTCCAGCATGACCGGTTTGGCATTGGGTCAGTAATGGTGTGGGGTGGCATTTCTTTGGAGGGCCGCACAGCCCTCCATGTGCTCGCCAGAGGTAGCCTGACTGCCATTAGGTACGGAGATGAGATCCTCAGACTCCTTGTGAGACCATATGCTGGTGCGGTTGGCCCTGGGTTCCTCCTAATGCAAGACAATGCTAGACCTCATGTGGCTGGAGTGTGTCAGCAGTTCCTGCAAGACGAAGGCATTGATGCTATGGACTGGCCTGCCCGTTCCCCAGACCTGAATCCAATTGAGCACATCTGGGACATCATGTCTCGCTCTATCCACCAACGTCACGTTGCACCACAGACTGTCCAGGAGTTGGCAGATGCTTTAGTCCAGGTCTGGGAGGAGATCCCTCAGGAGACCGTCCGCCACCTCATCAGGAGCATGCACAGGCGTTGTAGGGAGGTCATACAGGCACGTGGAGGCCACACACACTACTGAGCCTCATTTTGACTTGTTTTAAGGACATTACATCAAAGTTGGATCAGCCTGTAGTGTGTTTTTCCACTTTTTAATTTTGAGTGTGACTCCAAATCCAGACCTCCATGGGTTAAAAAATTTGATTTCCATTTTTTTATTTTTGTGTGATTTTGTTGTCAGCACATTCAACTATGTAAAGAACAAAGTATTTCAGAAGAATATTTAATTAATTCAGATCTAGGATGTGTTATTTTTGTGTTCCCTTTATTTTTTTGAGCAGTGTATATACAGTGGTCTGAGTGGTAAATACAGATGGCGTGGTACAAACAGGGTTAAGCAAAACAAAAAGGTCGGTTTTCCAGGTACATGAGTTCTTTGGGTTGTGATGAGTTCTTAGCTGTATTCACATGGGAGGCAGTGATGTCAGCAGGTTGCAGGTACCTCTAAACACATGGCACGATGTGACCCCCTTTAAGAGAAAGACACGCCTCCTTGCTGGCACAAGCCTTTTAACCTGTAGCTGGCCCCTCCCCTCCAGGCCTCTGGGAGGGGTCCACTGCCCCCTCTGCTGGGGCTAGCAGCAAATGAGCCTGAAAACCAATTAGGGCTCATGGTTCCAGACCAGAATGTTGCAGGGAGGTGGTTCTGGGACCAATGGATCCGCCTGGGTTCCGGCTACCAATATAGTCCAAGCATGGTACAGTTATTTGGTTTCTGTGGGGAGATATGTATATCTCCCCTCCCTTGCATCCCACCACCAAACTATGACCACGGGCCTGTTCATCGTGGCCACAGGGACACAAATATTATTAATTATCAAAGCGCAATTCATTCCAAAGCACTGTATATCTGAAAAGGGGTATACATACATAACACAGACAATTGCACTAAGCATGAACAAGATGAGTTACAAACTGGTACAGAAGCATAGGGCCCTGCCCGCGAGGGCTTACAATCTACATGGTATGGGAGAAGGACACAGTAGGTGAGGGTGAAGCTGGTCATGGCGGTATAGAGGCAGCAGGGTCACTGGTTGGAGGCTTGTCTGAAGAGGTGGGTTTTAAGGTTTCTTTTGAAGGATTCCACTGTCGGTGAGAGTCTGATATGTTGGGGCAGCGAGTTCCAGAGTGTGGGGGATGCACGGGAGAAATCTTGGAGGCGATTGTGGAAAGAGGTGAGGAGAGGAGAGAAGGAGGTCTTGTGATGATCGGAGAGTGCGTGTGGGGATGTATCGGGAAGTAGCTCAGAGATGTAGTGAGGGGACAGGTTGTGGACGGCCTTGTATGTATTTGTTAGTACTTTGAAGTGAATTCGCTGGGCAATGGGGAGCCAGTGAAGGGATTGGCAGAGGGGAGAGGCAGAGGAGTAACAGAGTGAGAGGTGGATTAGTCGGGCAGCAGAGTTGAGGATAGATTGGAGGGGTGTGAGAGTGCTAGATGCAAGGCCACAGAGGAGAATGTTGCAGTAGTCTAGGCGGGAGATGATGAGGGCATGTACAAGCATTTTCGCTGATTCAAAGTTGAGGAAAGCGCGGATGCGGGAGATGTTTTTGAGTTGGAGGCGGCAGGTGGTGGAAAGGGCTTGGATGTGTGGTCGGAAGGAGAGGGCAGAATCCAAGGTCACTCCAAGGCAGCGGACTTGGTTGAACGGGGAGAGTATGCAGCCATTGATCGTGATAGATAGGTCTGTTGGGGGGGTTGAGCAAGATGGGGGAAAGAGGATGAATTCTGTTTTATCCATGTAAAGTTTTAGAAAGCAAGAGGAGAAGAAGGAGGATATAGAATATAGACATTGTGGGATTCTGGATAGTAAGGTGGTGATGTCTGGACCAGAGAGGTAGATCTGTGTGTCGTCAGCATAAAAGTGATACTGAAAGCCATGGAACTCTGTGAGATGTCCCAGGCCAAAAGTGTAGATAGAGAAGAGCAGGGGTCCTAGGACAGATCCTGGCGGGACACCAACAGAGAGGGAATGAGACGAGGAGGCGGTGTGAGAGTGAGAGACGCTAAACGTCCGGTCTGTGAGGTATGATGTGATCCAGGAGAGGGCCAGGTCAGTGATGCCAAGAGATGAGAGAGTTTGTGACAGAAGGGAGTGGTCAACAGTGTCGAAGGCAGAGGACAGGTCAAGGAGAAGGAGGACAGAGTAATGGAGAAGGCAGAGGACAGGTCAAGGAGGAGTATTGTTTTTTGTTCCTGGCTGTTATTAAGTCATTGGTGAGGCCAGTCTCAGTGGAGTGGTGGGGTCGGAAGCCAGATGGTAGGCGGTCAAAGAGGGAGCAGGAGGAGAGGTGAGAGGACAGGTCAGAATGGACATGTTGCTCAAGTAGCTTTAAAGGAATATGGAAGAAGTGATATGGGGCGATAACTGGACAAAGCAGATGGGTCAAGTGAAGGCTTTTTGAGGATGGGTGTAAAGGTAGCATGTTTAAAAGCAGAGGGGAAGACACCAGAGGTTAGTGATAGGTTGAAGAGATGAGTTAGGGCTGGGATAGACACTGTGGTGAGGTTAGGGATGAGGTGGGATGGGATCGGGTCAAGTGCACAGGTGGTGAGATGTGATCTGGAGAGAAGAGTGGAGAGTTTTTCTTCAGTAATGGTGGAGAAGCGGGTTTTGGGAGAAGAGGACTCAGCAGTTGTGTAGAGGGTCTGTGGGGACTGTGTAGTGAAGCTTTCTCTGATGTTGACCATCTTATGTTTGAAGTATGAGGCAAAGTCCTTAGCTGAGATGAGAGTAGGGGGTGGGGGCGCTGGGGGACGGAGAAGGGAGGTAAAAGTGTTAAATAGTTGTTTAGGGCTGTGGGACAGGGAAGATATGAGAGATGAGAAGTCGCCTGTTTCCCATCAGCGAGTGAGGATTTGAATATGAGGAGGGATTGCTTGTATGCGGTAAAGTGATCCTTAGGGTGGGATTTCTTCCATCGCCGATCAGCAGCCCTGGAAGCTTGACTGAGTTTTTTGGTCAGGTTGGTGTGCCAGGGCTGTCTGTTGATTTTTCGGGTTTTGTTGTGTGTGAGGGGGGCAACAGTGTCCAGAGCTGTACTTATGGTGGTGTTATATAGGGTGGTGGCAGCATCTGGGTCTTGGAGGGAACAGATGGTAGAGAGTGGGAGAAGAGAGTCAGAAAGCAAGCGAAAGTCGAGATGTTTAAGGTTCCTGCGGGGGTGTGCTAGTGTGTGGACCGGGGGAGCAGCAGAAGAGACCAGTGAAGAGAAGGTGAGTAGGTTGTGGTCGGATAGGGGGAGAGGCGAATTAGAAAGGTTAGATAGGGAGCAGAGGCGGGTAAAGATAAGATCCAGAGTGTGACCATCTCTGTGGGTGGGAGCTGAAGACCACTGTGAGAGGTCGAACGAGGAAGAGAGTGACAGGAGTTTAGAGGTGGCTGAGTGGCAGGTGTCAATAGGGATGTTGAAGTCACCCATGATGATAGTGGGGGATGTCGGCAGAAAGTGTAGAAGCCAGGTGTTAAAGTGGTCAAGAAAGATGGTGGCTGGGCCTGGGGGGCGGTAAATGACAGCTAGTTGAAGGTTGGAGGGAGAGTAGATGCGAACAGAGTGTACTTCAAATTAGGTGAGCGTAATGGAGGGTGGCAGTGGAGTTGGGCTGTAGGAGCAGGTGTCTGATAAGAGAAGACCAACTCCTCCACCATGTTTGCAGCCGGGGCAGGGGGTGTGAGTGAAACGAAATCCACTATAAAAGAGTGCAGCAGAGGAGGAGGTGTCAGAGGGTGTCAGCCATGTTTCTGTGAGACCCAGAAAGGAAAGTTTTCGAGAGATGAAAAGATCATGAATGTAGGACAGTTTGTTACAGACAGATCAAGCATTCCATAATGCTGCTGCAAGAGGAACCAAAGGAGCAGGGGTAAGAGGAATGGTTATTAGGTTTAAGGGGTTGTAGAAATTTGTAGAAGGAGATTTGAACTGAGATGTAGAGGTGATAGTGGGGATTTGCTGAGGGGGGCCTGGATTTGGAGAGATATCACCAGCAAGAAGGAGAAGCAGAGAAAGTGTTAGTAGGAGAGAATAAGAGATGGCAGGAGGTATCTGTGTGTGCTTGGGAAGGAAGTGTTTTACGTTGCAAACAGGTTTGTGCAAGCGGTCAGATGAGATGGTAAGATGAAGGGAGAGAAGAATAGTTCCTTGCTGGGTGAATGGATGTGGGGGTATTTCAGGAGGTTTAGGAAAAGTGGGAAAATTGAAACATTGTTTGCATTAACTATTTCTGTAATTACCTTTGGTCCCCTTCTGGTGACATTCTGGTATAATTCAGTATGTGCACTTGAAAGATGTTGCATGTAGAAAGACCAAGGCCTGGAAGACCTAAGAACTTAGATTTATACCACTCAGTGTTCAATCAGGTGTGACCAAGAGGGGAGGGGGCTACATATGGCCTAATCAAGAAGGACCAGATACAGGGGTGAAATAGTCAATGTAAACAAATATTCAATAAATCCAGCAGTGAAAGAGACATTAAAGTTCAATGTAGACATACCAGGGAATGAGAAGGAAAGATGAAGGGTGTGGACAATATCAGACTGTGGAAAAGCTGGGTGCAGCAGTTATCTTCAATGTAGACATACCTGGAGAGGAGAGAATTGGGCGATGGTCAGTAGGCAGTGATGACAAAGTGGAATCCATATCCATAATATTACATTCTGGGATAATTCAGCATGTGCACTTAAAGAGTTGCACTTGAAAGATGTTGCATTTGGAACCATATGTATCTGGTTTATGTCTGTAATGGACGGGCGATTCATAATTCCTGACCAATGGAGTCACCCTGACTGAGCATGACACAGAGGCCACAATTACTGGCATCAGTCGGTACTATAAACGGCCATGTGAAGTCGGCGCCTGGAAGGCTGTCTTGCAGTCGTTTGTCCAATCGACTGCGGAGGGCAGCTTCTTCCTGGTGCGGTCCGTCAGGGGCCTCACCATGCTACTATAGTGGGGCGCGAACCCCCTATAGTACCCGGCGGTGCCCAGGAAGGACATCACCTGGTTCTTGTCTCAGGGGTGAGCCAAAATGTGCTGGCATCCACTCTCCCGGGCTCCGGTTACAAAGCTTCCCCACCTGCCCGGACCTCTCGCTTATGCCCAGCTGGCACTTTCCTGGCGTAATGGTCAAGCCTGCCTGGCAGATCTGCCCGAGCATCTGTGCCAGATGCTTTCGGGATCCTCCCATGAAGGACTGAAGATGGCAATGACCTCCAGGTACGCGGCCGCATACCCTTCAAGTCCCTTAAGTAGCTTGACCATCCGCCTAGAAGTGGCAGGGGCATACTCCATGCCCAACAGCATCTCGGTGGACTCAGGCTTTTTGGTGAACATTTCCTGGAAGGGGCGGCATTCCGGGAGGGCACCTTCCTCCCTCTCATGATGCGCCTGCATCAGGTTCACGGGGAAGGCCTTCTGCCTTCCCCGGGAGTGGTCCAGGGTGACCAAGTACATCCTGGCATTGAGCCGCTGGTGCGTGAGGTACGGGCCTTCCCAGGCCGCCTGAAGCTTGTCCTGAGGTACTGGAACCAGTATCCACGCTTGCTGACCCACCTGGTGGGTCCTCTCACAAGCCTTCTGGTCATACCCCTGCTCCTGGTCGGTCTGGGCCTGCCCCATACTGTCGTGCACCAACCGCGACAAGGCCTGCGCCTTCTCCTGGAAGTGCATGACACACTCAATGACCGACACCCCAGGGGTGGCTACGTCTCCCGTCCAGGCCTCTGTCTTAGTGGCCCCTGGGTATCTGGCCATCGGAATTTCATGCGCACCCCACAAAAACTCTGCACTAAACGGATAGGGTACCACAAATTGTCGGTCCCTAGGCCATGCCTTTCAAGCTGGCGCTAGCCTTTAATGCCACCTGAAACCCCTGGTGGGACGTGGCCAGAATAGACTAAACTACCACGTCCCCTGTCAGTTCTACTACCTGCCGGTCCCTAGGCCACGCCTCCGGTGAGCCCTGCTGGACCGTGACCCGGCACAGCCGTCCTTGGTCCCAGACCACCCGCTCGAGGTCTGAGTCCGAGGGAGGCGGTGCCGCTTGCTCCTTTAGAGCGTTTAGGCTGGCGTCAGCCACTAACGTCGCCTGAAACCCCTGACCGGACGTGGACAGAATAGACGAGACTGCCACGTCCTCTGTCAGGTCCCTGCGACCTGTCTCCTGGCCTCCATCGGACTCGGAAGCCACTTGGTCAGAAGGGGGAAAGCCATTAGACCCCTGAGGGGCCCCAGCACTCCCACTGCGCGTGACAGCAACTATGGCCGCTGCCACCGCTGGTAGTGCCTGCTTTCCCTCAGCTCCTGACCAAGTCGCCAGTCCAGACGGACTAACCTGGCCCTCTGACATCCCAGTTGTGGAGGAACCCTGCACTGAGGCTTCACCTGGCAGGTTCTCCTGGGACAGCCCTGACCTCATTTGCATCCTCCTCCCCCGCAGCTGTCTGCCCCCTGCTTGTCCCCTCAGTCACCACACCGGAGGACAACAGGTCCCAGCATGCTTGCTGGCCACACCCTGGGGCCTCAGCACAGCTGGCGTGAATGACCCCCTCCCCACTAAGGGGAGAGACACACATTACATCCCCCACCCCCACAATCCCCATCAACAGGCATGTTAGGTACATTCACAGTATTATCGGGGGGGGGGGGGACATTACATCACATTCTGGGGGATAGGACCTCGGGGTGTCAGCGGCCACGTACTTAGACACAAGCCGCCCCAGGTCCGTCCCCAGCAGAACACTGGCGGGGATATTTGAGGATACCCCCACCTCCCTTACTCCTCGACCGGCGCCCCAGTCCAAATAGACCTTGGCGACGGGCAGCGACGGTTCTACTCCTCCGATTCCGGAGACAGTATGGGATCTCCCGGGCATTAATTAATGGGGTGCCACCAGTTCAGGCCGTACCAGTGTCTTCTCAGCGCCGGTGTCTCTAAGTCCCATGGCCACGGCCTGGCCCACGGTGACCGGTTGAAAATTGTCAAGCGACCTCCCACCACCCGCCCCCCACACACAACACAGTGGACGGTTTCCAGGTCGATGACTGGGACGGGTCCCTTGGGCGCTGTGGACACGTGGCCTTGAAGTGTCCTGGCTGCTTATAGAGGTGGCAAAGTCTGTGTTCCCCCACCGACGTGGAAAGTAAAGCCGGGGTCGGTGCCCACTTAGGCCTAGGGGCAGAGTGTGTCTTACCCCCTCTCCAGCCGACAGGTTTCCGGGCCTCCGAAGTCCTGCTGTTGGTGTACTCATCCAGGGCTGCTGTTGCGGAGGCCCCCTTTGGCTTTTGGTCACGGACGTACTGCTGGAGGTCCTCCGGGCAATTCCACAAGAACTGCTCTGTGGTGATGAGCTCCTTCAGCTGCTGGACGGTGGTGAGCTCCAATCCCGTGTTCCATTGGTCGACCGCTCTCAGCAGGGCCCACATGTGAGTCCTCTGGGAAGGACCCCGCTGCAAACTTCTGAGCTTCTTCCGGTACGACTCAGGGGTTAAGTTATACTGCCGGACCAGAGCCTGCTTGTGCAGCGTACTCAAGTTAGGTGTAGAAATGTTCCTGGGTGTTGTAGTGCAATAGACACTAACCTGAGACGGCTGACTCTCTGCAAGGGCAGGTGATGATGAGAAATGTTCGTGACGCCAGTGCCAATTAAACGGTGGCACGCCGTTTGCTGATAGCAGGAATAATTGAGGAACCACGTGATGTTAAAGCAGAACTCAAACTTTAGTAGTCATCATATAGGGACATTAACGGAAACGCAGTTCCTTTGCAGACAGTTGATTTTCGGTACAGTTGATGCAGGCAATATATGTATAGCAAGGTGACTTCAGAGTGTTAAACACAGGACTTGCAGTACAGGAGCTTGCACTCTATTCCTGACTGATCCTGGAACATAGAAACTCTTCTCCAAGGCCCAATACCCTAGCTCTGGCGTATATCCTTGGTTTTATCTTTATCAAGTACCTCCTCTGTTGTCTTGAGTACCTCTTGCTTTTCTGAGCTTTGCCTCTGTCTCTCTCTCAGCTTCCTCAGACTCTTTAACTGAGGTATTCCTGCTTCTGCATAGGTGAACTCAGGAGGGGAACCTTCTCTTTGAATCTGGAACCCGGTTACAGGGACAGCAATACCCTCTCCTGGTCTGCAGGCTTCCGGCCTGGACTTGACTCTGACATTGTCTAGTCTCCAACTACAACTCTAGACTGACTTTCCTTTCCCTGACTGGGCCTTATATAAACTAGGGCTCCCTAGCTCCCTCTAGTGACTAAGAGCTGAAATGACACCCCTAGCAGGCCTGTACATGCAAGTGTCACAGTAACAGGGAAATACATAGCATTACATTACATGACATTTTATAAAGATGACATATACCAACTTCCCCATAATTAAGGAGGGACGACAGCACACCAAGTGACCCTTCTGTAGTGACGGGCATTACAGTTCCCGTACACTACATACCCCACTGCTTTAAGCTGAGTACGACCTCGTACTCCATCAGGGCTCGCCCAACTGGAATCTCTACCTGAAACAGACAAAAGAGACATGCAGGCATACATACATGTAATCCATCTGCATTTACATTTACATCAGGTCCAATTGGCAAAGGTGAAGGGTGGTGACAAGGGGCGTCGTTCTCTTTTCCTCAGGATAGTGAATGGAACGGGGGCGCTGACCTGGCACAGCGTAACATTATAACCAGGATAGTCCATGACAATGAATAAGTCCATGATAGAACAGCAAAATAGATAAAACAGTATAAAAGTTCTTGGAGGCTCAAAGAACAAACATGAGTCCGTACCCAGGTTACTTTCCTATTAAATCACAGAGGCTCTCGTGCGGTGGAGTCCATCTCTGGGCACATTTCCTTTAAAAGAGCAAAAATCTCAGAGGCTCAGGTTCTTTTGAGTCTGTCTCCGGGCACGGTTCCTTAGTATCAAGTTGCACAATAAAATTGTATAATAGAAAACAAGTGCTGTAATACCCCTGATCAACCTGAAAAGGGGGTTAAGGGTAAAAGGTGCAACTCAGGAACAGGCACAACTTGGCGTGGGGTAGCAAAAGCAGGCAGGAGGTCCTGGAAACAAACGTAGTTTTGTTGACTTTATTACTTCAGTGGTTAACACCTACCACTGAGCCGTGGATAAACTGGCAGCAGCAACAAACGACCAGGAAACATAGGACTCCTGTCCTGGAAGGGTTAATAACACCATTCCTTGGTGAAATAAATCAAAGGCCTAGCAGGCTGATTCACAGGGGTATGTCATCATTACCCGGCTCTGCTGGCAAGTACGGCCTGTAGTAGTCCTCTACAGGAGGATGGGCCCACATAACGGTGTCAGGGGGCAGCTGCAAGGTAAAGGGGCCCCTAATAGGTATTGGCCCCATGGGCCTAGGGGTAAACCCTTGGGTGGACCGTACTGGTCCCGGCATGATAATTGTGGGATGTAAGACAGTTGGTACCGCCGCCGCAAGCGGTCCGGTGGGCTCGGTGCAGCAACTCACAGGAATAACGGGTCTTCCTTGGGGCCTTGACGGAGCAACATTAGCAGACGGTGGTTTACGGGTGGTGACAGGCACCCTTACCTCGTCCTTCTTTGGCGGCGTCTGGATCCTGGCGGTCGCGATCTTGCGCAGCTCCCGCAACTTCTCCTCCAGCCGGACAATCTGTTCACCGATGCTCTCCGTGTCAGAGTCGCTGTCATCTGCTGGCGCCGCCGGCGCAGGTACAGTCACCGATGGCGCGGACTTGGCCTCTGCAGGTTCTGGCGATGCGTCGGGTCTCCGACCCCTCCGGATGTTCTCAAAGGTATTGCAAAGTCCTTTTAAGTTTTCCATATCTTGTATGGTCTTCTCCCGACGAGGCAGCTCGGGGGAAGGATAGGGGCTCACCCATTTTTCCAACACGGTTGGCTGCCAGAAGACGTTAGGCCCAAAGAAGGAGCTCCGCTCCTGGAAGGCGTGATGGGCCGGCTCTGGAGAGCGTTCCGGTTCCCGCTCGCAGCCAGAGTAGTCTTCTTCTGCCTCCCAGTCCTCAGGTTCTCGCTTGGGACGGGTCACAGCAGTTGCATAAGGGCCTCTCAGGCTCTCGGCAGGGGTGTACTCCACTTCCTCTCCCTCGCGGAGGCTGTGCTGATAGGAAGGGAGGTAGTCTCTCTTGACAGATCTTCTGTTAACATATAAGTCTCTGCCAGTCAGGTAATCTTGTATGAACCCGTAGCCACGGGTTTTGTCAAAGGACACCACCACTCCCTTTCTCCTTTCCAGGCGGGGTTGGGTGTTGGTGTGTCGTTCATGGATAGTCTTGGTCAACTCTTCATAGTAGATCTTGGTCTTGGTATTCCGCTTTATAGCGGCCTCCCGGATCTCCGCCATTAGTGAGGACCATTTGAAAGAGGGCTGAAAGAAGTCTCTCCAGGAGCCATAGCAGGGCTCTGGTTCTTTCTCCCTTGGGCGGCAGGCGGGTTTCTCCGGTCCCGGAGAGTAGGCCGGTGGAGCCTCTTCTGGCTCTACACCAATATCATTCATTTTTGGGATCTCAGGCGCGGACGTTGCAGCAAAGCTCTGTTTACTCTCCAACATGCTCGATCCTTCTCTGGAGAGCGATAGGGTGGTGCCAATAAGATCAGCCAGCTCCTCCCATTGCACTGGGAGGCCGCCCCCCAGGTATTCCAGCATATGGAAGGCGGAGTCCATGCTGGCCGACATGCAAATGTCCAGATAAGCAGTGGCGCCTGACCTTGAACTCCTTCCCGCTATTTCCTCAGAAAGGCGCCAATTTTTCCCGCCTTTTCGGGATGAAGATGACGCAGCAGCTATTTCAGTAGCCTCAGCGGCCATCTTTGGTAGAAACGCTGTCTATTCACTGACAGCAAGCAGGATGATGAAAAGTCCATAAAACCACACTCCAATGCGGCGATTTTCTTCCTCTTGATAGCGCAACACTGCACAGCGCTTTTTAGAGGTTTTAGGGACACTTTGGGTATGTTTTTCAGTCCACAAAGTCCACTTTAAATAAAACAGGCAATATGTCACTTTGGTCACAGGGCAACTGTATAAGGCACAAAGTTCACGCTTCTTGCACTAGAAAGCGTGCGTATCCTGTTCGTGACGCCAAAAGAGAGGTGCAGCGTACTCAAGTTAGGTTTAGAAATGTTCCTGGGTGTTGTAGTGCAATAGACACTAACCTGAGACGGCTGACTCTCTGCAAGGGCAGGTGATGATGAGAAATGTTCGTGACGCCAGTGCCAATTAAACGGTGGCACGCCGTTTGCTGATAGCAGGAATAATTGAGGAACCACGTGATGTTAAAGCAGAACTCAAACTTTAGTAGTCATCATATAGGGACATTAACGGAAACGCAGTTCCTTTGCAGACAGTTGATTTTCGGTACAGTTGATGCAGGCAATATATGTATAGCAAGGTGACTTCAGAGTGTTAAACACAGGACTTGTAGTACAGGCAGCTTGCACTCTATTCCTGACTGATCCTGGAACATAGAAACTCTTCTCCAAGGTCCAATGCCCTAGCTCTGGCGTATATCCTTGGTTTTATCTTTATCAACTACCTCCTCTGTTGTCTTGAGTACCTCTTGCTTTTCTGAGCTTTGCCTCTGTCTCTCTCCCAGTTTCCTCAGGCTCTTTAACTGAGGTATTCCTGCTTCTGCATAGGTGAACTCAGGAGGGGAACCTTCTCTTTGAATCTGGAACCCGGTTACAGGGACAGCAATACCCTCTCCTGGTCCGCAGGCTTCCGGCCTGGACTTGACTCTGACATAGTCTAGTCTCCAACTACAACTCTAGACTGACTTTCCTTTCCCTGTCTGGGCCTTATATAAACTAGGGCTCCCTAGCTCCCTCTAGTGACTCAGAGCTGGAATGACACCCCTAGCAGGCCTGTACATGCAAGTTTTACAGCAACAGAGAAATACATAGCATTGCATTACATGACATTTTATAAAGATGACTTATACCAACTTCCCCATAAATAAGGGGAGACGACAGCACACCAAGTGACCCTTTTGTAGTGACGGGCATTACAGTCCCCGTACACTACACTTGATGTCCTCATAGCTCAGGACGGTCTCGCTGGGCAGGTACCCAAATATTTCAAGGGCTTTTCCCCTGAGAAGTGGCGTTAGGAATTTGACCCACTGGTCCTCCGGCAGCTGGAACTGATGGCAGGCCGTCTCAAACACCAACAAGAAAGTGTCCAAGTCCCCATCTTTGTCCAGTAGGAAGAAGTCCTCCGCCCGCAGTTTTGGAATCCGGACCTCTGGAGACTCACATCGGGGGCTGCTGGAGTTGGAGCTGGAGCACTCGCAGCTGATGCTCACGTCGTTCTGCAGCTGCCATGAGGATCTTATAGAAAGCCTGGTCTCCGGCCTGGAGATGGTCTAGGGCAGCCTGTAGGAGAGGCCTGCCTGGCTGGGGGATGGGCAGGTGGAGTGCGGCCCACCGCGGGCCTCACTGCCGGCAACTGGCTCCTTGGGGAGCTTTGGCTGTGCTCCCCTTCGCCTTCAATAAAGTTGCCGTCCACCTCCTCTCGGCCCCGGCAGTGGCGTAGCGTGGGTTGCCAGCACCCGGGGCAAGCCAAAAATTGCGCCCCCCCTACCCCAGGCACGCCCCTTTTAACAGATACTGTAGTAGATCACCTGCAGTCCTATGTAACACCACAGATAACACAGTGATAACTCTCTGAGTACAGATAATGTAGTAGATATCACCCGCAGTCCTATGTAACACCACAGATAACACAGTGATAACTCTCTGTGTACAGATAATGTAGTAGATGTCACCTGCAGTCCTATGTAACACCACAGATAACACGGTGATAACTCTCTGAGTACAGATAATGTAGTAGATGTCTTCTGCAGTCCTATGTAACACCACAGATAACACAGTGATAACTCTCTGAGTACAGATAATGTAGTAGATGTCTTCTGCAGTCCTATGTAACACCACAGATAACACAGTGATAACTCTCTGAGTACAGATAATGTAGTAGATCACCTGCAGTCCTATGTAACACCACAGATAACACAGTGATAACTCTCTGAGTACAGATAATGTAGTAGATGTCACCTGCAGTCCTATGTAACACCGCAGATAACACAGTGATAGCTCTCTGAGTACAGATAATGTAGTAGATGTCACCTGCAGTCCTATGTAACACCACAGATAACACAGTGATAACTATCTGAGTACAGATAATGTAGTAGATGTCACCTGCAGTCCTATGTAACACCACAGATAACACAGTGATAACTATCTGAGTACAGATAATGTAGTAGATCACCTGCAGTCCTATGTAACACCACAGATAACACAGTGATAACTC
This sequence comes from Bufo bufo, assembly GCF_905171765.1. NCBI lineage: Eukaryota > Metazoa > Chordata > Amphibia > Anura > Bufonidae > Bufo > Bufo bufo. The sequence continues at coordinate 5,828,006 of NC_053391.1, forward strand.
TCTGAGTACAGATAATGTAGTAGATGTCACCTGCAGTCCTATGTAACACCACAGATAACATGGTGGTAACTCTCTGAGTACAGATAATGTAGTAGATGTCACCTGCAGTCCTATGTAACACCACAGATAACACAGTGATAACTCTCTGAGTACAGATAATGTAATAGATGTCACCTGCAGTCCTATGTAACACCACAGATAACACAGTGATAATTCTGAGTACAGATAATGTAGTAGATGTAACCTGCAGTCCTATGTAACACCACAGATAACACAGTGATAATTCTGAGTACAGATAATGTAGTAGATGTAACCTGCAGTCCTATGTAACACCACAGATAACACAGTGATATCTCTCTGAGTACAGATAATGTAGTAGATGTCACCTGCAGTCCTATGTAACACCACAGATAACACAGTGATAACTCTCTGAGTACAGATAATGTAGTAGATGTCACCTGCAGTCCTATGTAACACCACAGATAACACAGTGATAACTCTCTGAGTACAGATAATGTAGTAGATGTCACCTGCAGTCCTATGTAACACCACAGATAACATGGTGGTAACTCTCTGAGTACAGATAATGTAGTAGATGTCACCTGCAGTCCTATGTAACACCACAGATAACACAGTGATAACTCTCTGAGTACAGATAATGTAGTAGATGTCACCTGCAGTCCTATGTAACACCACAGATAACAAAGTGATAATTCTGAGTACAGATAATGTAGTAGATGTAACCTGCAGTCCTATGTAACACCACAGATAACACAGTGATAATTCTGAGTACAGATAATGTAGTAGATGTAACCTGCAGTCCTATGTAACACCACAGATAACACAGTGATATCTCTCTGAGTACAGATAATGTAGTAGATGTCACCTGCAGTCCTATGTAACACCACAGATAACACAGTGATAACTCTCTGAGTACAGATAATGTAGTATATGTCACCTGCAGTCCTATGTAACACCACAGATAACACAGTGATAACTCTCTGAGTACAGATAATGTAGTAGATGTCACCTGCAGTCCTATGTAACACCACAGATAACACAGTGATAACTCTCTGAGTACAGATAATGTAGTAGATGTCACCTGCAGTCCTATGTAACACCACAGATAACACAGTGATAGCTCTCTGAGTACAGATAATGTAGTAGATGTCACCTGCAGTCCTATGTAACACCACAGATAACACAGTGATAACTCTCTGAGTACAGATAATGTAGTAGATGTCACCTGCAGTCCTATGTAACACCACAGATAACATGGTGGTAACTCTCTGAGTACAGATAATGTAGTAGATGTCACCTGCAGTCCTATGTAACACCACAGATAACACAGTGATACCTCTGAGTACAGATAATGTAGTAGATGGGTGTGAGGCCCCAGAATTCAGAACACGCACAGTGTGACCTGAAGTCTGGGGCCGAATGCGGCAGGGTCGGCCATATTCTCAATCTCCTCCCCCAACCCTACTGTGAAACAGATATGTGCATGGACATTATTATTACAGTATAATACCGCCCCATACCTGTTACATCCAGTGACGTCTCCTGTGATGTAGACTCTCCTCGACGTCTTCATTCAGAGATAATGATGACACCTTCTTTCAGCCGCTTCTCGTCTCTGCAGAGTTTCACAGAATTTTTTTTAGGTTCCTCACTTTACTCTCATCCTCTCCTTCCTGGTGTCTCAACACTGTCATCCTGCTGCCCCCAATACTGGGCTAGAGCCAGACAGATAGTCCCCCATTCCTCATAATATTATTTCCCCTGTATAGTATAATGTCCCCCTCTTTATTAATAATATAATGTCCCCTCTTTGTTATTAAAGGGTTTGTCACCCCATTAAACCGTTTTGTTTTTTTTCTTTACTAATAATCCCTATAGTGCGATCTCATGATACATAAGCAAATTAATCATTTTGGTTCAGTAGAATTTGCTAAAAAGCGATTTTTAAAATATGCTAATTACCTCTCTACCAGCAGTAGGGCGGTTACTTGCTGGTAGCAGCCGCATCCTCCGATGGTAATGACGCCCCCTCCGCATGCTGATTGACAGGGAAGGGAATCGTTCTCTGCTGGCGCTGTTAGAATTTGAAATCTCGCGCCTGCGCCGTACCTGTCTTCAATCGGCGCAGGCGCACTGAGAGGCGGCCGCTCGCTCGACCGCTCCATTCTCAATGCGCCTGCGTCGATGACGTCATCAAGTACACCCGGAAGAGAAGACGCCGGCATCGCTGGAAGGAGGCGGAGAGTCTGGTGACGTCGCTGGATGCTCGAATCAGGTAAGTATGTAGATAATAAGCATGCTGCCAGTTATTAACACTATACCACCAACGATTATTAATAATAAATCTCTTCCGGGTGTACTTGATGACGTTAATTTGCTTATGTATCATGAGATCGCACTATAGGGAATATTAGTAAAGAAAAAAAAAAAAAACGGTTTAATGGGGTGACAGAAACCCTTTAATAATAAAGAGGGGGACATTACATTAATACTAATGTATTGGCCCCCTATTTATTATTAATATAATGTCCCCTCTTTGTTATTAATATAATGTCCCCCTCTTTATTATTAATATAATGTCCCCTCTTTGTTATTAATATAATGTCCCCTCTTTGTTATTAATATAATGTCCCCTCTTTATTATTAATATAATGGCCGCCTCTCCCCTAATCACACAGGGTGGGACTCTGCACTCAGGGACTGTCACTCACTCTGGGCCGCTTGAATCACTGCCCGGAGTCTGGACTTCAGTTCTGCATCTTCTTTCTTGCTCCGACTACTGGCTCTGCACTCTGCCTTTCCAGCCTGGAGGTGGGCGGAGCCTATCGGGAACTGCCGTGCATGCCCCGCCCCCTCTCCCCTCCTCACTCTGCTCTGCAGCCGGACGCTGTGTGAAGAAAAAAAAACACAGCGTCAGGCTTGATTTAACTTGTGCCAGCCCAGCGGACAGCCGCGCCCCCCTGCAGTGTGGCGCCCGGGGCAACGGCCCCCCCCACGCTACGCCCCTGCGACCCCCTATCTGGACTGTGTCCTCCCCGCCACCATTCATAGCATCGGCCATCTCCTTAGCCTTACTTCTTGTGATACTGGCCATCATTGCCACGGATGGTCACTGACACAGACTGCCACCTGATGCCCACACACCTTATTGTATCTGCACTCAGACTGTCTAGTGTTGAGCTGATCTTAAGACTCCAGCGGCAAAAGCTACTGCTGGTCGTCTTTAGTGTCTGGGAGTATGGGTCTCACACTCGCACACACTAGTATCTCGATCCCACTTTGCTGCCACCAATATGTGACCGAATACCGTACCCCGACTGACGTCGGACGTCAAATACGTAGAGCCAGCGAGATACGGTATGGTCACGGATTACCTGGAGGAGCAGGTAAGGTCAGTCTTGGCACAGTTTTCACAGACTCCTCCTGTCCACACGGGCACAGAGAGGCAACAAGCTGAGGGAGCCTGGTCACTGCCCCAGTGAAACAGCGCTCCCTCAGCCCGGGTATACTGCCACCAGCTTCTCGTATTCACATGGGAGCAGTGATGTCAGCAGGTTGCAGGTCCCTCTAAACACATGGCACGATGTGACCTCCTTTCAGATAAAGACACGCCTCCTTGCTGGCACAAGCCTTCTGCTGGGGCTGGCAGCAAATGAGCCACAAAACCGATTAGGGCTCATGGCTCCAGAACAGAATGTCGCAGGGAGGTGGTTCTGGGACCAATAGGTCCGCCTGGTTTCCGGCTACCAGTAGAGTCCAAGCATGGTACCGTTATTTGGTTTCTGTGGGGAGATATGTATATCTCTCCTCCCTGGCATCCCACCACCAAACTATGACCATGGGCCTGTTCATCGTGGCCACAGGGACAAAAATATGTATCTGGTTTATGTCTGTGATGGACGGGCGATTCATAATTCCTTATGAATCGCTGGTTCCATGATGTCTCATGATGTTCATTGAACTGGGGAATGGCCTAGACCCCTGCAGGGAAGCTATTCTGCAGGACCCATGCGTTCTAAATGGAGGTGAGAAATTGTAAACAAAGGTGGCCTGCTAGATGTTCTCTGCCATTTGGCTGGGCTTTGAATCAGGGCCCCCCTGTGGAGTTCACTACCTCTGCTATTTGACAGCAGATGGCTGGTGTGGGAACATGGCTGACAAATATTAATCCATATTCCTCACACCCCCTGTAGTGCCCCTGTAGTTATAATGGCCCCTGTAGTGCCCCAGTAATTATTATACCCCCTGTAGTTATAATGGCCCCTGTAGTGCCCTAGTAATCATAATGCCCACTTTAATGCCCCTGTAGTTATAATGCCCCCTGTAGTGCCCCTGTAGTTATAATGCCCCCTGTAGTGCCCCTGTAGTTATAATGCCCCCTGCAGTGCCCCAGTAGTTATAATGCCCCCTGTAGTGCCCCTGTAGTTATAATGCCCTGGACCTTATAGTTCCACCAATGTGACAAATAAAACAAAAAACCTCGCACTCCCACCCCCACCGCTGTCTGCAAGCAGACATAACCTCTTCTGGCCTGTGCCAAATTGTCTGCTTCCCGATGCAGGCGACGTGATGATGTCATCACACAGTCTGTGCCATTGATCCTTCCTCTTATAGCATACTGCCAACTCCACCCAGTTCATATCCATACACGTCCAATCCTGCCCAGTTCCCACAGTGCCCTTTCAAAGTAGTAATGCCCAGATTGTGCCCCCTCACAGTAGTAATATCCACATTGTGCCCTGTGGGGTTTCGCTCTGGTAGATAGGCTAAGCGGGCGCAGTAAAGAGGCAAAAGACAAGTGCTTAACGCAAAACGTCAGTGTTTGTTCACACTTGAGGCAAATGCACAGAACGGCAGTAACTCCGCAGTCTTGGTGTTAGTTCACACAAATTGTTAAAGGGTTTCTGTCATCCCACTAAAGTGATTATTTTTTTTTTTGGGGCTAGTTAAATTAGTTATATTGCGATCTATGAAAATATAATTGTGTTACTTACTTTGATCCAGCAGTTTCTTCCAAAAACGAACTTTTATAATATGTAAATCAGGTCTCTACCAGCAAGTAGGGCGTCTACTTGCTGGTAGCTGCCGCAGAAAACCGCCCCCTCGTCGTGTTGATTGACAGGGCCAGCCGGGATCTCCTCCTCTGGCTGGTCCTGTCGGCATTTCAAAAATTGCGCGCCTGTGTTGATTCGGCGCAGGCGCTCTGAGATGAGGAGGCTCGTCTCCTCAGAACTCCCTCAGTGCGCCTGCGCCGATGACATCCCCGAAAGAGAAGACGTCATCGGCGCAGGCGCACTGAGGGAGTTCTGAGGAGACGAGCCTCCTCATCTCAGAGCGCCTGCGCCGAATCAACACAGGCGCGCAATTTTTGAAATGCCGACAGGGCTGGCCGGAGGAGGAGGAGATCGCGGCTGGCCCTGTCAATCAACACGGCGAGGGGGCGGATTTCTGCGGCAGCTACCAGCAAGTAGACGCCCTACTTGCTGGTAGAGACCTGATTTACATATTATAAAAGTTCGTTTTTGGAAGAAACTGCTGGATCATAGTAAGTAACACAATTATATTTTCATATATCGCAGGATAAGTAATTTAACTAGCCCAAAAAAAAAAAAATCACTTTATTGGGGTGACAGAAGCCCTTTAAGTTCACATGAGACAAGTCACCTTGAGGTCAGTTCTGCCTCCAGCAGTCCACGGCCACGGCAGGCTTTAGGGGGCCTGTTTCCTCGGCCCATGGGTCTCAGCCCTCCAACCTGGCATCAAGCCTCAGATCCCAGCACAGAGATCCTGCTGCTGAGCCCAGCTGCCTATTTAAGGACAGCCAGGTGCTGCCAAAAACCCGGACCGGCAATTAAAATCCAGTCCGGTATTTGACCTCACCTGGCTGCAAATCAGCCCAGCAGCTGGGAGGGAAATACCTGTTTTCCCAGAACATTCCCCTCACTGTGTCACAGCCCTATCACAGCAGTAATATCCACACATTGTGCCATCTCACAGTAATAATGCCCACATTGTGCCCCCTCACAGTAGTAATGCTCACATTGTGCCCCCTCACACTAGTTATACCCACATTGTGCCCCCTCACACTAGTTATGCCCACATTGTGCCCCCTCACAGCAGAGATGGACTGGGACAATAAAGTGGCCCTGGACTTCAGCCAGACCGGCCCACTTTATTTTTCCCAAACACACTAAAAAAAAAACATAAGTAAAAACATTCCACTGTAAGTATAAACAGGTTTTACTTATGGGGGGATCTGTGGATGACACTTATGGGGGGTCGTCTGTGAATGGCACTGTTATGGAGGGGATCTGTGAATGGCACTGTTATGGAGGGGATCTGTGGATGGCACTGTTATGGAGGGGATCTGTGGATGGCACTGTTATGGAGGGGATCTGTGGATGGCACTGTTATGGAGGGGATCTGTGGATGGCACTGTTATGGAGGGGATCTGTGGATGGCACTGTTATGGAGGGGATCTGTGGATGGCACTGTTATGGAGGGGATCTGTGAATGGCACTGTTATGGAGGGGATCTGTGGATGGCACTGTTATGGAGGGGATCTGTGGATGGCACTGTTATGGAGGGGATCTGTGGATGGCACTGTTATGGAGGGGATCTGTGGATGGCACTGTTATGGGGGGATCTGTGGATGGCACTGTTATAGAGGGGGATCTGTGGATGACACTGTTATAGAGGGGGATCTGTGGATGACACTGTTATAGAGGGGGATCTGTGGATGACACATACCGTATATAGCATCTTATGCTATGTGTCATCCACAGATCCCCCTCCATAACAGCGTCATCCACAGATCCCCCTCCATAACAGTGTCATCCACAGATCCCCCTCCATAACAGCGTCATCCACAGATCCCCCCATAACAGTGTCATCCACAGATCCCCTCCATAACAGTGTCATCCACAGATCCCCCTCCATAATGGTGCCATCCACAGATCCCCCCCATAAGTGTCATCCACAGACCCCCCCCCCCCCATAAGTGTCATCCACATGACAGACCCCCCCCCATAACAGTGCCATCCACGGATCCCCCTCCCTATAACAGTGCCGTCATCCATAGATCCCCCTCCCCGCCACTCACAGTAGTATACATTAATAAATCGGTAATATCCTGCAGGCTGCAGACAGTAACTTTAATTTTAACACAGCGCTCATCTCTTTACTACCTTACATTCAGCTCCCGCCTCCAGCCTCCAGTAACAAGTGCGGGCGGCAGCGCTCACTCACTGACGTCACGCGCCTGCGCCGCCTAGTGGGAGGAGCAGGCGTGTGACGTCAGTGAGTGAGCGCCGCCCCCACACTGCCTGCTGTTACTGGAGCTTTACCCCCCTGATGGCGGCCCTGGCCGGCCCATAATTCGATCGGCCCACCGGGATTCTCCCGGTACTCCCGATGGCCAGTCCATCGCTGCCTCACAGTAGTAATGTCTTTAGTGTGCCCCCTCACACTAGTTATACCCACATTGTGCCCCCTCACAGTAGTAATGCCCACATTGTGCCCCCTCACAGTATTAATGCCCACCAGTGGCATACCTACCATGTAGGCAGACCAGGCAGCTGCTATGGGGCTTGTGAAGAAGAGGGGCCCAAAGTGGAGGAGAATCCCCACCCCCATCTATCTTCCTAACTGTCTCCCGTCTGCTAGCCCCGCCTCTCACCTGTTAGCCCGTCTCCCGCCTGCTAGCCCCGCCTCCCGTCTGTTAGCCCCGCCTCCTGTCTGCTAGCCCCGCCTTCCGCCTGCTAGCCCCGCCTCCCGTCTGTTAGCCCCGCCTCCCGTCTGCTAGCCCCGCCTTCCGCCTGCTAGCCCCGCCTCCCACCTGCTAGCCCCGCCTCCCTCCTGATTGCCACAACCCCACCAGTAATGAAGTGAGTGAGGACTGTAGGTGAGGACAGTGCAGAGGTAGGTGTGTGGGGGGAGGGGGTCACTCAGCTTTCCCAGGCTAGTCCTCTGCACATAGGCCATGCAGGACAGCAGGAAAGCTACCTCAGCCGTGTTAGCCCCCCCTCCCCCCCCCATATCAAAATTTTTGAACAAAACATATGCAGTTGGTTAGATCTTTGTTGGATCAATTGTTGTTTGCGTTAGATCTCACACAGAAGGAGAGATAGTAACAGTTATTTGCAGGGGGGGGGGCTAACCCGTCATCAGCCCCCCCTTATCAAAAAATTGACCAAAAAATTAGCTATTTTGGAAGATATTTGTTAGATCCGGTGGATCAACTAGTTGTTTTGTTAGATCTCACATAATTACAGACTTATTAAGTGATTAATGAGGGGGGGCTAGCCCCCCTCCCCCCCCCCCCCACATGCAATTTTCAGGTGAGATTTGATGCAGACTGATAGGCCTTCGTTAGATCCGGTAAGATCAAGTGGTTTCAACGTTAGATCTCATTTACTTACAGAGATATTTCACATAAAAACACAGATATTAGGTAGTATTAGATAGGGGGGCTAGCCCCCCCCCCCCCATATGCAATTTTCTGGCAAAAAGACATTCAAGCTAATAGATAATTGTTAGTTTTTTATTAGGCCGCACATGGAGGTAAAAAGTAATAATCAGAATGTAATTAGGAATAAAAGGTCTTTATTGCAGTTTTATTTTCTCTCAGATAATGACAGGAAAGTTGGTGATTTTATATCAGAAGTTAACCCTTTGTGGCAGTCGCTTAACATTACTTTGACTCAGTTCACTCCTAAGCAAATTAGCTGGTGAGCTTTTTTTGCGCAGTTGTTGTGCGTTTTTGTTTGTACGATTTTGCTTGTCCCACGGTTTGCCAGATGGTCACGGAGTCACCTACCTCCGACAGTCGCGCCGATGGTGCCATTATATTCTAATGGCACCCCAGTTGCCCTGGGTGCAACGCGCGGCTTCCCACCACGATTCTGCCCGTGCAAACAAAAACGATCCTGGCTAAAACAGCCGCGCTTCATGGGTCGCTGAAAAGGTACATGCACCTTTTTCTAGGATTGCCATGTGGATGTCACCCCATTGGAATCAATGGGGCCGCACGGCAATCGCTGTGTGCAATTGTGCAGGACGCGCGTCCCAGATCGCATAGGTCTGCACCACTTTACCAGAAAAATGTGGGGGGGGGCGGGGGGCTAGCCCCCCCCTCATTAATCACTTAATAAGTCTGTAATTATGTGAGATCTAACAAAACAACTAGTTGATCCACCGGATCTAACAAATATCTTCCAAAATAGCTAATTTTTTGGTCAATTTTTTGATAAGGGGGGGCTGATGACGGGTTAGCCCCCCCTGCAAATACCTGTTACTATCTCTCCTTCTGTGTGAGATCTAACGCTAACACGGCTGAGGTGGAAAGCTGGGTGCTATTATGTGATGTGGCACCAGGGCAGAGGCAGGAGAAGATATGAGGGGAGGTGGGGGTTGCGCTGGGTGCGGGTACATCAGGTGATGTCACTCCGATTTCCTGCTATCCTGCAGGGCAGAAATGCAGCTAATAAGAGCATGGGGGGAGGGGGGCACTCAGCTTTCCCAGACTCCTGTCTCTGCAGGATCGCAGTAATGTCCGTGTCTCCCAGCTCTCCTGTATGACACGGGGGATGGGGGGGGCACCCACGTCCTCACACTTTTCTCATGTGCCATGCAGGACAGCAGGAAAGCTGGGTGCGGGTACATCAGGTAATGCCCCAGATTCTTGACACTATACATCCACTATGATGGGTCTGTTGGGTTCCAGCGTCAGTACTGCTGCATGAGGTGGGGGCGGGGGAGAAGTCAGGGAGGGTATTGGGAGGGACTAGGAACGGGCACGGGGGCCCAATCTACATTCTTGCTATGGGGCCCAATGATTTCTATGTACACCCCTGATGCCCACATTGTGCTCCCTCACAGTAGTAATGCCTACATTGTGCCCCCTCACAGTAGAAATACCCATATTGTGCCCCCTCATTGTATTAATGCCCACATTGTGCCCCCTCACAGTAGTAATGCCCACATTGTGCCCCCTCACAGTAATAATATCCACATTGTGCCCCCTCACAGTAGTAATGCCCACATTGTGCCCCCTCACAGTAGTAATGCCCACATTGTGCCCCCTCACAGTAGTATTGTCTACATTGTGCCCCCTCACAGTAGTAATATCCACATTCTGCCCTCTCACAATAGATATGCCCACATTTTGCCCCTCACAGTAGTAAATGCCACATTATGCTGCCTCACAGTAGTAATGCCCACATTGTGTCCCCTCACAGTAAAAATGCCAGTATTATGCCCCCTCATTGTATTAATGCCCACATTGTGCCCCCTCACAGTAATAATATCCACATTGTGTTCCCTCACAGTAGTAATGCCTACATTGTGCCCCCTCACAGTAGTTATGCCCACATTTTGCCCCCTCACAGTAGTAATGGCCACATTATGCTGCCTCACAGTAGTTATGCCCACATTGTGCCCTCTCATAATAGTAAAGCCCACATTGTGCCCCCTTACAGTAGTAATTCCCACATTGTGCCACCTCACAGTAGTAATATCCACATTGTGCCCTCACAGTTGTAATGCCCACATTGTGCCCCCTTACAGTAATATCAACATTGCGCCCTCTCACAGTAGTAATGCCCACATTGTGCCCCCTCACAGTAGTAATATCCACATTGTGCCCCCTCACAGTAGTAAAGGCCACATTATGCTCCATCACAGTAGTTATGCCCACATTGTGCCCTATCACAGTAGTAATATCTACATTGTGCCCCCTTACAGTAGTAAAGGCCACATTATGCTCCATCACAGTAGTTATGCCCACATTGTGCCCTATCACAGTAGTAATATCTACATTGTGCCCCCTTACAGTAGTAATGCCCACATTGTGCCTCCTTGCAGTATTAATGCCCACATTGTGCCCAATCACAGTAGTAATGTCTACATTGTGCCCCCTCACAGTAGTAATGTCTACATTGTGCCCCCTCACAGTAGTAATGCCCACATTGTGCCCAATCACAGTAGTAATGTCTACATTGTGCCCCCTGACAGTATTAATGTCTACATTGTGCCCCCTCACAGTAGTAATGTCTACATTGTGCCCCCTCACAGTAGTAATGGCCACATTGTGCCCCCTCACAGTAGTAATGGCCACATTGTGCCCCCTCACAGTAGTAATATCCACATTGTGCCCCCTCACAGTAGTAAAGGCCACATTATGCTCCATCACAGTAGTAATGCCCATATTGTGCCCAATCACAGTAGTAATGAACACATTGTGCCCCCTCACAGTAGTAATGTCTACATTGTGCCCCCTCACAGTAGTAATATCCACATTGTGCCCCCTCACAGTAGTAATGCCCACATTGTGCCCCCTCACAGTAGTAATGCCCACATTGTGCTTCCTCACACTAGTTATACCTACATTGTGCCTCCTCATAGTAGTAATATCCACATTGTGCCCTGTAGTAATATCCACATTGTGCCCTGTAGTAATATCCACATTGTGCCCTGTAGTAATATCCACATTGTGCCCCCTCAGTAGTAATATCCACATTGTGCCCCCTCAGTAGTAATGTCCACATTGTGCCCCCTCACAGTATTAATGTCTACATTGTGCCCCCTCACAGTAGTAATGTCTACATTGTGCCCCCTCACAGTAGTAATATCCAAATTGTGCCCCCTCACAGTAGTAATATCCAAATTATGCCCCCTCACAGTAGCTATGCCCACATTGTGCCCCCTCACAGTAGTTATGCCCACATTGTGCCCCCTCACAGTAGTAATGGCCACATTGTGCCCCCTCACAGTAGTAATGGCCACATTGTGCCCCCTCACAGTAGTAATGGCCACATTGTGCTTCCTCACACTAGTTATACCTACATTTTGCCCCCTCACAGTAGTAATATCCACATTGTGCCCTGTCACAGTAGTTATGCCAACATAGTGCCCCCTCACAGTAACAATGCCCACATTGTGCCCCCTCACAGTAGTAATATCCACAGTGTGCCCCCTCACAGTAGTAATATCCACATTGTGCGCTCTCACAGTATTAATGCCCACATTGTGCCCCCTCACAGTAGTATTGCTCACATTGTGCCTCCTCACAGTAGTAATGCCCATATTTTGCCACTTCACCGTAGTAATACCCACATTGTGCCCCCCTCACATTAGTAATGTCTACATTGTGCCCCCTCACATTAGTAATGTCTACATTGTGCCCCCTCACATTAGTAATGTCCACATTGTGCCTTCTCACAGTAGTTATGCCCACATTGTGCTCCCCCACAGTAGTAATGCCCACATTGTGCTTCCTCACACTAGTTATACCTACATTGTGCCCCCTCACAGTAGCAATATCCACATTGTGCCCCTTCACAGTAGTAATGTCTACATTGTGCCCCCTCACAGTAGTAATATCCACAGTGTGCCCCCTCACAGTAGTAATATCCACATTGTGCGCTCTCACAGTATTAATGCCCACATTGTGCCCCCTCACAGTAGTATTGCTCACATTGTGCCTCCTCACAGTAGTAATGCCCATATTTTGCCACTTCACCGTAGTAATACCCACATTGTGCCCCCCTCACATTAGTAATGTCTACATTGTGCCCCCTCACATTAGTAATGTCTACATTGTGCCCCCTCACATTAGTAATGTCCACATTGTGCCTTCTCACAGTAGTTATGCCCACATTGTGCTCCCCCACAGTAGTAATGCCCACATTGTGCTTCCTCACACTAGTTATACCTACATTGTGCCCCCTCACAGTAGCAATATCCACATTGTGCCCCTTCACAGTAGTAATGTCTACATTGTGCCCCCTCACAGTAGTAATATCCACATTGTGCCCCCTCACAGTAGTAATATCCACATTGTGCCCCCTCACAGTAGTAATATCCACATTGTGCCCCCTCACAGTAGTAATATCCACATTGTGCCCCCTCACAGTAGTAATGAATGCCCACAATGTGCCCCCTCACAGTAGTAATGCCCACATTGTGCCCCCTCACAGTAGTAATGCCCACATTGTGCTTCCTCACACTAGTTATACCCACATTGTGCCCCCTCACAGTAGTAATATCCACATTGTGCCCTGTAGTAATATCCACATTGTGCCCCCTCAGTAGTAATGTCCACATTGTGCCCCCTCAGTAGTAATGTCCACATTGTGCCCCCTCATAGTAGTAAAGCCCACATTGTGCCCCCTCACAGTATTAATGCCCACATTGTGCCCCCTCACAGTAGTAATGTCTACATTGTGCCCCCTCACAGTAGTAATATCCAAATTGTGCCCCCTCACAGTAGTTATGCCCACATTGTGCCCCCTCACAGTAGTTATGCCCACATTGTGCCCCCTCACAGTAGTAATGGCCACATTGTGCCCCCTCACAGTAGTAATGGCCACATTGTGCCCCCTTACAATAGTAAAGGCCACATTGTGCCCCCTCACAGTAGTAATGCCCACATTGTGCTTCCTCACACTAGTTATACCTACATTTTGCCCCCTCACAGTAGTAATATCCACATTGTACCCTGTCACAGTATTTATGCCAGCATAGTGCCCCCTCACAGTAACAATGGACACATTGGTCCCACTCCCAGTAGTAATGCCCACATTGTGCCCCTTCACAGTAGTAATATCCACAGTGTGCCCCCTCACAGTAGTAATGCCTATATTGTGCCCCCTCACAGTAGTAATATCCACATTGTGCGCTCTCACTGTAGTAATGCCCACATTGTGCCCCCTCACAGTAGTATTGCTCACATTGTGCCCCCTCAAAGTAGTAATGCCCATATTTTGCCACTTCACCGTAGTAATACCCACATTATACCCCCTCACAGTAGTAATGCCCACATGGTGGCCCCTTGTAGTAGTAATGCCCACATTGTGACACTTCACAGTAGTAATACCCACATTGTGCCCCCTCACAGTAGTAATGTCCACATTATAACCCCTCACAGTAGTAATGCCCAAATTGTGGCCCCTTATAGTACTAATGCCCACATTGTAGCAGCTATTTAGTAATCCACCTCTGTTAAAAAATAAATAAAACAGTAATGCTCCCTGGGCGTTCCCCCGATGATCGGGCACATCCAGTTCTCCCCAGCAGGCATGATGCTGGCACACAGGCTGATTCCTCCGGCACAGCCCAGCAGCGCCATGTGTGATGGCATCGTGCCTACTGGTGAGTGTCGAGAGTTGAATGGTGAAGCTGGGAATGCAGGTTCTCTGCTTCTCCGTTGCAATCAACTGTCTCTGTGTCCTAAGGAGAGCGGGCATACCTGTGCCCCCCAGGACTGCGGGACCCCCCGGGACCGGGGGACAGCCACCGAAATAGAAAGAAGTGATGACATTCCTAACAAAAGTTGTGACTGCAGCTCTGAAAGTGACTGGAGCATTCGTGATACAAAACGTTTGGTGTTAGGCCAGGACACCAGGAACTATGGCAGTGTTATGTGGGTGCTGTATACTATGTGTACACTATATGGCAGTGTTATGTGGGTGCTGTATACTATGTATACACTATATGGCAGTGTTATGTGGGTGCTGTATACTATGTGACACTATATGGCAGTGTTATGTGGGTGCTGTATACTATGTGTACACTATATGGCAGTGTTATGTGGGTGCTGTATACTATGTGTACACTATATGGCAGTGTTATGTGGGTGCTGTATACTATGTATACACTATATGACAGTGTTATGTGGGTGCTGTATACTATGTGTACACTATATGGCAGTGTTATGTGGGTGCTGTATACTATGTGTACACTATATGGCAGTGTTATGTGGGTGCTGTATACTATGTGTACACTATATGGCAGTGTTATGTGGGTGCTGTATACTATGTATACACTATATGGCAGTGTTATGTGGGTGCTGTATACTATGTGTACACTATATGGCAGTGTTATCTGGGTGCTGTATACTATGTGTACACTATATGGCAGTGTTATGTGGGTGCTGTATACTATGTGTACACTATATGGCAGTGTTATGTGGGTGCTGTATACTATGTGTACACTATATGGCAGTGTAGAGGACACGTCCCCTGCCAGGAACGGTTTTGGATCCTTAGGACCTTTTGTCTCCTGGAGAAAGTTTGGCCTTGAAGATGAGAGGCTGTGGAGGCCGGACCCCCGCACGGGGGAGGGGATGCCAGCTCTAGGTCGTTCCTATCAATCTTCATGGGTACAACTCAGGGTGAAGGGCGGCTCCTCTCACCACCTAGAACTGGCGCAGGCGAGGACTTTCCATCCTGCCTCAGGAGTATACGGATAATGGCGAAATGTACGATATAAACCATCCCCACCCTAAGCTCATCACACTATGTGACACTATATGGCAGTATTATGTGGGTGCTGTATACTATGTATACACTATATGGCAGTATTATGTGGGTGCTGTATACTATGTATACACTATATGGCAGTATTATGTGGGTGCTGTATACTATGTGTACACTATATGGCAGTATTATGTGGGTGCTGTATACTATGTGTACACTATATGGCAGTATTATGTGGGTGCTGTATACTATGTATACACTATATGGCAGTATTATGTGGGTGCTGTATACTATGTGTACACTATATGGCAGTATTATGTGGGTGCTGTATACTATGTGTACACTATATGGCAGTGTTATGTGGGTGCTGTATACTATGTATACACTATATGGCAGTGTTATGTGGGTGCTGTATACTATGTGTACACTATATGGCAGTGTTATGTGGGTGCTGTATACTATGTGTACACTATATGGCAGTGTTATGTGGGTGCTGTATACTATGTGTACACTATATGGCAGTGTTATCTGGGTGCTGTATACTATGTGTACACTATATGGCAGTGTTATGTGGGTGCTGTATACTATGTGTACACTATATGGCAGTGTAGAGGACACGTCCCCTGCCAGGAACGGTTTTGGATCCTTAGGACCTTTTGTCTCCTGGAGAAAGTTTGGCCTTGAAGATGAGAGGCTGTGGAGGCCGGACCCCCGCACGGGGGAGGGGATGCCAGCTCTAGGTCGTTCCTATCAATCTTCATGGGTACAACTCAGGGTGAAGGGCGGCTCCTCTCACCACCTAGAACTGGCGCAGGCGAGGACTTTCCATCCTGCCTCAGGAGTATACGGATAATGGCGAAATGTACGATATAAACCATCCCCACCCTAAGCTCATCACACTATGTGACACTATATGGCAGTATTATGTGGGTGCTGTATACTATGTATACACTATATGGCAGTATTATGTGGGTGCTGTATACTATGTGTACACTATATGGCAGTATTATGTGGGTGCTGTATACTATGTGTACACTATATGGCAGTATTATGTGGGTGCTGTATACTATGTATACACTATATGGCAGTATTATGTGGGTGCTGTATACTATGTGTACACTATATGGCAGTATTATGTGGGTGCTGTATACTATGTATACACTATATGGCAGTGTTATCTGGGTGCTGTATACACTATATGGCAGTGTTATGTGGGTGCTGTATACTATGTGTACACTATATGGCAGTGTTATGTGGGTGCTGTATACTATGTATACACTATATGGCAGTGTTATGTGGGTGCTGTATACTATGTGTACACTATATGGCAGTATTATGTGGGTGCTGTATACTATGTGTACACTATATGACAGTGTTATGTGGGTGCTGTATACTATGTGACACTATATGGCAGTATTATGTGGGTGCTGTATACTATGTATACACTATATGGCAGTGTTATGTGGGTGCTGTATACTATGTGTACACTATATGGCAGTGTTATGTGGGTGCTGTATACTATGTATACACTATATGGCAGTGTTATGTGGGTGCTGTATACTATGTGTACACTATATGGCAGTGTTATGTGGGTGCTGTATACTATGTGTACACTATATGGCAGTGTTATCTGGGTGCTGTATACTATGTATACACTATATGGCAGTGTTATGTGGGTGCTGTATACTATGTATACACTATATGGCAGTGTTATGTGGGTGCTGTATACTATGTGTACACTATATGGCAGTGTTATGTGGGTGCTGTATACTATGTGTACACTATATGGCAGTGTTATGTGGGTGCTGTATACTATGTGTACACTATATGGCAGTGTTATCTGGGTGCTGTATACTATGTATACACTATATGGCAGTGTTATGTGGGTGCTGTATACTATGTATACACTATATGGCAGT
Source organism: Bufo bufo (assembly GCF_905171765.1). NCBI lineage: Eukaryota > Metazoa > Chordata > Amphibia > Anura > Bufonidae > Bufo > Bufo bufo. Next base: position 5,845,203 of record NC_053391.1, read on the forward strand.
GTTATGTGGGTGCTGTATACTATGTATACACTATATGGCAGTGTTATGTGGGTGCTGTATACTATGTGTACACTATATGGCAGTGTTATGTGGGTGCTGTATACTATGTATACACTATATGGCAGTGTTATGTGGGTGCTGTATACTCTGTATACACTATATGGCAGTGTTATGTGGGTGCTGTATACTATGTATACACTATATGGCAGTGTTATGTGGGTGCTGTATACTATGTGTACACTATATGGCAGTGTTATGTGGGTGCTGTATACTATGTATACACTATATGGCAGTGTTATGTGGGTGCTGTATACTATGTGTACACTATATGGCAGTGTTATGTGGGTGCTGTATACTATGTATACACTATATGGCAGTGTTATGTGGGTGCTGTATACTCTGTATACACTATATGGCAGTGTTATGTGGGTGCTGTATACTATGTATACACTAAAAGAGAAATGTAGCAGCTCTCACCTGCCCTTCCTTTGGTTGTGAGCACGGATGGCCCGTGTCAGGTGCGGGCAGCAAATGCAGAAAGAAGTTGAGAAAAATCCAGCTCCACTTTAAAGGAATTGCGTTTATTCAGCTTGCGGTTAAAAACTCATCCAAGAAATACAAAATTTAGCAGTCTAGTCTTGTCTACATGTTTCGGGCTATCAGAGACATTTCCAGCCCTTCTTCATGACACAGAAAGACATTAAAAGTGAGACCTTTTAAAGGGGAGGGTGCACCTGTCCTCACTGATTGTTTCCACAGGCCTGTAACCGCCCCCAGGAAAAGGTGCCGCACTTCCAGTTAACTCTTCTCATGAAAATTGAATGAAAGAAAAAACAAAAATATATAACCATATGTATGCATAGAGAAAATAAAAGTATAATCACTACGAAAAAAACTATGTCATACAAGGGTATACATATATAGAGGATACATGGGGTATGAGCCGGATATACAGCAATATTCTAGCAAACCATGGTGGAATGTAATGGAAATCAGGTCACCAGAAATGTGTTGTAGCATTCTCAGGAAAGGAAGAGATTCACATGCCAAAATATTATTAGCATGAGAATTATTGCTGCAAAATCAGATCTAGGCGTTTATTGAGCCCCTCAGGTTGGCGTGTATTCAGTGAAAAAATCCAAAAGGATTCCCTGTTTAATAATTTTCTTCTATGGTCTCCTCCACGTTTAGGCAGAAAAACTTTTTCTATGCCTTGTACTATCATATCTGATGTGTCCCCACCATGGCAGACAGCAGAATGCAGACTAGCTGCAGACACATTGCGGCTGCCATGGTGGGGCACATCAGAGATGTGTTTGTGTATCCTAGATTTTATTGCATTGATAGTACAACCCACGTATTGCAGTTTGCACTTTGTGCAGGTGATCAGGTATACAGCGTGGGTTGTGTTGCAGTTTGCACTTTGTACAGGTGATCAGGTATACAGCGTGGGTTGTGTTGCAGTTAAGATTCGCTTTCATTGGACTTTCAAAGACTCTGTTGTTTGCAGTTGAGGAAAAGGTTTTGGACTTCATCATATGTGTGCAGCAGATGCATCTGTGGTGTCCGCACCTGTAACTCCCCTTGGTCCTAAGCCACACAGGCTGCGACTTTATGTCTTCTTGGTATAGGCTAGGGCTGACATAGTTTGCAATTGTGGGCGCCCGTCTGGCTGCGCATTTAACCCCATCTGCAGCTATGTCAGTCCATTCTCTGTCATAAGACAGGACAGGAAAATGTTTTTTTATAATATGACATATCTGTTGGTCCTCTGTACTATATTGTGTCACAAACAGATTCCTTCTGTCCTTGTCCTTGATAATGTTGTTTGTGTTTCTATTTTTGTTTTCACTATTAGTGCCTATATCCAGTAGTGGAACCTCCTTATGCAAAGGATTTTGCTGTTTGGAGGGATCCCCTTTCAATGGTTGAGACCTGAGCTATAGCATCTTTTACATGTTTAATGCTGTAGCCTCTTTTACCCAGTCTGTGGCAAATATGTCCAGCTTCCTCCATGAAGCCAATTTCCTCCGTGCAATTCCTTTTTGCACGGATGATTTCCCCCCTGGGTATATTGGCAGTTACATGTTTAGGATGACATGACGTCGCATGTAATGTGGTATTACCTGCCATAGGTTTCCTATATGTGCAGGTGGATACCTGACTGGTGGCGGGGTCCCCCCTCAGGCACAAATCCAAAAAGGCCACCTCCAGCGTGTCATGATGGACACTAAAGGAGATGGTATCCACACAGGAATTGATGTAACCACAAAAGGATGGTATGGCCGCCACATCGCCCGTCCAGATCAGGATCAGGTCATCGATGTAGCGGCCATACCACCTGATGTGGTGCCAGAAGGGGTGGGTGTCGATGAAGAGAAAACACCTCTCCCACCATGCCATAAAAATATTGGCGATGGAGGGAGAGAATTTAGCCCCCATCGAAACCCCCGATGTCTGGAGATAAAATTTATTGTTGAACATGAAGAAGTTGCGCCTGAAGAGGAAGTCCACCACCATCAGGACATATTCCTGCAAACCTGCGGTGATATTGCCATATATCTGTAGGAACCAGGTTAGGGATTTAATGGCCAATTCATGGGGAATATTGGTATACAGGGACACCACGTCTGCTGTGATCCAAACATAATTTGAGGACCATTCAATGTTATCGATTGTTTGTAAAACAGACGTGGTGTCCCTGAGATGACCTGGTATTAATGGTATGAGTGGCTGAAGTATGGAATCAACCCATTGTGACATTCTCTCCGAAAAGGAGCCAATGCCCGCTACAATTGGCCTGAGGGGAGGTGGAAAAACATTCTTATGTGTTTTGGGAAGTGCATGGAACACTGGGATGACTGGGGACATGGTATAAATATACTCTGATTCTTTTTTGGTTAGGAAGCCTGATTGGATCCCTAAATCCAAGATGGCCCTGAGTTCCTTCTGAAAAGAGGGGAGGGGGTTGTCGCTGAGAGTGACATAAACTGATGTGTCACTGAGCATGGATTCTATCAGGGTCCTGTAGAGACCACTGTCCAGCACGACAACCCCCCACCCCCCTTATCAGATTGTTTAATTACAACATCAGCTCTTGTTTTAAGACCCTGGAGTGCCTTTTTTTCTTTTTTGGAAATATTGCTGCAACCCCCACTATCATGGTTGATCTGATCATGCAGCAAAACTAGATCACGTTCCACCAAATCCTGATATCTATCCAGTGCTGGAGATCTGGACTGAATTGGTTAAAAATCCTGATTTTTTGTATGAAAATGCATGGACCTATTATGTAGATCCAGATCATCCAGAACTGTATTAGACTCTTGTAATTCACAAATATGCATCATTTCATGGAAACTCATATATCTATTTTCTAAAGTAATCGCATCAACACAGACGGTGGGATCACTATTGGATGCAACAGGGTGATCGGCGTCCCCAGCCCCCGCAGCACTAACATCATTACCACCCACCTGAAAATGCCGGCGGAGAGTGAGGGCGCGGGCCAGTCTGTTAACATCCAAGAGCGTCCTGTACAGGTCAAATTGACAGGTAGGAGAAAAGGTTAAGCCTCTTTTGAGTATGCTGATATCATCAGCTGACAATATGGAAGCAGATAGGTTAATTACTTCCAGTTCATCCTGTCCTTTTTGTATCTTATCGGATAGCGGCGGTTTGCCATGTTTTCGGCCTGCTCTCCGTTTTTTGAAACCGCTTTATGTGAAACAGTCTCTTGACTTTGTGCGGCCTGCGCCGATGGCGAGATAAGATCCTGTTCGGAATCAGCAGAATCCAAATCTGTTGAGCTGAATGAGACCCTTTGTTGATTGTTTCTTTTCTGTTTATTTTTATTGCGCAACTTTTTAAGGATTGAACAAGGTGTGTTCTGTTTGGAGTCTGTCCATGTATACACCTGGTTGGACTGATAGTCTAGCAGATCACGGTTAAATTTCCTCTGCTTGAATCTAATGAGATCGTCCTCCATTTTTTGAAGATCATCCTTTAGTTTGTTATCCAGGTTAATAAATTCAGGGTTATTAATCTGTGTGCATAGGGTTCCTTGTGTTTTTTTGATGTTTGCCCTGTAATCCACAAGAGCCTGACTTTCATTGGTGATGATTAAGTCCATTAATTTCAGAGAACACTCTGACAGAATGATTTCCCATTCCTGCAAAAAAGTATCCGAATATATGATGGTTGGTTTTTTCTTTAGTCTGAGCCCTCTAGGGATCATTCCTTTATCCGTATATTTTTTCAAGGAAGTAAGATCCCACCATGTACGGAGCTCTCTAGACATGAGATTTTCAAGTGAAGACATTGACATAGTAAGTTGTATGTTCTCCTGGATGGATCTATTGGGTGCATCATATATAGCATTCATTCGCTGTAGTCTATTTTCATCGTCCTCTAAGGGACGCAGCGAAGCATGTGCCATGACAAAAGCACCCTTATGCAAACCGCTTGGTGAAGCTGAGGCACGGAGTGCACGCAGTCCTGACTTGTGATAAATAGGAAAAGAGAAATGTAGCAGCTCTCACCTGCCCTTCCTTTGGTTGTGAGCACGGATGGCCCGTGTCAGGTGCGGGCAGCAAATGCAGAAAGAAGTTGAGAAAAATCCAGCTCCACTTTAAAGGAATTGCGTTTATTCAGCTTGCGGTTAAAAACTCATCCAAGAAATACAAAATTTAGCAGTCTTGTCTTGTCTACATGTTTCGGGCTATCAGAGACATTTCCAGCCCTTCTTCATGACACAGAAAGACATTAAAAGTGAGACCTTTTAAAGGGGAAGGTGCACCTGTCCTCACTGATTGTTTCCACAGGCCTGCAACCGCCCCCAGGAAAAGGTGCCGCACTTCCAGTTAACTCTTCTCATGAAAATTAAATGAAAGAAAAAACAAAAATATATAACCATATGTATGCTCATGTCTAGAGAGCTCCGTACATGGTGGGATCTTACTTCCTTGAAAAAATATACAGATAAAGGAATGATCCCTAGAGGGCTCAGACTAAAGAAAAAACCAACCATCATATATTCGGATACTTTTTTGCAGGAATGGGAAATCATTCTGTCAGAGTGTTCTCTGAAATTAATGGACTTAATCATCACCAATGAAAGTCAGGCTCTTGTGGATTACAGGGCAAACATAAAAAAAACACAAGAAACCCTATGCACACAGATTAACAACCCTGAATTTATTAACCTGGATAACAAACTAAAGGATGATCTTCAAAAAATGGAGGACGATCTCATTAGATTCAAGCAGAGGAAATTTAACCGTGATCTGCTAGACTATCAGTCCAACCAGGTGTATACATGGACAGACTCCAAACAGAACACACCTCGTTCAATCCTTAAAAAGTTGCGCAATAAAAATAAACAGAAAAGAAACAATCAACAAAGGGTCTCATTCAGCTCAACAGATTTGGATTCTGCTGATTCCGAACAGGATCTCATCTCGCCATCGGCGCAGGCCGCACAAAGTCAAGAGACTGTTTCACATAAAGCGGTTTCAAAAAACGGAGAGCAGGCCGAAAACATGGCAAACCGCCGCTATCCGATAAGATACAAAAAGGACAGGATGAACTGGAAGTAATCAACTTATCCGCTACCATATTGTCAGCTGATGATATCAGCATACTCAAAAGAGGCTTAACCTTTTCTCCCACCTGTCAATTGGACCTGTACAGGACGCTCTTGGATGTTAACAGACTGGCCCGCGCCCTCACTCTCCGCCGGCACTTTCAGGTGGGTGGTAATGAGGTTTGTGCTGCGGGGGCTGGGGACGCCGATCACCCTGTTGCATCCAATAGTGATCCCACCGTCTGTGTTGATGCGAATACTTTAAATAATAGACATATGAGTTTCCATGAAATGATGCATATTTGTGAATTACAAGAGTCTAATACAGTTCTGGATGATCTGGATCTACATAATAGGTCCATGCATTTTCATACAAAAAATCAGGATTTTTAACCAATTCAGTCCAGATCTCCAGCACTGGATAGATATCAGGATTTGGTGGAACGTGATCTAGTTTTGCTGCATGATCAGATCAACCATGATAGTGGGGGTTGCAGCAATATTTCCAAAAAAGAAAAAAAGGCACTCCAGGGTCTTAAAACAAGAGCTGATGTTGTAATTAAACAATCTGATAAGGGGGGTGGGGGGTTGTCGTGCTGGACAGTGGTCTCTACAGGACCCTGATAGAATCCATGCTCAGTGACACATCAGTTTATGTCACTCTCAGCGACAACCCCCTCCCCTCTTTTCAGAAGGAACTCAGGGCCATCTTGGATTTAGGGATCCAATCAGGCTTCCTAACCAATAAAGAATCAGAGTATATTTATACCATGTCCCCAGTCATCCCAGTGTTCCATGCACTTCCCAAAACACATAAAATGTTTTTCCACCTCCCCTTAGGCCAATTGTAGCGGGCATTGGCTCCTTTTCGGAGAGAATGTCACAATGGGTTGATTCCATCCTTCAGCCACTTATACCATTAATACCGGGTTATCTCAGGGACACCACGTCTGTTTTACAAACAATCGATAACATTGAATGGTCCTCAAATTATGTTTGGATCACAGCAGACGTGGTGTCCCTGTATACCAATATTCCCCATGAATTGGCCATTAAATCCCTAACCTGGTTCCTACAGATATATGGCAATATCACCGCAGGTTTGCAGGAATATGTCCTGATGGTGGTGGACTTCCTCTTCAGGCGCAACTTCTTCATGTTCAACAATAAATTTTATCTCCAGACATCGGGGGTTTCGATGGGGGCTAAATTCTCTCCCTCCATCGCCAATATTTTTATGGCATGGTGGGAGAGGTGTTTTCTCTTCATCGACACCCACCCCTTCTGGCACCACATCAGGTGGTATGGCCGTTACATCGATGACCTGATCCTGATCTGGACGGGCGATGTGGCGGCCATACCATCCTTTTGTGGTTACATCAATTCCTGTGTGGATACCATCTCCTTTAGTGTCCATCATGACACGCTGGAGGTGGCCTTTTTGGATTTGCGCCTGAGGGGGGACCCCGCCACCAGTCAGGTATCCACCTGCACATATAGGAAACCTATGGCAGGTAATACCACATTACATGCGACGTCATGTCATCCTAAACATGTAACTGCCAATATACCCAGGGGGGAAATCATCCGTGCAAAAAGGAATTGCACAGAGGAAATTGGCTTCATGGAGGAAGCTGGACATATCTGCCATAGACTGGGTAAAAGAGGCTACAGCATTAAACATGTAAAAGATGCTATAGCTCAGGTCTCAACCATTGAAAGGGGATCCCTCCTTTATCCCAAACAGCAAAATCCTGTGCATAAGGAGGTTCCACTACTGGATATGGGCACTAATAGTGAAAACAAAAATAGAAACACGAACAACATCGACAAGGACAGAAGGAATCTGTTTGTGACACAATTTAGTACAGAGGACCAACAGATATGTCATATTATAAAGAAACATTTTCCTGTCCTGTCTTATGACAGAGAATGGACTGACATAGTTGCAGATGGGGTTAAATGTGCAGCCAGACGGGCGCCCACAATGGCAAACTATGTCAGCCCTAGCCTATACCAAGAAGACATAAAGTCGCAGCCTGTGTGGCTTAGGACCAAGGGGAGTTACAGGTGCGGACACCACAGATGCATCTGCTGCACACATATGATGAAATCCAAAACCTTTTCCTCAACTGCAAACAACAGAGTTTTTCCAATAAAAGCGAATCTTAACTGCAACACAACCCACGCTGTCTACCTGATCACCTGCACAAAGTGCAAACTGCAACACAACCCACGCTGTATACCTGATCACCTGTACAAAGTGCAAACTGCAACACAACCCACGCTGTCTACCTGATCACCTGCACAAAGTGCAAACTGCAACACAACCCACACTGTATACCTGATCACCTGCACAAAGTGCAAACTGCAACACAACCCACGCTGTCTACCTGATCACCTGCACAAAGTGCAAACTGCAACACAACCCACACTGTATACCTGATCACCTGTACAAAGTGCAAACTGCAACACAACCCACGCTGTATACCTGATCACCTGCACAAAGTGCAAACTGCAACACAACCCACACTGTATACCTGATCACCTGTACAAAGTGCAAACTGCAACACAACCCACGCTGTCTACCTGATCACCTGCACAAAGTGCAAACTGCAACACAACCCACACTGTATACCTGATCACCTGTACAAAGTGCAAACTGCAACACAACCCACGCTGTATACCTGATCACCTGCACAAAGTGCAAACTGCAATACGTGGGTTGTACTATCAATGCAATAAAATCTAGGATACACAAACACATCTCTGATGTGCCCCACCATGGCAGCCGCAATGTGTCTGCAGCTAGTCTGCATTCTGCTGTCTGCCATGGTGGGGACACATCAGATATGATAGTACAAGGCATAGAAAAAGTTTTTCTGCCTAAACGTGGAGGAGACCATAGAAGAAAATTATTAAACAGGGAATCCTTTTGGATTTTTTCACTGAATACACGCCAACCTGAGGGGCTCAATAAACGCCTAGATCTGATTTTGCAGCAATAATTCTCATGCTAATAATATTTTGGCATGTGAATCTCTTCCTTTCCTGAGAAGGCTACAACACATTTCTGGTGACCTGATTTCCATTACATTCCACCATGGTTTGCTAGAATATTGCTGTATATCCGGCTCATACCCCATGTATCCTCTATATATGTATACCCTTGTATGACATAGTTTTTTGCATAGTTATTATACTTTTATTTTCTCTATGCATACATATGGTTATATATTTTTGTTTTTTCTTTCATTTAATTTTCATGAGAAGAGTTAACTGGAAGTGCGGCACCTTTTCCTGGGGGCGGTTGCAGGCCTGTGGAAACAATCAGTGAGGACAGGTGCACCCTCCCCTTTAAAAGGTCTCACTTTTAATGTCTTTCTGTGTCATGAAGAAGGGCTGGAAATGTCTCTGATAGCCCGAAACATGTAGACAAGACAAGACTGCTAAATTTTGTATTTCTTGGATGAGTTTTTAACCGCAAGCTGAATAAACGCAATTCCTTTAAAGTGGAGCTGGATTTTTCTCAACTTCTTTCTGCACTATGTATACACTATATGGCAGTGTTATCTGGGTGCTGTATACACTATATGGCAGTGTTATGTGGGTGCTGTATACTATGTATACACTATATGGCAGTGTTATGTGGGTGCTGTATACTATGTGTACACTATATGGCAGTGTTATGTGGGTGCTGTATACTATGTATACACTATATGGCAGTGTTATGTGGGTGCTGTATACTATGTGTACACTATATGGCAGTGTTATGTGGGTGCTGTATACTATGTGTACACTATATGGCAGTGTTATGTGGGTGCTGTATACTATGTGTACACTATATGGCAGTGTTATGTGGGTGCTGCCATATAGTGTCACATAGTATACAGCACCCACATAACACTGCCATATAGTGTCACATAGTATACAGCACCCACATAACACTGCCATATAGTGTACACATAGTATACAGCACCCAGATAACACTGCCATATAGTGTATACATAGTATACAGCACCCACATAACACTGCCATATAGTGTACACATAGTATACAGCACCCACATAACACTGCCATATAGTGTACACATAGTATACAGCACCCACATAACACTGCCATATAGTGTACACATAGTATACAGCACCCACATAACACTGCCATATAGTGCATACATAGTATACAGCACCCAGATAACACTGCCATATAGTGTACACATAGTATACAGCACCCAGATAACACTGCCATATAGTGTATACATAGTATACAGCACCTAGATAACACTACCATATAGTGTATACATAGTATACAGCACCCACATAGCACTGCCATATAGTGTATACATAGTATACAGCACCCACATAACACTGCCATATAGTGTATACATAGTATACAGCACCCAGATAACACTGCCATATAGTGTATACATAGTATACAGCACCCAGATAACACTGCCATATAGTGTATACATAGTATACAGCACCCACATAACACTGCCATATAGTGTCACATAGTATACAGCACCCAGATAACACTGCCATATAGTGTACACATAGTATACAGCACCCACATAACACTGCCATATAGTGTATACATAGTATACAGCACCCACATAACACTGCCATATAGTGTACACATAGTATACAGCACCCACATAACACTGCCATATAGTGCATACATAGTATACAGCACCCACATAACACTGCCATATAGTGTCACATAGTATACAGCACCCAGATAACACTGCCATATAGTGTACACATAGTATACAGCACCCACATAACACTGCCATATAGTGTATACATAGTATACAGCACCCACATAACACTGCCATATAGTGTACACATAGTATACAGCACCCACATAACACTGTCATATAGTGCATACATAGTATACAGCACCCACATAACACTGCCATATAGTGTATACATAGTATACAGCACCCAGATAACACTGCCATATAGTGTATACATAGTATACAGCACCCAGATAACACTGCCATATAGTGTATACATAGTATACAGCACCCACATAACACTGCCATATAGTGTCACATAGTATACAGCACCCACATAACACTGCCATATAGTGTATACATAGTATACAGCACCCAGATAACACTGCAATATAGTGTATACCTAGTATACCCTAGTATATGGGTGCTCTATACTATGTATACACTATATGGCAGTGTTATCTGGGTGCTGTATACTATGTGTACACTATATGGCAGTGTTATGTGGGTGCTGTATACTATGTATACACTATATGGCAGTGTTATCTGGGTGCTGTATACTATGTATACACTATATGGCAGTGTTATGTGGGTGCTGTATACTATGTATACACTATATGGCAGTGTTATCTGGGTGCTGTATACTATGTATACACTACATGGCAGTGTTATGTGGGTGCTGTATACTATGTATACACTATATGGCAGTGTTATCTGGGTGCTGTATACTATGTATACACTATATGGCAGTGTTATCTGGGTGCTGTATACTATGTATACACTACATGGCAGTGTTATGTGGGTGCTGTATACTATGTATACACTATATGGCAGTGTTATCTGGGTGCTGTATACTATGTATACACTATATGGCAGTGTTATGTGGGTGCTGTATACTATGTATACACTATATGGCAGTGTTATCTGGGTGCTGTATACTATGTATACCCTATATGGCAGTGTTATGTGGGTGCTGTATACTATGTGACACTATATGGCAGTGTTATGTGGGTGCTGTATACTATGTATACACTATATGGCAGTGTTATGTGGGTGCTGTATACTATGTGTACACTATATGGCAGTGTTATGTGGGTGCTGTATACTATGTATACACTATATGGCAGTGTTATCTGGGTGCTGTATACTATGTGACACTATATGGCAGTGTTATGTGGGTGCTGTATACTATGTATACCCTATATGGCAGTGTTATGTGGGTGCTGTATACTATGTGACACTATATGGCAGTGTTATGTGGGTGCTGTATAGGAAAAATTCTTACCTGGGATTTTACTTTCCTTGAGTCCGTAGGCAGCACAGAATGGGTTAACTTCGTTCTCATCCGATCCCCGGACCGCCCACCTAGATAATAGGTACAGATTAAAATAATTAACTCATTATCAGTGACCAATAAAAGGCTACCTCCTCAGAACCTCCTTGTGTTAATACAAATAGACTCAGACCAAGAATTATGCCAAGAAGAAATTTATTAGGGAGGGTATACTTGTGCTGCCTACGGACTCAAGGAAAGTAAAATCCCAGGTAAGAATTTTTCCTTTCCCATCTCGTCCTACGGCAGCACAGAATGGGATTTTCATAGATCACAAGGGGGGGGTCTCTTCATTGAGAGCTGCAGACAGAACCCCGGTACCAAAGGCTGAGCTCCTAGCGTTAATATCCAAACGATAATGCTTGACGAAGGTCAGGGATGAGGACCAGGATGCTGCATTGCAGATTTCCTCCATCGAGACTTGCGCGACCTCTGCCCAAGAAGTAGCCGTGGCCCTGGTGGAATGCGCTCTCACTGGAAACGGAGGAGGTATCTCTTCCAGAGAATAGGCTTCCAATATTGTGGTCTTGATCCATCTTGCCAACGTATCCTTAGAAGGAGAAGAACCCTTTCTTGGCCCAGAGAAGAGGACAAAAAGGTTTTCTACTGTTCTGAAATCCCTTGTCCTTTGTAAATAGATAAGCAGGGCTCTTCTAACATCCAACGTATGCAAGAGTTTCTGGTTCTCATCCAGAGGCCCAGGACAGAACACTGGGAGGAATGATTCTCTATTCTTGTTCGCTGCTGCAGGGATTTTAGGCAAAAAAGCTGGCATAGTACGGAGTAGAACCCCATCTGGCAGAAAACGTAGGTACGGAAACCTAGAAGATAAAGCCTGGAGTTCGCCCAGTCTTTTGGCAGACGTAATTGCTGTCAGGAACAGAGTCTTGCAGGAGAGCCATTTGTAGTCCACTTCCTGTAAAGGCTCAAATGGGGGAGCTGCAAGCCTTCTTAGTACCAGAGAAAGATCCCAGACCGGAACCGGGTCTCTATGAACAGGTTTGAGCCTCTTTATCGCCTTAAAAAAACGGAATATCAAGGGATGATGAAGGAATTCATTCTCCGTTACCGAGTTTATTGCCGTCATATGGGATCTTAACGTATTCGGCTTGAGCCCTTTCTGGAACCCGTCTTGGAGGAACTGCAAGATGGAAGAAATATTGATGGTCTCATGGCCGTTCTGCGACATCCAGGATAGAAATTTTCGCCAAACTTTAGCGTACTTCCTGTTGGTAGAGTCCTTCCTAGATGCCAGCAGGGTGTCAATCACCGATTGTGACAAGCCCCTTCTCTCCAGTCTGCTTCTTTCAGCCTCCAGGCCGTAAGGTGTAGATGCTGCAGGCTCTGATGATACAGGTTGTCCTGTAGCAGGAGATCCGGCCGCAGGGGAAGTCTCCAGAAGTTCCCCCTGGACAGGTGAAGTAGAAGGGGAAACCACGACCTTCTTGGCCAGAAAGGTGCGATCACAATGGCCTGAGGCTTCTCCTCTGCTATCTTCCGAAGAACCCTCGGGATGAGAGGTATCGGGGGAAATATATAGATGAACAGGCGTTCCCAGCTCATGGAGAAGGCATCCACCACTGTTGGATTGTCGAAGCTGTTCAGTGAACAAAACTGGCTCAACTTCCTGTTCTCCGCTGTTGCCATTAGATCCCAAGCAGGAGAGCCCCACTTCTCCGTAATCTGGTGAAAAACGGACTGATTGAGCTCCCATTCGGCTTGGTTCACCATTTTCCTGCTCAGACGATCCGCTTGCATATTGCAGCAGCCCCTGATATGCGCTGCTCTTAGTTCCAGCAGGTGTGATTCCACCCAGCTGAAGATAGTCTTGCACAGCTCCAGAAGAAGTCCGCTCCTTGTACCTCCCTGTTTGTTCAGGTAGAATACTGTAGTCAAGTTGTCTGAACGGATCAGAACTGATTTCTCCAGAATATCGCCCTTGAAGTGGCGAAGAGCCAAAAGAACTGCCTTCAGCTCTTTGTAGTTTGACGACTTCCCCCTGTCCTCGTGCGACCAGAGGCCCTGTGTCCACTTGTCCAGAAGATGGGCTCCCCATCCCTGACCGGAGGCATCCGTAGTAATGATGACTGGAGACAGGAACCGGAAGTTCTTTCCTCTGACTAAGTTCTCCGTGCGTAACCACCATCTGAGGGACCGAATTGTCGCTGGTTCCAGCCTTATCCTGGCGTCTAATCTGAGTCTGGAGAGTCGCCAAGCTCGTAGCATATTCAACTGGAGATCCCTGCTGTGGATATTCGCCCAAGGGACAGCCTCTGAAACTGATGTCATATGACCCAGAGTCTTCATAACCCTTCGTACTGAAGGGGAATGGAGGGACATCAGGGTTCTCATCTCCTTCTTCAATGCTTCCACCTTTGGCATAGGAAGATAGAGCTTCATGGCGACAGTGTCTACTAGAAACCCCAGGAACATTTTGGATGTTGCTGGGACCGTATCCGATTTCTCCCAATTTATCAGGAAACCTACAGATTGTAGCAGGCCCACTGTCTGCTCCAGATGTTGATGCAGAAGCTTCTCCGTACCGGCCACCAGCAACCAGTCGTCTAAGTATGGGAAGATCTGAATCCCCCTGAGGCGAAGTTCTACTGCAATGAGTACCGCTATCTTCGTGAATATCCTCGGGGCTGAACATAACCCGAAAGGAAGAGCTCTGAACTGGTACCGCAGAATGGTTCCACCTCTCTTGATGGCAACTCTCAGGAATCTTCTTGACTGTGGGTTTATCGGAATATGCAAGTAGGCGTCTTTGAGATCTAAAGAAGCCATGAATAGGTTCTTTCTGAGGACAGCAGTAATGGACCTCATAGTCTCCATCTTGAAATGGATCTTTTTTAGATGACGGTTTAAGTAGCGCAGGTCTATAATTAGTCGACTTTTCCCATTTCCTTTGGGAACGCAAAAAATTCTGGAGTAGATCCCAGAGTCCTTTGAATCGTCTGGGACTGGCTCCAAGGCTCCTTTTTCTATGAATTCCCTTAATAAAAGGAAGATCTGAGGGTCTCTCGGTTTGTTTATAGTGAACCTGTCCCTTGGTGCGTGATGGAACTCCAGACTGTAGCCATTTCGAATGATGTCCAGCGCCCAGCTGTCTGATGTAATTCTGAGCCAGTTCTGGTAGAAACGGGATAAACGACCTCCTACTCCTACAATTCTGGCGTCAGAATTCCTGTTTCTGAGGCCTATTCTCCTCCGTCTTCTTCTTAGTTTTCTCAGAGGAACCCCAAGTTCTACGGTCAGGTCTTCCTCGGTTTGAGCGACCTCTAAATCCTGATCTTCTGGGATCCTGTCTGTAGGAACGAAAACTCCTGGGTTTCTCCTTCCGTTTGGTGTGAGGAAATTCTAATACTTTATCCTCCATATTTGCTTCTAATAGTTTATTCAGGTGAGACCCGAACAATTCTCCTGGCTCAAAAGGGAGGGAACATAAATTGTTCTTCGAAGATGGATCCCCAGACCAGAGTTTCAACCAGAGCGACCTTCGTATGGAGTTGGTGAGAGCCATATTCTTCGCCGTAATCCTTATCGTATCCACTGGGAAATCACAGAGGAACTCTGCTGCCAGTTTCAGGTTAGGTATCTGTTTCAGGAGTTCCTCTCTGGAGACACCGTCTTCAATGTCCCTACCAAGATGGCTTAACCATACCCTGAGGGCCCGAGCCACAGGGACTGATGCCATGGCAGCTTTATTAAGGGATGCAAGGTAGGTGTGCGACCTCTTGAGGAGGCCGTCCGCCTTCCTCTCCATGGGGTCTTTTAACAAAGCCGAGTCGTCAGATGGAAAAAAGGATTTCTTGGCTAACCTCGCCACCGCCGGGTCTACCCTAGCAGGGCCTTCCCAGCTTGAGGATTCTGCCGGATCCGTCTTATACACTGCTCTGAATCTGGAGCCTAGGTTGAGCCTTGCCACCGGGTGTTCCCACTCCTTACGCATCACCGCATCAAGAACAGGGTGACCTGGAAACACAGACGCCTTCTTCTTCGGGAAGTAGAAGAGATTATCTTCATCATGGCTACTGGCCTTTTCTTTACTGGTCTCCATGATACCTTTCACTTCTTTGATTAGATGATTCGTATCAGACTTGTTAAAAAGAAAGTTATCTTCTAAAACAGGAGCCTCAGAACTAGAGGAGATCTCGCCTTCTGATCTTGAATCTACTGAGGAAGAAGACGGAGACTGACGTCTCCTCTTTTTTGACGACTTTTTAGACTTAGTCTGTTTAAGGAAGGCCTTAAATAGGGACATCATCTCCGCAGTGTCGTCATCCGACGCTTCACCTGGATGGGAGCATTGCTCACAGATGTTAGAGGTATGAACCCCCAGAAGAGGCTGTAAACAGGAGATGCAGCGTGCAGATTCAGTTCTCTGTTTCTTCTTTACAGGTACAGGTTCCTGTGTGTCCTGGAAACACCTGAGGCAGAGATCCTGCAGGAAGTCATCAGGGAGAGGCTGTTCACAACCCTGACACAATCTGTGTCTGCTCTTGCGAGCCCTCTTGCTGGATGTGGAGGACATCTAGAAAAACAGAAGAAGGAGGCATAAGTCACTCAAGCAGAGTACAAGGCAGTCAGGGGGTTAAGTGCCTGGCAATAGGACAGGCAATACCTTAAAACCGCTAGAGCTCAGCTGCCTAAGGACCAGGGCAACTGAGCTCTGCAAAAACCCGCTTTTTATACCTCAGAATTTTGAATTTGGCGCCCAAGGAGCAGGGGCGCGTACCTATGACGTCAGACGCATCGCGTCTGCGTTCCACGATGCGTTCCAGGAGGAAACCGGAAGTCACTCTCCTCTGCTACAGCGGTACAGCGATCCACAACCAACGCAATGGCCGGACGCTGGAGAACGCAGGGGGAGGTAAGCGGGACGAGAGTGAAGCCAGGAAACATACATGGCTGCAGGAACACTCTCTGGCCTTGACCTGGGAGAACCAGGTACAAACGGCCATCTCCAAAGAGGATCACAGGTGGGCTTCATCCTTCCGATGAGGACAATAAAAAAACACAAGGAGGTTCTGAGGAGGTAGCCTTTTATTGGTCACTGATAATGAGTTAATTATTTTAATCTGTACCTATTATCTAGGTGGGCGGTCCGGGGATCGGATGAGAACGAAGTTAACCCATTCTGTGCTGCCTACGGACGAGATGGGAAACTATGTATACAGCACCCACATAACACTGCCATATAGTGTACACATAGTATACAGCACCCACATAATACTGCCATATAGTGTATACATAGTATACAGCACCCACATAACACTGCCATATAGTGTACACATAGTATACAGCACCCACATAACACTGCCATATAGTGTATACCTAGTATACAGCACCCACATAACACTGCCATATAGTGTACACATAGTATACAGCACCCACATAACACTGCCATATAGTGTACACATAGTATACAGCACCCAGATAACACTGCCATATAGTGTACACATAGTATACAGCACCCACATAACACTGCCATATAGTGTACACATAGTATACAGCACCCACATAACACTGCCATATAGTGTACACATAGTATACAGCACCCAGATAACACTGCCATATAGTGTATACATAGTATACAGCACCCACATAACACTGTCATATGTTGTATACATAGTATACAGCACCCACATAACACTGCCATATAGTGTACACATAGTATACAGCACCCAGATAACACTGCCATATAGTGTATACCTAGTATACAGCACCCACATAACACTGCCATATAGTGTACACATAGTATACAGCACCCACATAACACTGCCATATAGTGTATACATAGTATACAGCACCCACATAACACTGCCATATAGTGTATACATAGTATACAGCACCCACATAACACTGCCATATAGTGTACACATAGTATACAGCACCCACATAACACTGCCATATAGTGTACACATAGTATACAGCACCCACATAACACTACCATATAGTGCATACATAGTATACAGCACCCAGATAACACTGCCATATAGTGTATACATAGTATACAGCACCCACATAACACTGCCATATAGTGTACACATAGTATACAGCACCCCCATAACACTGCCATATAGTGTATACATAGTATACAGCACCCAGATAACACTGCCATATAGTGTACACATAGTATACAGCACCCACATAACACTGCCATATAGTGTACACATAGTATACAGCACCCACATAACACTGCCATATAGTGTATACATAGTATACAGCACCCACATAACACTGCCATATAGTGTACACATAGTATACAGCACCCACATAACACTGCCATATAGTGTACACATAGTATACAGCACCCACATAACACTGCCATATAGTGTACACATAGTATACAGCACCCACATAACACTGCCATATAGTGTATACATAGTATACAGCACCCACATAACACTGCCATATAGTGTATACATAGTATACAGCACCCACATAACACTGCCATATAGTGTATACAGCACCCACATAACACTGCCATATAGTGTACACATAGTATACAGCACCCACATAACACTGCCATATAGTGTATACATAGTATACAGCACCCACATAACACTGCCATATAGTGTACACATAGTATACAGCACCCACATAACACTGCCATATAGTGTACACATAGTATACAGCACCCACATAACACTGCCATATAGTGTATACATAGTATACAGCACCCACATAACACTGCCATATAGTGTACACATAGTATACAGCACCCACATAACACTGCCATATAGTGTACACATAGTATACAGCACCCACATAACACTGCCATATAGTGTACACATAGTATACAGCACCCACATAACACTGCCATATAGTGTATACATAGTATACAGCACCCACATAACACTGCCATATAGTGTATACATAGTATACAGCACCCACATAACACTGCCATATAGTGTATACAGCACCCACATAACACTGCCATATAGTGTACACATAGTATACAGCACCCACATAACACTGCCATATAGTGTACACATAGTATACAGCACCCACATAACACTGCCATATAGTGTATACATAGTATACAGCACCCACATAACACTGCCATATAGTGTACACATAGTATACAGCACCCACATAACACTGCCATATAGTGTACACATAGTATACAGCACCCACATAACACTGCCATATAGTGTATACATAGTATACAGCACCCACATAACACTGCCATATAGTGTACACATAGTATACAGCACCCACATAACACTGCCATATAGTGTACACATAGTATACAGCACCCACATAATACTGCCATATAGTGTACACATAGTATACAGCACCCACATAATACGGCCATATAGTGTATACATAGTATACAGCACCCAGATAATACTGCCATATAGTGTATACATAGTATACAGCACCCACATAACACTGCCATATAGTGTCACATAGTATACAGCACCCACATAACACTGCCATATAGTGTATACATAGTATACAGCACCCACATAATACTGCCATATAGTGTATACATAGTATACAGCACCCACATAACACTGCCATATAGTGTATACATAGTATACAGCACCCACATAATACTGCCATATAGTGTATACATAGTATACAGCACCCACATAATACTGCCATATAGTGTCACATAGTATACAACACCCACATAACACTGCCATATAGTGTACACATAGTATACAGCACCCACATAATACTGCCATATAGTGTCACATAGTATACAGCACCCACATAATACTGCCATATAGTGTCACATAGTGTGATGAGCTTAGGGTGGGGATGGTTTATATCGTACATTTCGCCATTATCCGTATACTCCTGAGGCAGGATGGAAAGTCCTCGCCTGCGCCAGTTCTAGGTGGTGAGAGGAGCCGCCCTTCACCCTGAGTTGTACCCATGAAGATTGATAGGAACGACCTAGAGCTGGCATCCCCTCCCCCGTGCGGGGGTCCGGCCTCCACAGCCTCTCATCTTCAAGGCCAAACTTTCTCCAGGAGACAAAAGGTCCTAAGGATCCAAAACCGTTCCTGGCAGGGGACGTGTCCTCTACACTGCCATATAGTGTACACATAGTATACAGCACCCACATAATACTGCCATATAGTGTATACATAGTATACAGCACCCACATAACACTGCCATATAGTGTATACATAGTATACAGCACCCACATAACACTGCCATATAGTGTACACATAGTATACAGCACCCACATAATACTGCCATATAGTGTACACATAGTATACAGCACCCACATAACACTGCCATATAGTGTACACATAGTATACAGCACCCACATAACACTGCCATATAGTGTATACATAGTATACAGCACCCACATAACACTGCCATATAGTGTACACATAGTATACAGCACCCACATAATACTGCCATATAGTGTATACCTAGTATACAGCACCCACATAACACTGCCATATAGTGTACACATAGTATACAGCACCCACATAACACTGCCATATAGTGTATACATAGTATACAGCACCCCCATAACACTGCCATATAGTGTATACATAGTATACAGCACCCACATAACACTGCCATATAGTGTACACATAGTATACAGCACCCACATAACACTGCCATATAGTGTACACATAGTATACAGCACCCACATAATACTGCCATATAGTGTATACATAGTATACAGCACCCACATAAAACTGCCATATAGTGTACACATAGTATACAGCACCCACATAACACTGCCATATAGTGTATACATAGTATACAGCACCCCCATAACACTGCCATATAGTGTATACATAGTATACAGCACCCACATAACACTGCCATATAGTGTACACATAGTATACAGCACCCACATAACACTGCCATATAGTGTACACATAGTATACAGCACCCACATAATACTGCCATATAGTGTACACATAGTATACAGCACCCACATAACACTGCCATATAGTGTATACATAGTATACAGCACCCACATAACACTGCCATATAGTGTATACATAGTATACAGCACCCACATAACACTGCCATATAGTGTATACATAGAATACAGCACCCACATAACACTGCCATATAGTGTACACATAGTATACAGCACCCAGATAACACTGCCATATAGTGTATACATAGTATACAGCACCCACATAACACTGCCATATAGTGTATACATAGTATACAGCACCCACATAACACTGCCATATAGTGTCACATAGTATACAGCACCCACATAACACTGCCATATAGTGTATACATAGTATACAGCACCCACATAACACTGCCATATAGTGTACACATAGTATACAGCACCCACATAACACTGCCATATAGTGTACACATAGTATACAGCACCCACATAACACTGCCATATAGTGTATACATAGTATACAGCACCCACATAACACTGCCATATAGTGTACACATAGTATACAGCACCCACATAATACGGCCATATAGTGTATACATAGTATACAGCACCCAGATAATACTGCCATATAGTGTATACATAGTATACAGCACCCACATAACACTGCCATATAGTGTCACATAGTATACAGCACCCACATAACACTGCCATATAGTGTATACATAGTATACAGCACCCACATAATACTGCCATATAGTGTATACATAGTATACAGCACCCACATAACACTGCCATATAGTGTATACATAGTATACAGCACCCACATAATACTGCCATATAGTGTATACATAGTATACAGCACCCACATAATACTGCCATATAGTGTATACATAGTATACAGCACCCACATAATACTGCCATATAGTGTATACATAGTATACAGCACCCACATAACACTGCCATATAGTGTACACATAGTATACAGCACCCACATAACACTGCCATATAGTGTACACATAGTATACAGCACCCAGATAACACTGCCATATAGTGTATACATAGTATACAGCACCCACATAATACTGCCATATAGTGTACACATAGTATACAGCACCCACATAACACTGCCATATAGTGTACACATAGTATACAGCTCCCACATAACACTGCCATATAGTGTACACATAGTATACAGCACCCACATAACACTGCCATATAGTGTATACATAGTATACAGCACCCACATAACACTGCCATATAGTGTACACATAGTATACAGCACCCACATAATACTGCCATATAGTGTATACATAGTATACAGCACCCACATAACACTGCCATATAGTGTACACATAGTATACAGCACCCACATAATACTGCCATATAGTGTATACATAGTATACAGCACCCACATAACACTGCCATATAGTGTACACATAGTATACAGCACCCACATAACACTGTCATATAGTGTATACATAGTATACAGCACCCACATAACACTGCCATATAGTGTACACATAGTATACAGCACCCACATAATACTGCCATATAGTGTATACATAGTATACAGCACCCACATAACACTGCCATATAGTGTACACATAGTATACAGCACCCACATAACACTGCCATATAGTGTACACATAGTATACAGCACCCACATAACACTGCCATAGAGTGTACACATAGTATACAGCACCCACATAACACTGCCATATAGTGTATACATAGTATACAGCACCCACATAACACTGCCATATAGTGTACACATAGTATACAGCACCCACATAACACTGCCATATAGTGTACACATAGTATACAGCTCCCACATAATACTGCCATATAGTGTATACATAGTATACAGCACCCACATAACACTGCCATATAGTGTATACATAGTATACAGCACCCACATAACACTGTCATATAGTGCATACATAGTATACAGCACCCACATAACACTGCCATATAGTGTATACATAGTATACAGCACCCACATAACACTGCCATATAGTGTACACATAGTATACAGCACCCAGATAACACTGCCATATAGTGTACACATAGTATACAGCACCCACATAACACTGCCATATAGTGTACACATAGTATACAGCACCCACATAACACTGCCATATAGTGTACACATAGTATACAGCACCCACATAACACTGCCATATAGTGTACACATAGTATACAGCACCCACATAACACTGCCATATAGTGCATACATAGTATACAGCACCCACATAACACTGCCATATAGTGTACACATAGTATACAGCACCCAGATAACACTGCCATATAGTGTATACATAGTATACAGCACCCACATAACACTGCCATATAGTGTATACATAGTATACAGCACCCACATAACACTGCCATATAGTGTATACATAGTATACAGCACCCATATACTAGGGTATACTATGTGTACACTATATGGCAGTGTTATCTGGGTGCTGTATACTATGTGTACACTATATGGCAGTGTTATGTGGGTGCTGTATACTATGTGTACACTATATGGCAGTGTTATGTGGGTGCTGTATACTAGGTATACACTATATGGCAGTGTTATGTGGGTGCTGTATACTATGTATACACTATATGGCAGTGTTATGTGGGTGCTGTATACTATGTATACACTATATGGCAGTGTTATGTGGGTGCTGTATACTATGTGACACTATATGGCAGTGTTATGTGGGTGCTGTATACTATGTATACACTATATGGCAGTGTTATCTGGGTGCTGTATACTATGTGTACACTATATGGCAGTGTTATCTGGGTGCTGTATACTATGTATACACTATATGGCAGTGTTATGTGGGTGCTGTATACTATGTGTACACTATATGGCAGTGTTATGTGGGTGCTGTATACTATGTATACACTATATGGCAGTGTTATGTGGGTGCTGTATACTATGTATACACTATATGGCAGTGTTATGTGGGTGCTGTATACTATGTGTACACTATATGGCAGTGTTATCTGGGTGCTGTATACTATGTGTACACTATATGGCAGTGTTATGTGGGTGCTGTATACTATGTATACACTATATGGCAGTGTTATGTGGGTGCTGTATACTATGTGTACACTATATGGCAGTGTTATCTGGGTGCTGTATACTATGTATACACTATATGGCAGTGTTATCTGGGTGCTGTTTACTATGTGTACACTATATGGCAGTGTTATCTGGGTGCTGTATACTATGTGTACACTATATGGCAGTGTTATGTGGGTGCTGTATACTATGTGTACACTATATGGCAGTGTTATGTGGGTGTTGTATACTATGTGTACACTATATGGCAGTGTTATCTGGGTGCTGTATACTATGTGTACACTATATGGCAGTGTTATGTGGGTGCTGTATACTATGTGTACACTATATGGCAGTGTTATGTGGGTGCTGTATACTATGTGTACACTATATGGCAGTGTTATGTGGGTGCTGTATACTATGTATACACTATATGGCAGTGTTATGGGGGTGCTGTATACTATGTGACACTATATGGCAGTGTTATGTGGGTGCTGTATACTATGTGTACACTATATGGCAGTGTTATGTGGGTGCTGTATACTATGTGTACACTATATGGCAGTGTTATGTGGGTGCTGTATACTATGTATACACTATATGGGAGTGTTATCTGGGTGCTGTATACTATGTGTACACTATATGGCAGTGTTATGTGGGTGCTGTATACTATGTATACACTATATGGCAGTGTTATCTGGGTGCTGTATACTATGTGTACACTATATGGCAGTGTTATGTGGGTGCTGTATACTCTGTATACATTATATGGCAGTGTTATGTGGGTGCTGTATACTATGTATGCACTATATGACAGTGTTATGTGGGTGCTGTATACTATGTGTACACTATATGGCAGTGTTATGTGGGTGCTGTATACTATGTGTACACTATATGGCAGTGTTATGTGGGTGCTGTATACTATGTGTACACTATATGACAGTGTTATGTGGGTGCTGTATACTATGTATACACTATATGGCAGTGTATTGTGGGTGCTGTATACTATGTGTACACTATATGGCAGTGTTATGTGGGTGCTGTATACTATGTATACACTATATGGCAGTGTTATGTGGGTGCTGTATACTATGTGTACACTATATGGCAGTGTTATGTGGGTGCTGTATACTATGTATGCACTATATGGCAGTGTTATGTGGGTGCTGTATACTATGTATACACTATATGGCAGTGTTATGTGGGTGCTGTATACTATGTATGCACTATATGGCAGTATTATGTGGGTGCTGT
Organism: Bufo bufo; assembly: GCF_905171765.1. Lineage (NCBI taxonomy): Eukaryota > Metazoa > Chordata > Amphibia > Anura > Bufonidae > Bufo > Bufo bufo. The sequence goes on from NC_053391.1 coordinate 5,870,027, forward strand.
ATACTATGTGTACACTATATGACAGTGTTATGTGGGTGCTGTATACTATGTATACACTATATGGCAGTATTATGTGGGTGCTGTATACTATGTGTACACTATATGGCAGTGTTATGTGGGTGCTGTATACTATGTATGCACTATATGGCAGTATTATGTGGGTGCTGTATACTATGTATGCACTATACGGCAGTATTATGTGGGTGCTGTATTCTATGTGTACACTATATGACAGTGTTATGTGGGTGCTGTATACTATGTGTACACTATATGGCAGTGTTATGTGGGTGCTGTATACTATGTATACACTATATGGCAGTGTTATGTGGGTGCTGTATACTATGTGTACACTATATGGCAGTGTTATGTGGGTGCTGTATACTATGTGTACACTATATGGCAGTGTTATGTGGGTGCTGTATACTATGTGTACACTATATGGCAGTGTTATGTGGGTGCTGTATACTATGTGTACACTATATGGCAGTGTTATGTGGGTGCTGTATACTATGTGTACACTATATGGCAGTGTTATGTGGGTGCTGTATACTATGTTTACACTATATGGCAGTGTTATGTGGGTGCTGTATACTATGTATACACTATATGGCAGTGTTATGTGGGTGCTGTATACTATGTGTACACTATATGGCAGTATTATGTGGGTGCTGTATACTATGTGTACACTATATGGCAGTGTTATGTGGGTGCTGTATACTATGTGTACACTATATGGCAGTGTTATGTGGGTGCTGTATACTATGTATGCACTATATGGCAGTATTATGTGGGTGCTGTATACTATGTATACACTATATGGCAGTATTATGTGGGTGCTGTATACTATGTGTACACTATATGGCAGTGTTATGTGGGTGCTGTATACTATGTGTACACTATATGGCAGTGTTATGTGGGTGCTGTATACTATGTATACACTATATGGCAGTGTTATGTGGGTGCTGTATACTATGTATACACTATATGGCAGTATTATGTGGGTGCTGTATACTATGTATACACTATATGGCAGTATTATGTGGGTGCTGTATACTATGTGTACACTATATGGCAGTGTTATGTGGGTGCTGTATACTATGTGTACACTATATGGCAGTGTTATGTGGGTGCTGTATACTATGTATGCACTATATGGCAGTATTATGTGGGTGCTGTATACTATGTATACACTATATGGCAGTATTATGTGGGTGCTGTATACTATGTGTACACTATATGGCAGTGTTATGTGGGTGCTGTATACTATGTATACACTATATGGCAGTGTTATGTGGGTGCTGTATACTATGTATACACTATATGGCAGTATTATGTGGGTGCTGTATACTATGTGTACACTATATGGCAGTGTAGAGGACACGTCCCCTGCCAGGAACGGTTTTGGATCCTTAGGACCTTTTGTCTCCTGGAGAAAGTTTGGCCTTGAAGATGAGAGGCTGTGGAGGCCGGACCCCCGCACGGGGGAGGGGATGCCAGCTCTAGGTCGTTCCTATCAATCTTCATGGGTACAACTCAGGGTGAAGGGCGGCTCCTCTCACCACCTAGAACTGGCGCAGGCGAGGACTTTCCATCCTGCCTCAGGAGTATACGGATAATGGCGAAATGTACGATATAAACCATCCCCACCCTAAGCTCATCACACTATGTGACACTATATGGCAGTATTATGTGGGTGCTGTATACTATGTATACACTATATGGCAGTGTTATGTGGGTGTTGTATACTATGTGACACTATATGGCAGTATTATGTGGGTGTTGTATACTATGTGACACTATATGGCAGTATTATGTGGGTGCTGTATACTATGTATACACTATATGGCAGTGTTATGTGGGTGTTGTATACTATGTGACACTATATGGCAGTATTATGTGGGTGCTGTATACTATGTATACACTATATGGCAGTATTATGTGGGTGCTGTATACTATGTATACACTATATGGCAGTGTTATGTGGGTGCTGTATACTATGTATACACTATATGGCAGTGTTATGTGGGTGCTGTATACTATGTGTACACTATATGGCAGTGTTATGTGTGTGCTGTATACTATGTGACACTATATGGCAGTGTTATGTGGGTGCTGTATACTATGTGTACACTATATGGCAGTGTTATGTGGGTGCTGTATACTATGTGTACACTATATGGCAGTGTTATGTGTGTGCTGTATACTATGTGACACTATATGGCAGTGTTATGTGGGTGCTGTATACTATGTGTACACTATATGGCAGTGTTATGTGGGTGCTGTATACTATGTATACACTATATGGCAGTATTATGTGGGTGCTGTATACTATGTGACACTATATGGCAGTGTTATGTGGGTGCTGTATACTATGTGACACTATATGGCAGTATTATGTGGGTGCTGTATACTATGTATACACTATATGGCAGTATTATGTGGGTGCTGTATACTATGTGTACACTATATGGCAGTGTTATGTGGGTGCTGTATACTATGTGACACTATATGGCAGTGTTATGTGGGTGCTGTATACTATGTGACACTATATGGCAGTATTATGTGGGTGCTGTATACTATGTATACACTATATGGCAGTGTTATGTGGGTGCTGTATACTATGTGTACACTATATGGCAGTGTTATGTGGGTGCTGTATACTATGTATACACTATATGGCAGTATTATGTGGGTGCTGTATACTATGTATACACTATATGGCAGTGTTATGTGGGTGCTGTATACTATGTGTACACTATATGGCAGTGTTATGTGGGTGCTGTATACTATGTGACACTATATGGCAGTGTTATCTGGGTGCTGTATACTATGTATACACTATATGGCAGTATTATGTGGGTGCTGTATACTATGTATACACTATATGGCAGTGTTATCTGGGTGCTGTATACTATGTATACACTATATGGCAGTGTTATCTGGGTGCTGTATACTATGTGTACACTATATGGCAGTGTTATGTGGGTGCTGTATACTATGTGTACACTATATGGCAGTATTATGTGGATGCTGTATACTATGTATACACTATATGGCAGTATTATGTGGGTGCTGTATACTATGTATACACTATATGGCAGTGTTATCTGGGTGCTGTTTACTATGTGTACACTATATGGCAGTGTTATCTGGGTGCTGTATACTATGTGTACACTATATGGCAGTGTTATGTGGGTGCTGTATACTATGTATACACTATATCGCAGTGTTATCTGGGTGCTGTATACTATGTATACACTATATGGCAGTGTTATGTGGGTGCTGTATACTCTGTATACACTATATGGCAGTATTATGTGGGTGCTGTATACTATGTGTACACTATATGGCAGTGTTATCTGGGTGCTGTTTACTATGTGTACACTATATGGCAGTGTTATCTGGGTGCTGTATACTATGTGTACACTATATGGCAGTATTATGTGGGTGCTGTATACTATGTATACACTATATGGCAGTGTTATCTGGGTGCTGTATACTATGTGTACACTATATGGCAGTGTTATGTGGGTGCTGTATACTATGTGTACACTATATGGCAGTGTTATGTGGGTGCTGTATACTATGTGTACACTATATGGCAGTATTATGTGGGTGCTGTATACTATGTATACACTATATGGCAGTATTATGTTTGTGCTGTATACTATGTATACACTATATGGGAGTGTTATGGGGGTGCTGTATACTATGTGACACTATATGGCAGTGTTATGTGGGTGCTGTATACTATGTGTACACTATATGGCAGTGTTATGTGGGTGCTGTATACTATGTGTACACTATATGGCAGTGTTATGTGGGTGCTGTATACTATGTGACACTATATGGCAGTGTTATGTGGGTGCTGTATACTATGTGTACACTATATGGCAGTGTTATGTGGGTGCTGTATACTATGTGTACACTATATGGCAGTGTTATGTGGGTGCTGTATACTATGTATACACTATATGGCAGTGTTATCTGGGTGCTGTATACTATGTGTACACTATATGGCAGTGTTATGTGGGTGCTGTATACTATGTATACACTATATGGCAGTGTTATGTGGGTGCTGTATACTATGTGTACACTATATGACAGTGTTATGTGGGTGCTGTATACTATGTGTACACTATATGGCAGTATTATGTGGGTGCTGTATACTATGTGTACACTATATGGCAGTGTTATGTGGGTGCTGTATACTATGTGTACACTATATGGCAGTGTTATGTGGGTGCTGTATACTATGTGACACTATATGGCAGTGTTATGTGGGTGCTGTATACTATGTGTACACTATATGGCAGTGTTATGTGGGTGCTGTATACTATGTGTACACTATATGGCAGTGTTATCTAGGTGCTGTATACTATGTATACACTATATGGCAGTGTTATGTGGGTGCTGTATACTATGTGTACACTATATGGCAGTGTTATGTGGGTGCTGTATACTATGTGTACACTATATGACAGTGTTATGTGGGTGCTGTATACTATGTATACACTATATGGCAGTGTTATGTGGGTGCTGTATACTATGTGTACACTATATGGCAGTATTATGTGGGTGCTGTATACTATGTGTACACTATATGGCAGTGTAGAGGACACGTCCCCTGCCAGGAACGGTTTTGGATCCTTAGGGCCTTTTGTCTCCTGGAGAAAGTTTGGCCTTGAAGATGAGAGGCTGTGGAGGCCGGACCCCCGCACGGGGGAGGGGATGCCAGCTCTAGGTCGTTCCTATCAATCTTCATGGGTACAACTCAGGGTGAAGGGCGGCTCCTCTCACCACCTAGAACTGGCGCAGGCGAGGACTTTCCATCCTGCCTCAGGAGTATACGGATAATGGCGAAATGTACGATATAAACCATCCCCACCCTAAGCTCATCACACTATGTGACACTATATGGCAGTGTTATGTGGGTGCTGTATACTATGTGACACTATATGGCAGTATTATGTGGGTGCTGTATACTATGTGTACACTATATGGCAGTGTTATGTGGGTGCTGTATACTATGTGTACACTATATGGCAGTGTTATGTGGGTGCTGTATACTATGTATACACTATATGGCAGTATTATGTTTGTGCTGTATACTATGTATACACTATATGGCAGTATTATGTGGGTGCTGTATACTCTGTATACACTATATCGCAGTGTTATCTGGGTGCTGTTTACTATGTGTACACTATATGGCAGTGTTATCTGGGTGCTGTTTACTATGTGTACACTATATGGCAGTGTTATCTGGGTGCTGTTTACTATGTGTACACTATATGGCAGTGTTATCTGGGTGCTGTTTACTATGTGTACACTATATGGCAGTGTTATCTGGGTGCTGTATACTATGTGTACACTATATGGCAGTGTTATGTAGGTGCTGTATACTATGTGTACACTATATGGCAGTGTTATGTGGGTGCTGTATACTATGTGTACACTATATGGCAGTGTTATGGGGGTGCTATATACTATGTGACACTATATGGCAGTGTTATGTGGGTGCTGTATACTATGTGTACACTATATGGCAGTGTTATGTGGGTGCTGTATACTATGTGTACACTATATGGCAGTGTTATGTGGGTGCTGTATACTATGTATACACTATATGGCAGTGTTATCTGGGTGCTGTATACTATGTGTACACTATATGGCAGTGTTATGTGGGTGCTGTATACTATGTATACACTATATGGCAGTGTTATGTGGGTGCTGTATACTATGTGTACACTATATGACAGTGTTATGTGGGTGCTGTATACTATGTGTACACTATATGGCAGTGTTATGTGGGTGCTGTATACTATGTGTACACTATATGGCAGTGTTATGTGGGTGCTGTATACTATGTATACACTATATGGCAGTATTATGTGGGTGCTGTATACTATGTATACACTATATGGCAGTATTATGTGGGTGCTGTATACTATGTATACACTATATGGCAGTGTTATGTGGGTGCTGTATACTATGTGTACACTATATGGCAGTGTTATGTGGGTGCTGTATACTATGTGTACACTATATGGCAGTATTATGTGGGTGCTGTATACTATGTATACACTATATGGCAGTATTATGTGGGTGCTGTATACTATGTATACACTATATGGCAGTATTATGTGGGTGCTGTATACTATGTATACACTATATGGCAGTGTTATGTGGGTGATGTATACTATGTATACACCATATGACAGTGTTATGTGGGTGCTGTATACTATGTATACACTATATGGCAGTGTTATCTGGGTGCTGTGTACTATGTATACACTATATGGCAGTGTTATGGGGGTGCTGTATACTATGTGACACTATATGGCAGTGTTATGTGGGTGCTGTATACTATGTATTCACTATATGGCAGTGTTATGTGGGTGCTGTATACTATGTATACACTATATGGCAGTATTATGTGGGTGCTGTATACTATGTGTACACTATATGGCAGTGTTATGTGGGTGCTGTATACTATGTGTACACTATATGGCAGTGTTATGTGGGTGCTGTATACTATGTGTACACTATATGACAGTGTTATGTGGGTGCTGTATACTATGTATACACTATATGGCAGTATTATGTGGGTGCTGTATACTATGTGTACACTATATGGCAGTGTTATGTGGGTGCTGTATACTATGTGTACACTATATGGCAGTGTTATGTGGGTGCTGTATACTATGTATACACTATATGGCAGTGTTATGTGGGTGCTGTATACTATGTATACACTATATGGCAGTGTTATGTGGGTGCTGTATACTATGTATACACTATATGGCAGTATTATGTGGGTGCTGTATACTATGTGTACACTATATGGCAGTGTTATGTGGGTGCTGTATACTATGTGACACTATATGGCAGTGTTATGTGGGTGCTGTATACTATGTGACACTATATGGCAGTGTTATCTAGGTGCTGTATACTATGTGTACACTATATGGCAGTGTTATGTGGGTGCTGTATACTATGTATACACTATATGGCAGTGTTATGTGGGTGCTGTATACTATGTATACACTATATGGCAGTATTATGTGGGTGCTGTATACTATGTATACACTATATGGCAGTGTTATGTGGGTGCTGTATACTATGTATACACTATATGGCAGTGTTATGTGGGTGCTGTATACTATGTGTACACTATATGGCAGTGTTATGTGGGTGCTGTATACTATGTATACACTATATGGCAGTGTTATCTGGGTGCTGTATACTATGTGTACACTATATGGCAGTGTTATGTGGGTGCTGTATACTATGTATACACTATATGGCAGTGTTATGTGGGTGCTGTATACTATGTATACACTATATGGCAGTGTTATGTGGGTGCTGTATACTATGTATACACTATATGGCAGTGTTATCCTGGTGCTGTATACTATGTATACACTATATGGCAGTGTTATGTGGGTGCTGTATACTATGTATACCTAGTATACAGCACCCACATAACACTGCCATATAGTGTACACATAGTATACAGCACCCAGATAACACTGCCATATAGTGTATAAATAGTATACAGCACCCACATAACACTGCCATATAGTGTATACCCTAGTATATGGGTGCTGTATACTATGTGTACACTATATGGCAGTGTTATGTGGGTGCTGTATACTATGTGTACACTATATGGCAGTGTTATGTGGGTGCTGTATACATAGTATACAGCACCCACATAACACTGCCATATAGTGTCACATAGTATACAGCACCCACATAACACTGCCATATAGTGTATACATAGTATACAGCACCCAGATAACACTGCCATATAGTGTACACATAGTATACAGCACTCACATAATACTGCCATATAGTGTATACATAGTATACAGCACCCACATAATACTGCCATATAGTGCATACATAGTATACAGCACCCACATAACACTGCCATATAGTGTATACCTAGTATACCCTAGTATATGGGTGCTGTATACTATGTATACACTATATGGCAGTGTTATGTGGGTGCTGTATACTATGTATACACTATTTGGCAGTGTTATGTGGGTGCTGTATACTATGTATACACTATATGACAGTGTTATGTGGGTGCTGTATACTATGTGTACACTATATGGCAGTGTTATCTGGGTGCTGTATACTATGTATACACTATATGGCAGTGTTATGTGGGTGCTGTATACTATGTGTACACTATATGGCAGTGTTATGTGGGTGCTGTATACTATGTATACACTATATGGCAGTGTTATCTGGGTGCTGTATACTATGTGTACACTATATGGCAGTGTTATGTGGGTGCTGTATACTATGTGTACACTATATGGCAGTGTTATGTGGGTGCTGTATACTATGTGTACACTATATGGCAGTGTTATGTGGGTGCTGTATACTATGTGTACACTATATGGCAGTGTTATGTGGGTGCTGTATACTATGTATACACTATTTGGCAGTGTTATGTGGGTGCTGTATACTATGTGTACACTATATGGCAGTGTTATGTGGGTGCTGTATACTATGTATACACTATATGGCAGTGTTATGTGGGTGCTGTATACTATGTGACTATATGGCAGTGTTATGTGGGTGCTGTATACTATGTGTACACTATATGGCAGTGTTATGTGGGTGCTGTATACTATGTGTACACTATATGGCAGTGTTATGTGGGTGCTGTATACTATGTGACTATATGGCAGTGTTATGTGGGTGCTGTATTCTATGTGTACACTATATGGCAGTGTTATGTGGGTGCTGTATACTATGTGTACACTATATGGCAGTGTTATGTGGGTGCTGTATACTATGTATACACTATATGGCAGTATTTTGTGGGAGCTGTATACTATGTGTACATTATATGGCAGTGTTATGTGGGTGCTGTATACTATGTGTACACTATATGGCAGTGTTATGTGGGTGCTGTATACTATGTATACACTATATAGCAGTGTTATGTGGGTGCTGTATACTATGTGTACACTATATGGCAGTGTTATGTGGGTGCTGTATACTATGTATACACTATATGGCAGTGTTATGTGGGTGCTGTATACTATCTGTACACTATATGGCAGTGTTATGTGGGTGCTGTATACTATGTATACACTATATGGCAGTGGTATGTGGGTGCTGTATACTATGTGTACACTATATGGCAGTGTTATGTGGGTGCTGTATACTATGTATACACTATATGACAGTGTTATGTGGGTGCTGTATTCTATGTATACACTATATGGCAGTGTTATGTGGGTGCTGTATACTATGTGTACACTATATGGCAGTGTTATGTGGGTGCTGTATACTATGTATACACTATATGACAGTGTTATGTGGGTGCTGTATTCTATGTATACACTATATGGCAGTGTTATGTGGGTGCTGTATACTATGTGTACACTATATGGCAGTGTTATGTGGGTGCTGTATACTATGTATACACTATATGACAGTGTTATGTGGGTGCTGTATTCTATGTATACACTATATGGCAGTGTTATGTGGGTGCTGTATACTATGTGACACTATATGGCAGTGTTATGTGGGTGCTGTATACTATGTGTACACTATATGGCAGTATTATGTGGGTGCTGTATACTATGTATACACTATATGGCAGTGTTATCTGGGTGCTGTATACTATGTGTACACTATATGGCAGTGTTATTTGCTGTTCAACATGTCTGTGGAGCACCTTTGCATATACTCCAGGAAATGCTATATGTACCCCAAGACTATAATGTTCCTTTCATATTTCCATATAGCCTTATATGGACGCTGTATGGCAGTATTACTTGGGCAGAGCAGACGTTTTATACCGTGCAGTGTATGATGCTGTGCGGTGGTCGTATAATACACTGAATGGAGATTTTCTCCTATGAAGTATCAGTATTATATGGATACTGTATAGCGGTATTATTTAGGCAGTGTATGCCGGTATTACCTTGACATTATATGTGCTAACAGCTGTGGTTCAGACAGTGTGGCGGTGTTATTTGGCACTGTCTGGTGGTACACAGGAGCGAGCATTCAGGCATCATGTGATGTATGTATATGACGCCCTCGGGCCCCTCAGGGTCACATCCTTATAATGATCCGTCTTCTCTGTCTCGTGGATTTAATCATCAAGAGACAAGTAAACAAGAATTTAAAGGGCCGGGACGCAGAACCTCGCAGTCAGTGTCACGCTGACGACCCTTCCAGTTCCCTTAGTGGTCGCCC